>NC_091282.1:821066098-821381931 GCF_032444005.1 Ranitomeya imitator | reverse complement strand
AGCAGAGCGGTGACGTCACCGCTGTGCTTTCCGGCTGGCCGGCGCTCACAGCCAGTGCAGAGAAGCACAGCGCCGGGGACAGACACGGAAGGTAAGTATGTAGTGTTTGGTTTTTTTCACGTTTACGCTGGTAACCAGGGTAAACATCGGGTTACTAAACGCGGCCCTGTGCTTAGTAACCCGATGTTTACCCTGGTTACCAGTGAAGAGATCGCTGAATCGGCGTCACACACGCCGATTCAGCGATGTCGCTGGGAAATCCAGCGACGAAAGAAAGTTTCAAACGATCTGCTACGACGTACGATTCTCAGCAGGGTCCCTGATCGCAGTAGCGTGTCAGACAAAGCGAGATCGTAAGGATATCGCTGGAACGTCACGGATCGTGCCGTCCTAGCGATCAAAGTGCCACTGTGTGACGGTACCCTTACAGAACAACATTCCTAGTAAGTGGAATCCTTTTGTCTCTTAAGTAAACATCTCAGCTATAGTGTCTTCTAATAACGTGACCGTAACATACTGCATTTATTGGTCCCTATTTTGCAATTAGTGTTAGCAGGCCAGCACACAGGGTTTGTTAGGCCCACCACAGCTATAAGGCTATGTTGCGGATTTTTCGGCTCCGTTTAAGAAAAATCAGCAGGTAAAACGCACTGCATTTTACCTGCGGATTACCTGCGCTTTTTGTACAGATTTCACATGCATTTTTATACCTGTGGATTCCTATTGAGGAACAGGTGTAAAACGCTGCAGAATCCGCACAAAGAATTGACATGCGGCCAAAATACAACACAGCGTTTCCGCGTGTTATTTTCCGCACCATGGGCACTGCGGATTTGGTTTTCCATAGGTTTACATGGTACTGTAAACCGCATGGAAAACTGCTGCGAATCCGCAGCGACCAATCCGCTGCAGATCCGCAGCCAAGTCTGCAACATGTGCACATACCCAGGGCCGTATTTGCCACTAGGCACGTGCCTAGAGCGGGACGATGCGGGGGGGGGGCGGCACATGAGCAAGGTTTTTTTTTTTTTTTTTTTTTTTTGAAGTCCTGGGTCACCTCCCGACCGACCCAGCCGCATCCCTTCCCCCCCTTCCCGGCCACCCGCCTACCACCCACCCTCCTTGAAGACGTCATACTCACTATGCTCCAGCGATGCCCGGTCTCAGCGTCTGCAGCTCGTCCTGAGTGAGCAGTCACGTGGTACCGCTCATTAAGGTCATGAATATGGGCATATTAATAGAATATATTAATATATTAATGAGCGGTACCACCTGACCATTCCCGCAGGAAGAAGGTGAGGGGGGGGGAGGAATATGAGCCATGCATACAGGAGGGAGGGGGGGGGGGGGAATATGAGCCATGCATACAGGAGGGAGGGGGGGGGGGAATATGAGCCATGCATACAGGAGGGAGGGGGGGGGGAATATGAGCCATGCATACAGGAGGGAGGGGGGGGGGGGAATATGAGCCATGCATACAGGAGGGGGGGGGGAATATGAGCCACGCATACAGGAGGGGGGGGGGGAATATGAGCCATGCATACAGGAAGGGGGGGAATATGAGCCATGCATACAGGAGGGGGGGGGGGAATATGAGCCATGCATACAGGAGGGGGGGGGGATATGAGCCATGCATACAGGAGGGGGGGGGGAATATGAGCCATGCATACAGGAGGGGGGGGGATATGAGCCATGCATACAGGAGGGGGGAGGAATATGAGCCATGCATACAGGAGGGGGGGGAGGAATATGAGCCATGCATACAGGAGGAGGGGGGGGGGAATATGAGCCATGCATACAGGAGGAGGGGGGGAATATGAGCCATGCATACAGGAGGAGGGGGGGAATATGAGCCATGCATACAGGAGGAGGGGGGGGGGGGAATATGAGCCATGCATACAGGAGGAGGGGGGGGGAGGGAATATGAGCCATGCATACAGGAGGAGGGGGGGGAATATGAGCCATGCATACAGGAGGAGGAAGGGGGGGGGAATATGAGCCATGCGTACAGGAGGAGGAAGGGGGGGGAATATGAGCCATGCATACAGGAGGAGGAAGGGGGGGGGGAATATGAGCCATGCATACAGGAGGAGGAAGGGGGGGGAATATGAGCCATGCATACAGGAGGAGGAAGGGGGGTAATATGAGCCATGCATACATGAGGGGGGGGGGAATATGAGCCATGCATACGGGGGGGCGGGGAGGGGTTAAAATGAGCCATGCATACAGGGGGGGGGGGGGAAATATGAGCCATGGATACAGGGGGGGGGGGGGAATATGGGCCATGCATACAGGATGGGGGGGAGAATGTGAGCCATGCATACAGCAGGGGGGGGGGGGAATATGAGCCATGCATACAGGAGGAGGGGGGGGGGGAATATGAGCCATGCATACAGGAGGAGGGGGGGGGAGGGAATATGAGCCATGCATACAGGAGGAGGGGGGGGAATATGAGCCATGCATACAGGAGGAGGAAGGGGGGGGAATATGAGCCATGCGTACAGGAGGAGGAAGGGGGGGGAATATGAGCCATGCATACAGGAGGAGGAAGGGGGGGGGAATATGAGCCATGCATACAGGAGGAGGAAGGGGGGGGAATATGAGCCATGCATACAGGAGGAGGAAGGGGGGTAATATGAGCCATGCATACATGAGGGGGGGGGGGGAATATGAGCCATGCATACGGGGGGGCGGGGAGGGGTTAAAATGAGCCATGCATTCAGGGGGGGGGGGAAATATGAGCCATGGATACAGGGGGGGGGGGGGGAATATGGGCCATGCATACAGGATGGGGGGGAGAATGTGAGCCATGCATACAGCAGGGGGGGGGGGGGGGGGGAATATGAGCCATGCATACAGGAGGAGGGGGGGAATATGAGCCATGCATACAGGAGGAGGGGGGGGGGGAATATGTGCCATGCATACAGGATGGGAGGGAGATGAGCCATGCACACAGGAGGAGGGGGGGGGAAATGAGCCATGCATACAGGAGGGGGGGGGGGATATGAGCCATGCATACAGGAGGGGGGGGGGGAATATGAGCCATGCATACAGGAGGGGGGGGGATATGAGCCATGCATACAGGAGGGGGGAGGAATATGAGCCATGCATACAGGAGGGGGGGGAGGAATATGAGCCATGCATACAGGAGGAGGGGGGGGGGAATATGAGCCATGCATACAGGAGGAGGGGGGGAATATGAGCCATGCATACAGGAGGAGGGGGGGAATATGAGCCATGCATACAGGAGGAGGGGGGGGGGGAATATGAGCCATGCATACAGGAGGAGGGGGGGGGAGGGAATATGAGCCATGCATACAGGAGGAGGGGGGGGAATATGAGCCATGCATACAGGAGGAGGAAGGGGGGGGGAATATGAGCCATGCGTACAGGAGGAGGAAGGGGGGGGAATATGAGCCATGCATACAGGAGGAGGAAGGGGGGGGGGGAATATGAGCCATGCATACAGGAGGAGGAAGGGGGGGGAATATGAGCCATGCATACAGGAGGAGGAAGGGGGGTAATATGAGCCATGCATACATGAGGGGGGGGGGAATATGAGCCATGCATACGGGGGGGCGGGGAGGGGTTAAAATGAGCCATGCATACAGGGGGGGGGGGGGGGGAAATATGAGCCATGGATACGGGGGGGGGGGGGGAATATGGGCCATGCATACAGGATGGGGGGGAGAATGTGAGCCATGCATACAGCAGGGGGGGGGGGGGAATATGAGCCATGCATACAGGAGGAGGGGGGGGGGGAATATGAGCCATGCATACAGGAGGAGGGGGGGGGAGGGAATATGAGCCATGCATACAGGAGGAGGGGGGGGAATATGAGCCATGCATACAGGAGGAGGAAGGGGGGGGAATATGAGCCATGCGTACAGGAGGAGGAAGGGGGGGGAATATGAGCCATGCATACAGGAGGAGGAAGGGGGGGGGAATATGAGCCATGCATACAGGAGGAGGAAGGGGGGGGAATATGAGCCATGCATACAGGAGGAGGAAGGGGGGTAATATGAGCCATGCATACATGAGGGGGGGGGGGGGAATATGAGCCATGCATACGGGGGGGCGGGGAGGGGTTAAAATGAGCCATGCATTCAGGGGGGGGGGGAAATATGAGCCATGGATACAGGGGGGGGGGGAATATGGGCCATGCATACAGGATGGGGGGGAGAATGTGAGCCATGCATACAGCAGGGGGGGGGGGGGGGAATATGAGCCATGCATACAGGAGGAGGGGGGGAATATGAGCCATGCATACAGGAGGAGGGGGGGGGGGAATATGTGCCATGCATACAGGATGGGAGGGAGATGAGCCATGCACACAGGAGGAGGGGGGGGGGAAAATGAGCCATGCATACAGGAGGGGGGGCAATATGAGCCATGCATACAGGAGGGGGGGCAATATGAGCCATGCATACAGGAGGGGGGGCAATATAAGCCATGCATACAGGAGGGGGGGGCAATATGAGCCATGCATACAGGTGGGGCCGTGGGGGGGAATACGAGCCATGCATATGGGATGGGAGGGAGATGAGCCATGCATACAGGAGGGGGGATATGAGCCATGCATACAGGAGGGGGGATATGAGCCATGCATACAGGATGGGGGGAGATGAGCCATGCATACAAGATGGGAGGGGGGCATTATACAGTATTGAGCATCATGTGGGGTCATTATACAGTATGGAACATCATGTGTGGCCATTATACAGTATAGAGCACTGTGGCCATTATGCAGTATGGAGCATCATGTGTGGCCATTATACAGTATGGAGCATGTGTGGCCATTATACAGTATGGAGCATCATGTGTTGCCATTATACAGTATGGAGCATCATGTGTGGCCATTATACAGTATGGAGCATCATGTGTGGCCATTATACAGTATTGAGCATCATGTGGGATCATTATACAGTATGGAGAACTGTGTAGCCATTATACAGTATTGAGCATCAAGTGGGGCCGTTATACAGTATTGAACATCATGTGGGATCATTATACAGTATGGAGAACAATGTGTGGCCATTATACAGTATGGAGCATCTTGTATGGCCGTTATACAGTAAGAGCATAATGTGTGGCCATTATACAGTATTGAGCATCATGAGTGGCCATTATACAGTATGGAGCACTGAGTGGCCATATTTTTTTTTGTTTATAATTATTGTATAAGAAACAGTGTGATCAACAGTGCTAAATGGATGTGGTTGGGATGTGGATACGGGTGTGACTAGTTGTGAAATGGATGTGGT
Organism: Ranitomeya imitator; assembly: GCF_032444005.1. NCBI lineage: Eukaryota > Metazoa > Chordata > Amphibia > Anura > Dendrobatidae > Ranitomeya > Ranitomeya imitator. Next base: position 821,376,667 of record NC_091282.1, on the reverse strand, counting down.
CAGAGGCGTAGCCTAAAATTTGCCGCGGCGCACTACGCGCGCCCCAAACTTTATACCCAACTTTTAAAGGGAAAGAGGAGGTATGATACCGCATTTGCCAGATCACGGCAAAGTGCCACAAATCCCATAGGGAATGAATGAGGCCGAATGTTGCCGTAAGTGATCAGTTACACGGCAGATGCAGAAAAACTGCTCGATCTGCTGCAAAAGACTACTTTTACATCAGCGATTCTTGCCAAAGTCACTGCCGATAGTGTCATACTCACCAAAGGGGGAGGCAGCACTAAAAGTGCCTAGGGCAGCACAAACTATAAATACGGCCCTGCACATACCCTTAAAGTGCATTTTATTTACATCTGATTTAGTAGGTGCTGGTGTTTGGGTACCGTGACACAATGGCACTTTGATCGCTAGGACGGCACGATCCGTGACGTTCCAGCGATATCCTTACGATCTCGCTTTGTCTGACACGCTACTGCGATCAGGGACCCTGCTGAGAATCGTACGTCGTAGCAGATCGTTTGAAACTTTCTTTCGTCGCTGGATCTCCCGCTGACATCGCTGAATCGGCGTGTGACGCCGATTCAGCGATGTCTTCACTGGTAACCAGGGTAAACATCGGGTTACTAAGCGCAGGGCCGCGCTTAGTAACCCGATGTTTACCCTGGTTACCAGCGTAAACGTAAAAAATACAAACACTACATACTTACCTTCTGTGTCTGTCCTCCGGCACTGTGCTTCTCTGCACTGTCTGTGAGCGCCGGCCAGCCGGTCAGCACAGCGGTGACGTCACCGCTCTGCTTTACGGCTGGCCGGCGCTGACAGTGCAGAGGAAAGCACAGCGCCGGAGGACAGACACGGAAGGTAAGTATGTAGTGTTTGTTTTTTTTACGTTTACGCTGGTAACCAGGGTATGAGCCATGCATGCAGGAGGAGGAAGGGGGGTAATATGAGCCATGCATACATGAGGGGGGGGGGGGGGGAATATGAGCCATGCATACGGGGGGGCGGGGAGGGGTTAAAATGAGCCATGCATACGGGGGGGGGGGAAATATGAGCCATGGATACAGGGGGGGGGAATATGGGCCATGCATACAGGATGGGGGGGAGAATGTGAGCCATGCATACAGCAGGGGGGGGGGGGGAATATGAGCCATGCATACAGGAGGAGGGGGGGAATATGAGCCATGCATACAGGAGGAGGGGGGGGGAATATGTGCCATGCATATAGGATGGGAGGGAGATGAGCCATGCACACAGGAGGAGGGGGGGGGAAATGAGCCATGCATACAGGAGGGGGGGCAATATGAGCCATGCATACAGGAGGGGGGGCAATATGAGCCATGCATACAGGAGGGGGGGCAATATAAGCCATGCATACAGGAGGGGGGGGCAATATGAGCCATGCATACAGGTGGGGCCGTGGGGGGGAATACGAGCCATGCATATGGGATGGGAGGGAGATGAGCCATGCATACAGGAGGAGGGAGATGAGCCATGCATACAGGAGGGGGGATATGAGCCATGCATACAGGAGGGGGGATATGAGCCATGCATACAGGATGGGGGGAGATGAGCCATGCATACAAGATGGGAGGGGGGCATTATACAGTATTGAGCATCATGTGGGGTCATTATACAGTATGGAACATCATGTGTGGCCATTATACAGTATAGAGCACTGTGGCCATTATGCAGTATGGAGCATCATGTGTGGCCATTATACAGTATGGAGCATGTGTGGCCATTATACAGTATGGAGCATCATGTGTTGCCATTATACAGTATGGAGCATCATGTGTGGCCATTATACAGTATGGAGCATCATGTGTGGCCATTATACAGTATTGAGCATCATGTGGGATCATTATACAGTATGGAGAACTATGTAGCCATTATACAGTATTGAGCATCAAGTGGGGCCGTTATACAGTATTGAACATCATGTGGGATCATTATACAGTATGGAGAACAATGTGTGGCCATTATACAGTATGGAGCATCTTGTATGGCCGTTATACAGTAAGAGCATAATGTGTGGCCATTATACAGTATTGAGCATCATGAGTGGCCATTATACAGTATGGAGCACTGAGTGGCCATATTTTTTTTTGTTTATAATTATTGTATAAGAAACAGTGTGATCAACAGTGCTAAATGGATGTGGTTGGGATGTGGATACGGGTGTGACTAGTTGTGAAATGGATGTGGTCAGAGGCGTAGCCTAAAATTTGCCGCGGCGCACTACGCGCGCCCCAAACTTTATACCCAACTTTTAAAGGGAAAGAGGAGGTATGATACCGCATTTGCCAGATCACGGCAAAGTGCCACAAATCCCATAGGGAATGAATGAGGCCGAATGTTGCCGTAAGTGATCAGTTACACGGCAGATGCAGAAAAACTGCTCGATCTGTTGCAAAAGGCTACTTTTACATCAGCGATTCTTGCCAAAGTCACTGCCGATAGTGTCATACTCACCAAAGGGGGAGGCAGCACTAAAAGTGCCTAGGGCAGCACAAACTATAAATACGGCCCTGCACATACCCTTAAAGTGCATTTTATTTACATCTGATTTAGTAGGTGCTGGTGTTTGGGTACCGTGACACAGTGGCACTTTGATCGCTAGGACGGCACGATCCGTGACGTTCCAGCGATATCCTTACGATCTCGCTTTGTCTGACACGCTACTGCGATCAGGGACCCTGCTGAGAATCGTACGTCGTAGCAGATCGTTTGAAACTTTCTTTCGTCGCTGGATCTCCCGCTGACATCGCTGAATCGGCGTGACGCCGATTCAGCGATGTCTTCACTGGTAACCAGGGTAAACATCGGGTTACTAAGCGCAGGGCCGCGCTTAGTAACCCGATGTTTACCCTGGTTACCAGCGTAAACGTAAAAAATACAAACACTACATACTTACCTTCTGTGTCTGTCCTCCGGCACTGTGCTTCTCTGCACTGTCTGTGAGCGCCGGCCAGCCGGTCAGCACAGCGGTGACGTCACCGCTCTGCTTTACGGCTGGCCGGCGCTGACAGTGCAGAGGAAAGCACAGCGCCGGAGGACAGACACGGAAGGTAAGTATGTAGTGTTTGTTTTTTTTACGTTTACGCTGGTAACCAGGGTAAACATCAGGTTACTAAGCGCGGCCCTGCGCTTAGTAACTCGATGTTTACCCTGGTTACCAGGGGACTTCGGGATCGTTGGTCGCTGGAGAGCGGTCTGTGTGACGGCTCTCCAGCGACCACACAGCGACGCTGCAGCGATCGACATCGTTGTCGTATCGCTGCAGTGTCGTTTCAGTGTGACTGTACCCTTTGTGTATATTGCTTTTGTTCTCTCTTCTATGTGTTACACTGTAGCAGCCTACAGATAGCCACCGGCACCCTACAGAAAGATAGGGGAAACAATTAATTTAGTCTACAAAGGTTGTTTCATTTCCCTAATAACATGAATACTGATTCGGTGACCCAGACACAACCAAAGACCTACTTAGATCCTTGGAAAAATTACTCATGAATGAAATGAGACCTCAGGGAATAGCTTCTTTAAAAACATCAACAAGCTGGCATTACTGCCAGAGGCCTCAGTCTACAAGACACTAGCAGGCGATTTTGGTGACCATGTGACCAAAAAAAAATGGGAATATAAAAGTTTAATAGTTTTTCTAAACAGGCACTATTAGTAAATGTTGAGACTGTTTTGATAAAAACAGAGATTTTAAGTATTCTTGATCAGCTTAAACCCTATAGTCATTTGCCAGAAAACAAAGACTTAAATATTCAAAAGAGGATTAAACAAAAGGAAAAAGATAGGAGACGGGGGATATCGAACCCAACAATTCCTTTATGGATGATAATTAGAGCATAACTCCACGCACCACAACCACACCTATTAAAGGGACCCTGTCGCCATGTCTGTCCGATGTGTGATAAGACCACCAACTTTTCAGCCCTGATATACAGCATTCTATAATACTGTATATATGCCACTTACACACTACACCACTTAAAATTAGCGGTGTTTGTTTTGACGACATCAAATCACCCCTTTCACTCCATTCAAAATGAGTTGCGTTCAGGAATGTCCAATAAAAAATCTAAAGTAAATTACCGTATATACTCGAGTATAAGCCGAGATTTTCAGCCCTTTTTTTTGCTGTTTTTTATGCTAATTTTCAACTGCTTTTTACAACACCAGTAAAACCTGAGATTTCAAAAATCTCATGGACACATTGGTTTTTTGTGTGATCAGTATTTTGTGCTTTGCTGCGTTTTTCGGACATAGCGCATGTCACTTCTTTCAGTGTTTTTGCTGCGTTTTTTCAGCATTTTTCACCCACTTACGAATGAGTGTTGAAATAACGCAGCAAAAATGCAGGTATCATTTGCTGCGTTTCTGCTGCTGAAAATTCAAGGACATTAGCATGGAGAAAGAAAAATATGCACACAAAAAACCGCACCAAAAATGCACCAAAACTTGCACTTTTGACGTAGATTCTTTCCTGCCAACAAGATAACAAGATCAGGTTTTGCTGTAGAAAAAAAAAAAAAAAAAACACAGCAAAAACACCCTGTGTGAACTTACCCTTATATTGTTTTCCTTGTTCAGCTCTTGTTCTTAAATTGCCCGAGACTATCTAATCTGGACCATGATCATTATGACCAGATTCATTGGTTGTACACGTGTCCTACCTGTCAGATGGTCGTATCTTGTGCCGCGTTTCGTGACTAAGTCCCGATCATGTGATGACCACATTATCGGGAATCCGCTTGCGTCAGCCACCTACCCTGGTATTACGCTGCGTGATGTGCCCTGCCGCACTGGTAGGTACGCTATGCGCCATCTATAACCCTTTGTTTTGAGACATAACTTATGATTAGCCCAGTGACAAATTCACTTCCTTCCTAGTCTAAAACCATGCCCCTGACTAAATTAGACGCCAAAACGCGCGTCGGGACTTGCCGCCATTCCCATAGGAGGAGATACCTTCAGGTTAGTGTATATAATGATTGTCATTTGACAATTTTTGGTACTTTTTGTTCTGCCTGAATATATTAATTATAGCGCCATTCATTCCATGGCACTTTACAGGTTAAAAAATAAAAACAAGTACAATAATGTTGAATAAAAGTCACTGACTGGTACAGGAGGAGAGAGGACCCTGCCCGTGAGGGCTCACAATCTACAAGGGATGAGTGAGGACAATGGGTGAGGACAATAGGTGTGGGTAGAAGAGGTCGTGCAGCTGCATGGTGTAACGAGGGTTACTGCAGGTTGTAGGCTTGTCAGAAGAGGTAGGTCTTCAGGCTCATTTTGAAGGTTTCCGTGGTAGGCGAGAGCCTGATATGTTGTGGTAGAGTATTCCAGAGTAGGGGGGATGCACAGGAGAAATCTAGTATGCGATTGTGGGAAGAGGAGATAAGAGGGGAGTGGAGAAGGCGATCTTGTGAGGATCGGAAGTTGCGTGCAGGTAAGTACCGGGAGACGAGGTAACAGATGTATAGAGGAGACGAGGTAAGAGATGTATGGAGGAGACCGGTTGTGGATGCCTTTGTATGCCATGGTTAGGGTTTTGAACTTGAGTCTCTGGGCAATGGGGAGTTAGTGAAGGGATTGACAGAGTACGGGGAACAGTGGTGGGGGAATGGGTGTATTAGGCAGCAGAGTTTAGGATAGATTGGAGGGGTACTAGAGTGTTAGAGGGGAGGCCACAGAGCAGGAGGATGCAGTAGCCAAGGCGGGAGATGATGAGGGCATGCACTAAGTGTTTTTGTAGATTCTTAATTAAGGAATGTGCGGTTCCTGGAAATATTTTTGAGTTGGAGTCAGCAGGAAGTACAGAGGGCTTGGATATGTGGTTTGAAGGATTGATCTGAGTCAAGGAATACCCCGAGGCAGCGAGCTTGTAGAACTGGGGAGAGTGAGCAGTCATTGAATTCGATGAGAAATAATTATATTTGCGCCATATAGTGCTGCACAAACGTTGATTATGGCCCCATAAGATGCTTCATACAGACAATTGCCCCATATAATGCTGCACAAACGTTAATTATGGCCCCATAAGATGCTCAATAAAGATATTTGCCCCATATAGTGCTGCACAAACGTTATGGCCCCATAAGATGCTCCATACAGACACTTGCCTTATTTGCTGTTGCTGCGATAAAAAAAAAAAAAAAAAAAAAAAAAAATCACATACCTCTCGTCGCTGAGGCCCCCGGCACTTGCTATATTCACCTGACTTCGTTCCGGCGCCGCTACATTTTCAGCGTCTTCTGCACTGACGTTCAGGCAGAGGGCGCGCACTAACCACGTCATCGCGCAATCTGACCTGAGCGTCACTGCAGAAGATGCTGAAGACGGCGTGGCGGCTGGAACGAGGAGCAGGTGAATTTCAGGCAGCGCTCCCCATTATACTCACCTGCTCCTGGCGCAGTGCTGTCCCCTGCTTCCCCGGAGCCCCAGCTTCTTCCTGTACTGAGCGGTCACCGTTACCGCTCATTACAGTAATGAATATGCGGCTCCACCCCTATGGAAGGTGGAGCAGCATATTCATCACTGTAATGAGCGGTACCATGTGACCGCTCAGTACAGGAAGAAGCTGGGGCTCCGGGGAGCCAGGGACCGCACTCGGAGCAGGTGAGTATAATTAGACAGCCCCCGCACCCCCTCCCGACCCCTGGGTATGACTCGAGTATAAGCCGAGAAGGGGACTTTCAGCCCCAAAAAATGGGCTGAAAATCTCAGCTTATACTCAAGTATATACGGTACGTCTCCTCCTGCTGTTTGTCACCACCTAGTGTAGACATGGAATTATTTACCTTATTAAAAAATAAAGATTTACATTTTTTGTAATAGTCTCCAGCTTTGGTGGTTATGCTTTTCATGTAAATTGGTGGTACTGTCCTCTAGTACGGCCACGTCTTATTACCAATGCGGTGAGCTAAAATTATTTGAGCTCATCTATGGATACTATTTAAATATATCTTAATTACCTGATGCAAACCCTTTGTGGCTAATTGTTAGCATTTTAACTGTTCTTTGGGTTTTTATATTCACATTGTGCATTTTACCTCAAAAAATGACTTGGCAATAGGATTGTCCAAGTCAGTTTGATTATGGCGATAATAAATATGCGTAGATTTTGTTGGCAGTGTTGTAAGGTACAACCCATCGATTATTTCAATATCTGTGTACTGATTAACCCTTTTAAATCTGACTGTTGCAGTATAGGCTCCCTGTTCAGGTTTCTGTCTTCTGTAAAGAAGACAGCCATCCCCTGTCTGTTTCTTCAATCAAGTTGCGAAGATACTTTTTAGTGCATTTACCTTCCTTCATGCATGGAACTCTTGGAACAAGTGGCCCCGGGTCTTCCGGCTTTGGAAGCTTAGATGAAATAACTCAATTTGATCAGGACGTATCTTGTCCTTTAGCCATATCAGTATGCAGAAGACCTCTACCTGCCACTCAATTGAATACATCAAACATTGAGTGTCACCAAAAATGTGACACTTTGTAATTACTTTCATGACCTTGATCAGTTGTTGTTGCTGTTCAATCACGTCGATAAGAGACCCTGACAATTCATAAGCTCTTCCATTATCCCTGGAAAAGCTGGAATATGCAGAACTGTAATAAACAAATCTGGACGGCCACACACACACACACACACACACACACACACACACACACACACACACACACACACACACACACGTGTTCAAAATTGTTGGTACCACTCGTTTAATGACAGAAAAACCGACAATGGTCACAGAAATAACTTGAATCTGACAAAAGTAATATATATATAATTGTCTAAGGCTCACTTCCGTCTGTCTTTCTGTCACGGTTATTCATTCGCTGATTGGTCTCGGCAGCTGCCTGCCATGGATGCCGCGACCAATCAGCGACGGCCACAGTCAGATTAGTCCCTCCCCTACTCCCCTGCACTTACTGCCCGGCGCCCGCTCCGTAATCCCCTCCACTCACCGCTCACACAGGGTTAATTCAGCATCAACAGTAAAAATATGTCATGATAATAATAATAATAATAATAATAATAATAAAAAAAACCTGCTATACTCACCCTCCGCAGCTCCTCGCCACGCTCCCGGGACCACTCCATTGCAAGCAGCAGCTTCCGGTCCCAGGGCTGGTGTGCGACAAGGACCTGCCGTGACGTCATGGTCATGTGAACGCGACGTCATCATAGGTCCTGCTCACACCAGCCCTGGGACCGGAAGCTGCAGCTTGCAATGGAGCGATCCCGGGAGCGTCCCGAGGAGCGGGAAAGGCGGCGGATGGTGAGTATAGCAGGACTTCCAACGGGCCTTCGGAAGGTGAGTATATGTTTATTTATTTTTAAGTCTCTATACTACGTGGCTCTGCTACATACTACGTGACTGGGCAACATGCGCTACGTGACTGGGCAACATGCTCTACGTGACTGGGCAACATGCTCTACGTGACTGGGCAACATGCTCTACGTGACTGGGCAACATGCTCTACGTGACTGGGCAACATGCTCTACGTGACTGGGCAACATGCTCTACGTGACTGGGCAACATGCTCTACGTGACTGGGCAACATGCTCTACGTGACTGGGCAACATGCTCTACGTGACTGGGCAACATGCTCTACGTGACTGGGCAACATGCTCTACGTGACTGGGCAACATGCTCTACGTGACTGGGCAACATGCTCTACGTGACTGGGCAACATGCTCTACGTGACTGGGCAACATGCTCTACGTGACTGGGCAACATGCTCTACGTGACTGGGCAACATGCTCTACGTGACTGGGCAACATGCTCTACGTGACTGGGCAACATGCTACGTGACTGGGCAACATGCTACGTGGACATGCATATTCTAGAATACCCGATGCGTTAGAATCGGGCCACCATCTAGTAATAAATAAAAGATCTATGAAAATGAACAAATGAAAGATATATTACGGTACTTTTCAACCATGCTTCCACAGAATAAAAAAAAAATAAAAAAAACTCATGAAATGGGCCTGGACAGAAATGATGGTACCCATGAAAATAATGTGACAAAAGGGACATGTTAGATCAAGGTGTGTCCACTAACTAGCATCCCATGTGCCTACAATTTTGGAATCAGTGAGTGGGCCTGTATATAGGGCTACAGATACTCACTGTGCTGTTTGGTGACATGGTGTGTATCACACTCAACATGGACCAGAGGAAGCGAAGGAAAGAGTTGTCTCAGGAGATTAAAAAGAAAATTATAGACAAACATGCTAAAGGTAAAAGTTATAAGAATCTCCAAGCAACTTGATGTTCCTGTAACTACAATTAATATTATTCAGAAATTTCCTATTCTTTTGCATGTTTGTCATACTTGCATGTGTCAGATCACCAAACAAATTTAAATATTAGACAAAGATAAAAACTGCATTTTATGTTAAAAATTCATTTAAATCTCTTAAAATGCACATAATGAGATCTAGGCTCCTCATTGAGCAGAGATCTAAAGCTGTGCATGTGCCGCCATTTTCCTGAAGCCTGCTACAAGATCTGTGATAGCGCCACCCACCCGCAGGTAGGAAATTTAAGTCAGAATGAATATAAAGACACTGGAGGCCACAGTGGGTCCACGGCAGATTCGGAGACCCCACAGTCCCACCCCCCAAGCAGAAAGAGCTTAGAAGCTGAAACTTCTCATGATTTCATGAAATCCAGGCTGCAGATTTCTACACTAGAAGTCTCTATAGAATTAGTATGACAGCGCCATTATGGCCATACCTTTAGTTTAATATGGATAATACTGATGACCGGTTCTCTGTCATAAACATGACAAATAACAGCAGACCCCAGCACGGTTTATAAATTAGGCACCATGCAGAGTAACAGGCAGTCATTCCAAACTAGAGTGCCAACAATGAGCTGGCTTCCCATCCAATTACTAACCTCGCAGTCCAAGCCTATGGACCTCAAATGAATTGGCCACTTTCCTTTGTTAGTGCCACTTTCCTCACAAACTGACCAGCACTTCTGTCCATATGTCTGCAGATGGACGAGCAGCATGTGACAAAACCAGTCCATCAGCCACCTCTTGTTGGAAAAGAGCTCACATTGTAAAGTTGCTTTTCAATTGGTGGAAGCTGACGGACTGGTCTCGTCACATGCTCCTTCAACAGCAGCCAGTTTATGGCTAGGTAATGGATTAGAGATGAGCGAATTTGTTCAGATTCGGTTCCGAATACGATCGGTATCGAATATTGTTTTTGCCATATTCGAACACAGTCGAACATCATTAGAGTCAATGGGAGTTGAAATTTCTAAATATGTTCGAAAACCGATCATCAAACATACATTCGGCATGAACAGTGTTTGAATATGGCACGAATGTGTCAACATCACATTCTGGGACAAAAAAAAAAAAAAAATTCGCTTATCTCTATACTGGATCACTGGTGCCATCAGGGTACGGTCCGTGTGTCCCATTTTCAACAGTGTGTCATTGGTGTTTTTCACGGATGAATCAAAGTTACAGAGCTTCTCCTATCCTTTAATGTTAGGCCGGGATCACACTTGTGAGTTCAATGCGAGAAACTCGAGTGAGTCTCTCGCAACAAGTCCTGGCACTGCTGTCGGCACTCAGACCGGAGCGTATATCGCATGTGTGACCCTGGCCTTAACCACATACATTACATGGATAGCATCCGTGTGCTGTGCTAATTTTTCTGCCAGAAAAAAAAAAACAGACATGTCTCCATGTATTTTGTACGGACACGAGAATTCCACAATAGGTTATAGTGGGTACGTGCTGTATCTGTGAGAAAGAAAAAAAAAAAAAAACACATGTAAATGCCAAACAGATGCCTGAATGAAGCCCAAGAGGAAGTGGCCAACCCCTTCAACTTACCATTGGGCAGCTATATTTGGACAGTGTCTAATGCCTTTACACAGTGGAAAAGCACCTTGGCCCAGATTCATCATTTGTATTTATTTTCAGTCATCTTTTGTCTTGTGAAATTAAATGCTGTTCTTTAGCGCCAAATATCTCAAAATGGCAAACGCAATTCATGTATTTAGTGAGATATGATATACACACACCCCTGACTGTTTACAAAAAGGCGCAAATAGACTAAGGCTACTCTCACACTTGCGTTGTTGGATGTACATCGCAATGCGTCGTTTTGGAGAAAAAACGCATCCTGCAAATTTGCCCGCAGGATGCGTTTTTTCTCCATAGACCTGCATTAGCCGACGCTTTGCGACATATGCCCACACGACGCATCCGTCGTGCGACGGATGCTTCGTGTTTTGGCGGACCGTCGGCACAAAAAAAGCATGAAAATAACTTTTTTTGTGCGTCGTGTCCGCCATTTCCGACCGCGCATGCGTGGCTGAAACTCCGCCCCCTCATCCCCGGACATTACAATGGGGCAGCGGATGCGTTGACAAACTGCGTTGTCATTTCTTTCACAATGTGTGTCGGCGCTAGTGTGAAAGTAGCCTGACTGGGAGGAAACAGAAAAAAGAAATACCGGATTACTCACCGGTAATGCTCTTTTATAGAGCCCACGACAGCACCCACTAGAGAGAGGGGATCCGCCCCTAGGAACAGGAAACCTACAGAGAGATAAAAGGGGCGGCCCCCCCTCGCTCCTCAGTTGTTTTACAGAGAATAGGAGGAACCGCCGCCAGGTTTTAGTTAACAGGTTCAGGTATATCCATATATATATATATATATATACATATTTACAACCTTATGCTACTTTCTTCTAATATTTACACCTCACCAAAGAAGCACCACGTGCGACTATATACAGAAAAGGGAGGGATGTGAAAGGGTGCTGTCGTGGGCTCTATAAAAGAGCATTACCGGTGAGTAATCCGGTATTTTCTATTCGCCACGACAGCACCCACTAGAGAGAATTTCAGAGACTATAGACTGGGTGGGTTTACTGAGTCAAGGACCGATACCCCAAAAGTCAGATCAGAAGCAGAAGATAGATCTAATCTATAATGTTTATAGAAGGTATTAGGTGAAGATCAAGTTGCAGCCTTACATATAAGGTCTATTGGCACATTCGCCCTTTCTGCCCAGGAAGTCGACAAGGCTCTTGTAGAGTGTGCTCCTATATGCATTGGAGGATCTCTACCTCCAGCTTTATACGCCAAGATTATGGCCTCTCTGATCCAGCGAGATAATGTGTTCTTTGTCACTCTGGTACCTTTGGTTTTACCCTGGAAAGACACAAAGAGAGCCCTACTCTTCCTCCAGTCCCTGGTTCTCTCTAAATAGGCTAGCACAATCCTTTTAACATCTAGAGTATGAAGTTTTACTTCTTCTGGAGTTGAGTGGTTCTCATAAAAGGTAGGTAACAAGATCTCCTGGGCTCTATGAAAAGTAGTGGCTACTTTAGGAAGATAACAAGGGTCTGTTTTCAAAATTATCCTATCTGATGTTACAGATAAAAAGGGAGGATCTATAGATAATGCATGGAGATCACTCACTCTTCTAGCAGAAACTAATGCCACTAACAATACCGTTTTCAAAGAAATATTTTTTAGTGAGGCTGTATGGAGAGGCTCAAACGGTGGCTGTGTCAATGCTTCCAGGACTATGGATAAATCCCACTGAGGAACCTGCGGTATGCTAATTGGTCTTGAACGCTCACAGGCAGATATAAATCGGGATATCCACCTATTACCCGCAACATCATAATTAAAAAGAGCTCCTAAAGCTGAAACCTGGACCTTCAGAGTGCTTACGGAGAGTCCTAATTCCAAACCTCTTTGTAGAAATTCCAACACTGGAAATATAGGAACTTCAGATGAAAGTTGTGCAGTATGGAATTGAAGAAATTTTCTCCAAATTCTAACATAAATTCTAGTAGTTGAAGGTTTTCTACTCTTCATAAGAGTGTTAATTAACCCACTAGAAAACCCCCTTATACTTAGTAACTGCCTCTCAAACTCCAGGCAGTCAGGTTCATGCCCTTTGCCTGAGGATGGAGGAATGGTCCCTGAGAGAGCAAGTCCTTGGACTGAGGCAGAATCCACGGGTCTGACACTGACATCGCCCTCAGCCATGAGAACCATGGCCTTTTGGGCCAGAATGGGGCTATTAACAGAACTCTTGCGCCTTCCTCCCTTATTTTTCTTATTACTATAGGTAATAGATTCCATGGGGGGAAAGCATAGGCCAGGTCGAATGTCCATGGTACCTGGAGGGCATAGAGTATGTCCGGCTTGTCCTCCCTGCATAGAGAGGCAAACCTCCTGACCTGACGGTTGGCTCTTGTGGAAAACAAGTCTATTTGAGGAACACCCCATCGAGCTGTTATTAATCTGAAAATCTTCCTGTTCAGCATCCATTCTCCCTGATGAAGAGTGTGACGGCTGAGGAAATCGGCATGAAAATTGTCTATGCCCCTGATGTGTACTGCTGACAAGGATAGCAGATGACCTTCGGCCAACTCCATGATGTCTGAAGCCACTTCTCTGAGTTTGTCCGACCTTGTACCTCCTTGATGGTTCAGATACGCCACCGCAGTGGTGTTGTCGGAGAATACTCTTGTGTGAGAGCCGCTGAGCTGAGGAAGAAAGTGAAGTAGGGAGTAGTATATAGCCCTCAACTCTTTGACATTTGAGGAATTATTAAGTTCTGAACTGGACCAAAGACCCTGGACCCACTGATCCTGAAAATGCGCCCACTGGACCGCAGGAATGCACGATGTTAGAGAACCTAGTAGTGACATGACATTCCTTAATGACATACTACGCTATCTGATCGCTAAGGACACTTTATCGAATATGGAAGTTTTCTTATCCTCAGGAAGCTTGCAAATCTGGTCAACTGAATCTAGAAGGAGCCCAAGGAATTTCTGACACGTTACTGGCTGGAGTCTAGATTTTTCCCAATTAACCAGCCAGCCCAGGTTTTGTAAGGATGACACTACCTCCTGTAACCTCTGCTCACACTGTAGGGAGTTCTTACCTACAATCAATAGGTCATCCAAATACGGAATGACCAAGGTATCTTTTACCCGTAAAAAGGACATTACTTCCACTAGCAATTTAGTAAAAACCCTTGGGGCCATAGATAAACCGAAGGGCATTGCCCGGTATTGTAGATGACGAATTTGCCCTTCTATACAAACTGCTACTCGAAGAAATTGCTGATGTAAATGGTGTATAGGAATATGGTAATAAGCATCTTTAAGATCCAATAATACCATGTAACAGTTTGGAAATAGATTTTTTATGGCCGAACGTATGGATTCCATTTTAAATGTTTTGGGTCTTATAAAGGAGTTCAGTTTTCTCAAGTTAATTATAGTTCTGAAAAGAGCCATCAGGCTTACTAATCAGAAATAAGGGAGAGTAAAATCCCCTCCCTATCTGGGAAGATGGAACCTCTACCAGGACTTGTTTGAGTAAGAGGGATTTAACTTCGGTTTCAAGTGCATCTTGTTGAGGCCTGGATCTTAAGGTGGTAAGGAGGAAGGAGTCCGGAGGCCTTCTAATAAAGTCTAATGTGAGGCCTGAAGATATTAAATCAATGGCCCATGGATTAACCGTTATGTCTTTCCACTGCTTACTAAATTGTTTTAGTCTTCCTCCCACCGGTGAAATATAATCAGCGGAATTTATCTGCTGGCTTGAAGGGGCGCTTATTGAACAAATTTCCTCTTTGTTTGAAATCTTTGTTATTCCATCGGTCCCTGAAGCCTCCCTTCCTTCCGAATGGTGGCTTCTTGAACGCCCTTCTGTAAGAAGGAATAAAGGGATTAGGGAACCCCTTCTTCCTTTCACCTGCCTTAGTGAGAATTTCGTCTAAGACCGTTCCAAAGAGGTACTCACCCTGGCAGGGTATAGTACACAATTTAGCCCTGGACTGGGCATCCCCTTTCCAATTCTTTAACCATAAAGCGCGCCGTGCCGTATTAATGAGGCTGGCTGTTCTGGCTGCTAGGCGGAGAGAGTCTATAGAGGCATCAGAAATGAAGGCTGCCGCCCCCTTAATCAAAGGAATAGAGGCACGTAGTTTCTCCCTAGATACACCACTCTTAATATTTTGGTCCAACTGCTCCAGCCAGACCAGCATAGATCTACTAGTGGACGTGGCTGAGATCGCCGGTTTAAATGCCGTGACACAAGCTTCCCATGACCTTTTAAGCAGAGCGTCTGATTTTCTATCCATGGGGTCAGGCAAGGAGCCCGCATCCTCTACGGGTAAGGAGGATCGGCGAGAAGTTGATGCTACAGCCGCATCCACTTTAGGAATTTTAGACCAAACTGCCAAGTCCTCATCATCAAAGGGGTACCGCCTCTTACATGATACCGGTACAAAGCCCTTCTGTCCTTTAGCCCATTCCTTTTTAACAAGGTCTTTAATGGCCTGATTCACAGGGAATACTTGGCCCTTTCGCTGCGATAAACCTGCGAACTTGATGTCCTGTGGTGTCTGGGGATCTTTAGACTCTGACACCCCCATTGTTCCTCTTACAGCTTTAACCAAATTATTTACATTGTCTGTAGGAAAACAGACATAATCTTCCTCCTCCGAGGAATCCAATCTCTGAGAGATGTCTGAGTCCACCTCTCCACTTTCTGCTGATGTGTCGGCTATAGGTGAAAGAGTCCTTCTACTTCTCCTTTCCATATTAACCGCCGGACTACCCCTCAAGGACTGAAGCTCTTCCCGGATCATGAGACGTATGTCATTCATCCTGACCGAACTCTCCTGCTGTAAAGTGTTATCAATGCAATGTTGCCATAGCTCCTTAATATATGAGTCAGGTAGGGGCTCATTACATATCTTACACTGCTTATGTTTAGATTTTGACGTCCGCTTAGCCTACAAAAAAGACACAAGCAGAGGAGACTACTGTAAGAGATATGAAGCTATATATACACTTATCCGGAAAATAAAATATATACCGGCTGCAGAGTTGTCTGGTCGGCCTGGGGTTTGGAACGGGACGATTTTTTCCCTGATTTATCCGTGGAATCACTCATTTTTGAGTGTCCGCTGATTTTCTTATTAGCATCACCACTAGGCAGGATTACAACCTCCAGTGGGCGCTCAATATCTTCCTGAGACGACATGGTGCGCACAGTGCCATGTGTCTTCAGCCTTATATAGAGCCGGTCTTACAAGGGATACACGCCCCCATCTTTCCTCCCCCCTTTTTTTTTTTTTTTTTTTTTTACCTGACCAACTTTATTGGCCCTCTCCACCGCTGTTGAGCGCCAAGGCGTCCACGCCAGCACGCTCAGCTGACCCCGCATACCCGGAAGTTCCTCTTTACATCCGGGTACGCCGACCATACAGCGCCTGCATGTGCGCTCGCGCGTCTTCCTTCTATGGTGCAGAGGAAGAGAAGCTCCTGCTACCGCGGCCGTTCATGCCCCACTGTGGCCGGAGGGTAAGCGCTTTCCATAGCGACACTTACTTGATGTGCTGACGGGGATTCTTTAGGCGGTGGAGCAAAAACCAACGGTCTCCCAACAGGGAGACTGTTGTGATCCCGGCATGCTGCTGATGTATCCAGATGAGGGGGGAACCAACAGGAACACCCGTCTCTGATGCTCGCTCTGGGGCCCCTGTCGCTCAACAGAGACGTACAGGCTGTGTTCCAGGCGAGCTTTTCCTCTTCTTAGCTGCAGAGATTCTCTCTGAGGGTTTCCTCCTTGGGAACAGGAAACCAACTGAGGAGCGAGGGGGGGCCGCCCCTTTTATCTCTCTGTAGGTTTCCTGTTCCTAGGGGCGGATCCCCTCTCTCTAGTGGGTGCTGTCGTGGCGAATAGAAAAAGTGCAATGATGAATCGAGGCCTATATCCACAGTTCTGCTCAACTCTTCATAAACCCAAAATAAGGTTGGTCTGGCAACTTCAGTCCTTTGTAAAATCATACTGGCCACATCCGGGATATATAGTCTTTACAAGCTTCTCAAACATTTTTCCCAGCAATGGATGTTAAAGGGTATTGCCACCTCCCCCGATTGAGCAGGGAATCCAGCTGTTAATCAGAATGCCGTCTGAAGTCCTGCACTGTTAACAGAGCAGCGTGAAAAAGAATACACCGCTCTGTCGACATGACGTCAGCAGAGACAGCTGAATCACAGGCAGTAGCGGTCACAGACAGCAACTACCTGACTTCCTGCCTAGAAATATTTTTGGTTTTTCATAAAGACCAAGATATATCCTTTAAGCTTACCGATGTAGAATTACTTTTTTGGAAATTTGCACATTACTTTTGAGCCACTCCTTCGGTAGAACAGTCACTAGAACACCACGTTCACACATTCAGTATTTAGTCAGTATTTGTTCAGGAGTCGAACAAGTGGGGAAAATATAATAGAAACATGTGCACCACTTCAGTATTTCTAAGCCAAACGCAGGAGTGGGTGATAAATGCAGAAGTAAAATGCTAATCAAATGCTGAATATGTGAATGTGGCCAAAGTCTCTAAAAAGCACAATAGTACAGCAACAACTAAGGAGAGTTCCTTCAATTTTATGCAACTTGGCACATGGTCTTGTACACATTGATCGCGTGATGCTACGTCATCTGGGGTCATTGTCGCATGGCATCGCTGGGGACAGGAGTTGCCGGGAGCATCGCGAGGAACGGGAAGGCTGCGAGGGCCGCCAGAAGGTGAGAATATCACGATTTTTTATTTTATCATTTTTAACATTGTATCTTTTTACTATTGATGCTGCATAGGCAGCATCAAGTCAAAAGTTGGTCACACTTGTCAAACACCATGTTTGACAAATGTGACCAACCTGTCAATCATTTATCCAAGCGATGCTACAGATCGCTTGGAAAACGCTAGCACTCTGCAAGCTAATTACACTTGCAAAACGCTAGTGTTTAGCGGGAATACGCATGCCAATTCCACATGCGTATTTCCCGAAGCAGAGAGTTGAAAAATTGCCGCGGTATTGTCGTGCTCAACAGTAAAAAGAAAAAAAGAACCAGACAGCAAGGATTTTTTTTATTTTTAAAAATACCATCTTAGGGATCTTGAAGATAACCGTGGTTTTTGTTTAAAAGCAATCTGACAAAACATCAGATCGCACAGGGACTAATGTTAATTAATGCGGCATTGCATATGTGCGACTTTTCCTTCAGACCAAGTGTTCCAAAGAAAACAAATCACAACTTGTACGATTTGCCTCAGTAAATTGAATCACGCTCAGCCATTCAAGTCTAAGGCTGGGTTCACACTGCGTTAGTGTGACCCGTTAAACGGACTACGTTACACCTCGGCATAACGCGGTGTAATGTAGTCCATTAACGCTGCCATTACTTTCTATGGCAGACGCATCACTAGTGCACGCCCACAATGGGCGTGCGCTAGCGATGTGCCGTCACTGAGTGATGGACCCGAGACGCGGGCTGCAGCGTTTCCGGGTCCGTCACCGCTAGCGCAGTTGGAGCTAGCAGATGCTCCATCTGCGCTAGCGCTGTGCAAACGGCGGCACTTGCGTTACAGCAGCCAGTTAGCGTATGTGCTGAACGGGCTGCTGCTAACGCAGTGTGAACTTACCCTAAGGGTCAGTGGGAGAAAAAAAATTGGAATGCACTCTGATGACAGTACGGTTTGATTTTCATGGATGGACAAAATAGAGAAGATGGAGAAATTAATTTCTTATTCTTCGCCACATCCAAGAAAAACAGATCCCACTAATCAAACTCTGATCTGTCTGATTAGCATAAGTGGACTGTTTCTCGGATGGAGAAAATACAGTTGTGTGACCCTGGCATTACATTCATAACAGTCATACGCAAGACGGATATTCAGAACTTGGCAACTGCCTGTATACATTGGTTTTAAGTAACACCCACAAGGTTTTTCAAATTTTCAAATTTTTCACATTTGGCTAAAACAGGAAGGTGTTAAAGTGATCCATTCCCCTAACCCTTGTCTGTGGTGTGAAGCAAAGGCTGACAGGCTGCAAGGAGAGGACTGGTGAAATATGAACCTTCCAAGACCCCAAGGTGGAAGAGAATACTAAACTTTTCAATCAGAAGGGAATACTTGTTCTCAGAGTGTCAAATACTGCATTTTTACCATGGCAACAAGTGTGAAGATGAACTGCTCACCCTAAGGCTAGGATCACACTTGCGTTGTGCAGTCCGTTCAACAAATCCGTTAAACGGACTGCACTAATGCAAGTGCCAACTTTGGCACTGCGCTAGCGCAGATGGAACATCTGCTAGCTCCATCTGCGCTAGCAGTGCGCTACTAGTGACAGACACGGAAACGCTGCAGCCCGCATCTCGGGTCTGTCACTCAATGACAGCACATCGCTAGCACACACCCATTGTGGGCGTGCACTAGCGATGCGTTCGCCATTGCCAGTAATGGCGGCATTAACGGACTACGTTACACCGCGTTATGCCGCGGTGAAACATAGTCCGTTAAACGGGTTCACACAACGCAGTGTGAACCCAGCCTAAGCACTTTTGTGCAGTTCGCCTTTTATTAACCCTACATTTCAGATAAAGTTGATATATTTTAAAGCAGCCCCTACCCAATCCGAAACAAAATATGCTGACCACTGCTAAAACAATGCGTGCTACAGACTACGGCAATTATAATTAGTTAACATCTAATACTTCTGACAGCTAGTAAGAATGTTGGTCATAGAACTAAATACATAAGCCCCATTTAATCCAAGTGTTTAAGCTGGTGTCAAAAATTAACAATTTATCTTTAACATTAGTTTTGTCAGCTCCGCCACTCATTACAAGTTGTGGCGTAACTAAGGACACAAATCTTACTTCAGTCAATGACTGGAATAAGATGTGTGGCGAGGCACACAATACTTTTAAAGACATCGGATCTTAATGAAAAAGGCATCCGACTTTATCATGCCTCATCATCAGTATGTGCATCATCAACGCCTTTCTTGATAAATTGGGGATTTTACTTTTTAGGCCTAAATGGGCATTGAAGGGAATGTACGATCAAACAAAAAAATAATTAAAATTGTGAAAAAAAATTGAGAGTTTTAATTAATATTTTAATTTAATACAATTAATGTTACTTTTTTAATGCT
Source organism: Ranitomeya imitator (assembly GCF_032444005.1). Classification (NCBI taxonomy): domain Eukaryota; kingdom Metazoa; phylum Chordata; class Amphibia; order Anura; family Dendrobatidae; genus Ranitomeya; species Ranitomeya imitator. The sequence goes on along the minus strand of NC_091282.1, from coordinate 821,356,611 downwards.
ATTAATCGTAAAAAAAAAATTACGGTTTTGATATTTTCCACTTTTTAAAACACTAGGGTGATCAGCTGATAAAAAATTGCAATGAAAAAATTAGGGGTCTGCTCGTGTACATATGAGGCCACTACTCCACTCCCCTTCTGGGTGTTTGCATAAGAATAAGAGACGATTAAGTTTAGGATCACAGTGTAGAGCCATTTTGTTGGCGACTACAAAAAGATAAATGACAAGTGGAAACCATCCAATTCTACGGGAACAGTGGTGCAACGTGCGGGCCAACTCCGCCCTCCTCTATGGCAATAGTGGAGAGATATGTGAAACTAGCAGGGATTGAATATGGAGAGTGCATCATACACTGGTATTGGATACACATTTCTGCAGGCTGTAAAACACATGGTAGGATTAAGATCGTGGCTCTGGGCTGAATCACATGATGGACATTAGATACACGGTTCTTGGTTGTACCACAGATGGGCCTCCTTCAGAAGCTTACACTGACATAACACTGGGGAGTCAATGTTCAGAGTACTACAGCATAGTGATAGTTACACTGCTGTGCTCTGAACAGTGCGGAGAGCGTTGATCAGCAGCCTGGTAATGCACAAAGCGGAGACAGAGAAATAGGAACTTGGAGCACAGCAGCGAGATCAGGAAAAAAAAAAAAAAAGGCCTGCCTGCCTCCCTCTACAGCTGTGATCTGGACAGCCTATGAGGATGCCCACCTCACACATGGAGGCAGACAAAATGCAGGAGATATAGTTGGACATCAACTGAAGTCTCCTATGTTCAGGGGCTGTCTTTTTGTTTGGTCACGTCATTTGTGGAGCTCACTTGCCGAACCCCCACTTCAAGTGATTCCATTTTGGAATTTACACCTATCTGAAAATGTATCTAGAGGCAAGCACCCCGTAATTGGTTAAAGAAGTTCTACTTACTACAAGAATGTCAAACATTTGGACAGTAACTGCGGCCTAGGCACACTGTACATCAGAAGGAGCGGGACACAAATTCTAGAAAGCAGATTTTTTTATTAATTTGTAGGGGAGGAAGGGAGCACATCATGTCATGTCGCTTCTCCAGAGATGGTGCTAGTAACGTGGAAACCCTTTATATTCCGTTGACACACACTGGTCGCTTGATGAATAAGCGTCTTGCTCATTCGGCTGTCTACATAAAGGTCTGATCAATGGGAAACTAGCAATTCTAGAAATCGGTAACAAGCACCTTTACTCTTCTCCCCATACAGAATACAGGACACAGGATATCAGAAGAGATAGCTGAACAGCTGCTATTTGAATATGTATTGTCACATTTACTTTTGGAGCCATGGTGGACAAACCATCTTTGTGGTTTTATTTGAATTTTGCAAAAGAATATACATTTGACAAGTTAAAATACCTACAAATAAAATGGTATATATAAAGCATATATGTGTAAAAATTTAAAAGATAAGTTACCTTTACCTGCAACTTTGTCACGGATTAGCTTGGCAGATTCCACCTCACCGATGCTACTGAAAAGGCTGCGTAGCTCATCCTGTGTCATGTTCTGAGGCAAGTAGTTCACAATTAGGTTAGTCCTGCCCATGTCATCCCTGCATACGTCATCCATATGATCTTCATAACCGTTAGACATCTTAAATTACCTGTCAATATTAAAAGTTAAATTCAATTTATTTTATTGAATAGTGAGACAGGCAGCAAAATAGATACACAAACACTATTTGCAAACACATGTACCTAATAATAATAATAATAATAATCTTTATTTTTATATAGTAATAATCTTTATTTTTATATAGCGCTAACATATTCCGCAGCGCTTTACAGTTTGCACACATTATTATCGCTGTCCCCGTTGGGGCTCACAATCTAAATTCCCTATCAGTATGTTTTTGGATATATACATATGTGTGTATGTAAATACACAGTGGGTGGAAAAAAGTATTGATCACATCAATACTTTTCTAAGTAAATATATTTCTAAAAATGCTATTGACATGAAATGCTCACCATATGTTGGTAACAACCCATCCAATCCACAGAGGCAAATAAATCAAACCATAGATGCCCTTAAATTAAGTTAGGTGCAATAATGAGAAATGACAAGGAAAAAAGTATTGAACATGCTTGCTGAAATGTAATACTTCACACAAAAACCCTTTGTTGGTGATAACAGCTTCCGGACATCTTGTATGGAGAAACTAGTCGCATCCATTGCTCAGGTGCGATTTTGTCTAATTTCTTCAACAAACACTCTTCAAATCCTGAAGTTTATGTGGACTCCTATGAACACTAAGCCTAAGGCAGCATAATTTTATTTTATCAAGAATGGGATTTTGGGGATTTTGTCTTTTTTCCCAGATTATTAACATCACCACCCAGCCAAAGGTTTTCCCTCTGCTGGTTATGAAAATTACGCGGAAACTCAAGCCATTTTTTTAATTATTTAATTATTTTTACACAGGAGGCACACAGCGTGTGCCGAATACAACTCCCATCATTGTTGCCTTGTTGCTCCAATCACAGGGAGACTAAGCAACAATGAAAGCTGCATTTAGCAGCTGATGCCTGGGAACAGCATGAACTATACCGCTTCTTCCCTGGTGCAGATACATGTTATGCTGATGATACACAGATAACATCCATGTGTCAGTGTGTGGCACCATTTTGTCCGTGCTGCTGATAAACTGACATGTCTGCGGGTTTTTCACGTGGATGCACCATCTGTGTGAAAAATCTGACAAGGGGGTCTAAACATGTGAACACTGTTCCACTAAGACCTCCCTGCTGGTAATTGAACAGGTAATTGAAGTGGGTCATCTGCTGGAGAATAGACACAAGGTCTTTACTCCGTGCATAACAGAGGCAGGGAGGCGACATTTATCACCTCCGGAGGAAACCCTTCTGATCTTCAAAGGAATCATATCAGACAATCTGGCACCGAAGTCCAGTTATTAATAGTGGGGATTTTTACAGGCATAGTTCCTAGAGTTATGGGAGACATACATTCATGGCCGAAAGAGTTGGCAACCTGAAATTTTTCTAGACAATGAAGTATTTCTCCAGAAAATTATTGCATTTACACATGTTTTGGTATACTTTTTTGTGAGAATAAATAAAGAGGCAAATTGGACATCATTTGACACAAAACCCGCAAAATTGGCCAGACAATTGTTGGCACCCTCTTAATATTTGGTTGTACACCCTTTGGAATAACTAACTGCAATCAGTTCCTATAACCATCAACAAGCTCCTTACATCTCTCCACTGAAATTTTGGAACACTCTTTTGCAAACTGCTCCAGGTCTCATATTTGAAGGGAGCCTTCTCCGAACAGCAAATTTATGATATCTCAAAAGGTGTTCACTGGAATTTAGATACAGAATCATTGCAGTCAGACGTCTCTAGCGCTTTGTTTCCATCCATTTATGGGTGATTCTTGAAGTACTGGGTGGGCCATTTATATGGATACACTTAAATAAAATGGGATTGGTTGGTGATATCAACTTCCTGTTTGTGGCACATAAGTATATGTGAGGGGGGGGGAACTTTTCAAGATGGGTGGTGACCATGGTGACCATTTTGGATTCAACTTTTTTTTCCCAATAGGAAGATGGTCATGTGACATCAAACTTATTGAGAATTTCACAAGAAAAACAATGATGTGCTTGGTTTTAACGCAACTTTATTTTTTCATGAGTTATTTATAAGTTTCTCTTTGTTTACAGCCATTGACATGTCGCAGAGGTTAAAGGGAAGGTACCGAGTTTGTAGATCATTAATTAATCAATGTAATGTAGCATAACATGCTGTTATAACCCAGATTTGAATGCATGTAAAACAGATTTCGTGTGATATATGAGTAGAAAGAAGGCACTGGGGGCTGACATCTTGGTTTTGCAGCAGTAGCACGTCACTATCAGTGTCAGATTACGGCACCCCATGGACATAGGAGATAATAGACCGGCTCGGACCCTATCTGTAACATTGCAGCAGCATTAGCAGTGAGCTGGGCACGCCTCTGTGGGCTGCACAACTCACTGCTGTAGGTGTGACTAGCTGCCATTTTATTAGAGCCCTGTGCTATCTGCCGAGCTCCACTTACTCTCTATCACAGGACAGAAGAAGCCCTCACTTCTCCTCTGTACTCCAGGCACTGCAGGTTCTGGGCAGACATCTTCTGCTGCCGTGTGCTTCCCCCTGCTCTGTCTCCGCCTCCCCACTTGCACAGAGTCCCAGTGATCTCCGGTAAACTGCGCTCTCCCTCTCTGTGCGGCGTGGGGGGGGGTCTCTGTGCGGCGTGGGGGGGTCTCTGTGCGGCGTGGGGGGGTCTCTGTGCGGCGTGGGGGGGGTCTCTGTGCGGCGTGGGGGGGGTCTCTGTGCGGCGTGGGGGGGTCTCTGTGCGGCGTGGGGGGGGGTCTCTGTGCGGCGTGGGGGGGTCTCTGTGCGGCGTGGGGGGGTCTCTGTGCGGCGTGGGGGGGTCTCTGTGCGGCGTGGGGGGGGTCTCTGTGCGGCGTGGGGGGGGTCTCTGTGCGGCGTGGGGGGGTCTCTGTGCGGCGTGGGGGGGGGTCTCTGTGCGGCGTGGGGGGGGTCTCTGTGCGGCGTGGGGGGGGTCTCTGTGCGGCGTGGGGGGGGTCTCTGTGCGGCGTGGGGGGGGTCTCTGTGCGGCGTGGGGGGGGTCTCTGTGCGGCGTGGGGGGGGTCTCTGTGCGGCGTGGGGGGGTCTCTGTGCGGCGTGGGGGGGTCTGTGCGGCGTGGGGGGGTCTCTGTGCGGCGTGGGGGGGTCTCTGTGCGGCGTGGGGGGGGGTCTCTGTGCGGCGTGGGGGGGGTCTCTGTGCGGCGTGGGGGGGGTCTCTGTGCGGCGTGGGGGGGGTCTCTGTGCGGCGTGGGGGGGTCTCTGTGCGGCGTGGGGGGGGTCTCTGTGCGGCGTGGGGGGGGTCTCTGTGCGGCGTGGGGGGGTCTCTGTGCGGCGTGGGGGGGTCTGTGCGGCGTGGGGGGGTCTCTGTGCGGCGTGGGGGGGTCTCTGTGCGGCGTGGGGGGTCTCTGTGCGGCGTGGGGGGGTCTCTGTGCGGCGTGGGGGGGTCTCTGTGCGGCGTGGGGGGGTCTCTGTGCGGCGTGGGGGGGTCTCTGTGCGGCGTGGGGGGGTCTCTGTGCGGCGTGGGGGGGTCTCTGTGCGGCGTGGGGGGGTCTCTGTGCGGCGTGGGGGGGTCTCTGTGCGGCGTGGGGGGTCTCTGTGCGGCGTGGGGGGGTCTGTGCGGCGTGGGGGGGGTCTCTGTGCGGCGTGGGGGGGTCTCTGTGCGGCGTGGGGGGGTCTCTGTGCGGCGTGGGGGGGTCTCTGTGCGGCGTGGGGGGGTCTCTGTGCGGCGTGGGGGGGTCTCTGTGCGGTGTGGGGGGGTCTCTGTGCGTGTATGCAAGCATCGTCCGATGGGACTACAAGTCCCATCGGACGATGCCTGCTACAATGACAGTGATTGACACATTAGCCAATTATGGGACAGTAATAGTCCCATCATCCGGCTAATGTGTTGAATGAAAAAAAAAAATACTCCATACATACATGCCACATACATGCTACATACAATACATTCATACATTACATACATATAGACATACAGTACATTAAACATAGATTTCATACTCACCATTACTTGTCACTTTGTTCCCCGAAGCCAGTGTCATCTGTAAAAAAAATATTAAAAAAACAAACAACCAATATACTCCCTGTCCGCAGAAATCCACGAGTGTCCCACGACGATCTCCCGTGGAGAGCAGCAGCATCAGATAATGCGACTGCTCTCTAGGGGCTCCAGGAACACAATGACAGCAGGAAGGTATCCTTCCACCACTGTATTCCTCCGCCGCTGTAAAAAAAATAGTCCCTAGTCTCACTTTATGCCATTGCTGTATGAGAAATTTTCCCAGGCAGCAATTGCCATAAAGTGAGACCTTGTCTTAAGGTAACCTCTCAGTGATGCACTGCAGGAGCCATTGTCTCCTGTCAGTGTGTCACTGAGGGTCCTATAGAGCAGTGACATCACCCGATATCACTGTTCTATAGGGGAGATCGTCGTGGGACACTCGATATTAATTGGACTACGGCGGACAGGTAGTATACGGTTTATTATTTTACGTTTTTTGCAGGCGCTGAAGTATGGTAAGTATGGTGAAATGAAGAATATTAAAATACTTTTTTCCTAATGTGTGTGTGTTTTTTTAACCCTTTCTTACTATTGGATTAATAACGGATAGGCGTCTTATTGACGCCTCTCCGTTATTAACCCGGCTTAATGTCACCTTACAATAGCAAGGTGACATTAACCCTTCATTACCCCATATCCCACCGCTACACGGGAGTGGGAAGAGAGGGGCTAAGTGCCGGAATTGGCGCATCTTACAGATGCGCCATTTCTGGGGCGGCTGCGGACTGGTATTTGTAGCCTGGGGAGGGGCAATATCCATGGCCCCTCTCTAGGCTATGAATATCAGCCTGCAGCTGTCTGCGTAGCCTTTCTGGCTATAAAATATAGGGGGACCCCACGCAATTTTTTTTTTGGGGTCCCCTTATTTTAATAGCCAGTAAAGGCTATACAGACAGCTGCGGGCTGATATTCATAGCAGGCTACAGATATTGGCCCCCGGCCGTCGGCTTTCCCCCTCTGGCGCAGAAAATTGCACAGGCGCCCACGCGGTTTTTTTTGTTTTGTTTTTTAATTCAACCCTCACAAAGGCCTCTTTCACACTTGCGTCGGTACGAGTCTGTCGCTATGCATCGTACCGACGCACGTTGTGAAATTTGTGCCCGACGTGGGCAGCGGATGCAGTTTTTCAACACATCCACTGCCCATTCTGAAGTCTAGAAGGAGGGGGCGGAGTTTTGGCAGCGCATGCGCGGTAGAAAATGGCGGACGCGCTGGACAAAAAAAGTTCACTTGAACGTTTTTTTGTGCCGACGGTCCGCCAAAACACGACGGATCTGTTGCACGACGGACACGACCACGCGACGTGTGGCCATCCGTCACGATCTGTCGCTAATACAAGTTGATGGGAAAAAACGCATCCTGCGAGCACATTTGCAGAATCCGTTTTTTTTCCGCCAGATCCGTTTTTTCCACCGGATCCATTTTTTCCCGCCGGATCCGTTTTTTTCCGCCGGATCCGTTTTTTCCCACCGGATCCATTTTTTCCTGCTGGATCCGTTAATTCCCGCCGGATCCGTTTTTTCCCGCCGGATCCGTTTTTTTCCACAATTTCCTTTTTTTTCTGCCAGATCATGTTTTTTTTCCATCGGATCCATTTTTTCCCGCCTGATCCGTTTTTTTCCACAATTTCCTTTTTTTTCTGTCAGATCAGTTTTTTTTCCATCGGATCCTTTTTTTCCCCGCCTGATCTGTTTTTTCCCGCCAGATCTGTTTTTTTCCACAATTTCCTTTTTTCTCTGCCAGATCAGTTTTTTTCTATCGGATCCTTTTTTTCCCGCCTGATCCGTCTTTTCCCGCCAGATCCGTTTTTTCTCGCCGGATCCATTTTTTTCCACAAGTTCTTTTTTTTTATCTGCCAGTTCCGTTTCTTCCCGCCGGATACGTTTTTTTCCACAATTTCCTTTTTTTTCTGCCAGATCAGTTTATTTTCCATCGGATCCTTTTTTTCCCGCCTGATCCGTTTTTTCCCGCCAGATCCGTTTTTTCTCGCCGGATCCGTTTTTTTCCACAAGTTCTTTTTTTTTTATCTGCCAGTTCCGTTTCTTCCCGCCGGATACGTTTTTTTCCACAATTTCCTTTTTTTTCTGCCAGATCAGTTTTTTTTCGCCGGATCCGTTATTTTCTCATTGAGTTGTATTAGCGCCGGATGGCCACACGTTTCATCCGTTTTTTGCAGGATCCGTCAAAACAGCTGTTTCCGCCGGACGGAAAACACATACAGAGGAACGGTTGAATCGCGATCTCACCTGCCGCTATTGCGGGCACATGTCAGTCATGTTTTTTTCTATTGACAGATTGGGCGATTCTGAACGCGGCGATACTAAATATGTGTAGGTTTGATTTTTTTTATTGTTTTATTTTTGATGGGGCAAAAGGGGGGTGATTTAAACTTTAATTTATTTTTTTTTTCATATTTTTAAAAACATTTTTTTTACATTTGCCATGCTTCAATAGCCTCCATGGGAAACTAGAAGCTGGCACAACTCGATCGGCTCAGCTACATAGCAGCGATCATATTGCTGCTCCGTAGCTGAATTACAGGCTTGCTATGAGCGCCGACCACAGGGGGGCGCTCACAGCAGGCCGGCATCAGTAGCTATAGAGGTCTCAAGGACCTCTATGGTTACCATCCTGACGCATCGCCAACCCCTGATCATGTGACGGGGGTGGACGATACGCCCATTTCTGGCCGCGCGGCTGGAAGCGGTAGTTAAATGCCGCTGTCAGCATTTGACAGCGGCATTTAACAGGTTAATAGCGGCGGGTGAATTGCGATTTCACCTGCCGCTATTGCGCGCACATGTCAGCTGTACAAAACAGCCGACATGTCGTGACTTTGATGTGGGCTCAGCGCCGGAGCCCACATCAAAGGAGGAGACACGACATGCGCAGAACATGTTGCGTTTTTTACTGCGATGCGTTTTTCCCCCAGAAAAAACGCAACATATGCACAAAAATTGTGGAATGCATTATAAATGATGGGATGCATATGTATGCATTTTTAAATTGTTTTTATCACATTTCTATAGCGAACAAACGCAAAAAAATGCTAAAAATCCTGAACGTGTGCACACAGCCTCAATGTGTATCTCCCCATCACACTCCTTATGTGTTTCACTCATCATACTTCACGTCTCTTTCTCTCCCATCAGTCACTCTTAGGCCGGGGACACACACAACGTATAAAAAAAGGTCCATTTTTGATGGACGAGAATCGCACAAATGTTACCAAAACAGTGATCCGTGTGCAGTGCGAGGATGCGATTTTCTCGCATCCAATGATCCGTGTGATATCCGTGTGACATCCGTATGGCGTCCGTATGGTGAGATTTTCTCACACACTTGCAAAATGAGCAAATAATGGCTGAGCCTTTCCTGTCACCTGCCCAATGCCTGAGAATTTCTCGCACGTCACACTGAAGGTCCGTGTGCTGTGCGATTTTTTTTTCTCACCCCCATAGACTTTCATTGGCGATTCTCGACCGAGATACGCTGAGAATTGCAGCATGCTGCGATTTCACTCGGATCCTGAATACGGCCGAGAGAATATCGGATGATGGGAGCTGCCCCATAGATTAACATTGGGACGAGTGCTATGCGATTTTTTTTATCGCATTGCACTCGTCCGTATTGCGGTCTAGTGTGACCCCGGCCTTAGCCATACAATGCATCTCTCCCCTCCCTCCATAATGCCTGGCTATTCACTGAAGAGCTGGAGCTCCCAGACAGCTCCTAATGCTGCTCCATGCACACCACATGTCTTCACTCTTCTTGGGTCCAGATGCTGCTGAGCCCACTGTGTTCTGCTCCTCTGTAAACGAGCTCTGACTCTGATGCAGTAACTGCTGGTGATAGCAGGTCACAGGGCAGTCACACACAAAATGGTGCTGCCCTGTGATGCTGCTCTTCATTCTTACTGTTGGGGCAGTAACTGCTGACATCACCATTTCCCTCCCCTTTTGGGTGGTCTAATATCCCTGGGGCAGAGCTGCTAAATCTTACTGTAGCTGCTTGAGGTCTAAAACGGAAAATGCTCCCCCTAGTGGTAAATATGTATATTTGTAGAAAAATATATAATATTTTTCATATATAAATGTTTGCAAACAGTGCAAACATTGCATTAATACATTTTAATTACTATTTTAAGCTTAATTTCACAAAAAAACAAAATACGAGAAAACTGGTGGCACCTTCCCTTTAACCCCTTCAAGACCCAGCCTATTTTGACCTTAAAGACCTTGCCGTTTTTTGCAATTCTGACCAGTGTCCCTTTATGAGGTAATAACTCAGGAACGCTTCAACGGATCCTAGCGGTTCTGAGATTGTTTTTTCGTGACATATTGGGCTTCATGTTAGTGGTAAATTTAGGTCAATAAATTCTGCATTTATTTGTGATAAACACGGAAATTTGGCGAAAATTTTGAAAATTTCGCAATTTTCACATTTTGAATTTTTATTCTGTTAAACCAGAGAGATATGTGACACAAAATAGTTAATAAATAACATTTCCCACATGTTTACTTTACATCAGCACAATTTTGGAAACAAAATTTTTTTTTGTTAGGAAGTTATAAGGGTTAAAATTCGACCAGCGATTTGTCATTTTTACAACGAAATTTACAAAACCATTTTTTTTAGGGACCACCTCACATTTGAAGTCAGTTTGAGGGGTCTATATGGCTGAAAATACCCAAAAGTGACACCATTCTAAAAACTGCACCCCTCAAGGTACTCAAAACCACATTCAAGAAGTTTATTAACCCTTCAGGTGCTTCACAGCAGCAGAAGCAACATGGAAGGAAAAAATGAACATTTAACTTTTTAGTCACAAAAATTATCTTTTAGCAACAATTTTTTTATTTTCCCAATGGTAAAAGGAGAAACTGAACCACGAAAGTTGTTGTCCAATTTGTCCTGAGTACGCTGATACCTCATATGTGGGGGTAAACCACTGTTTTGGCGCACGGCAGGGCTTGGAAGGGAAGGAGCGCCATTTGACTTTTTGAATCAAAAATTGGCTCCACTCTTTAGCGGACACCATGTCACGTTTGGAGAGCCCCCGTGTGCCTAAAAATTGGAGCTCCCCCACAAGTGACCCCATTTTGGAAACTAGACGCCCCAAGGAACTTATCTAGATGCATAGTGAGCACTTTGAACCCCCAGGTGCTTCACAAATTGATCCGTAAAAATGAAAAAGTACTTTTTTTTCACAAAAAAATTCTTTTAGCCTCAATTTTTTCATTTTCACATGGGAAACAGGATAAAATGGATGCTAAAATGTGTTGGGCAATTTCTCCTGAGTACACCAATACCTCACATGTGGAGGTAAACCACTGTTTGGGCACATGGTAAGGCTCGGAAGGGAAGGAGCGCCATTTGACTTTTTGAATGAAAAATTATTTCCATCGTTAGCGGACACCATGTCGCGTTTGGATAGCTCCTGTGTGCCTAAACATTGGCGCTCCCCCACAAGTGACCCCATTTTGGAAACTAGACCCCCCAAGGAACTAATTTAGATGCCTAGTGAGCACTTTAAACCCTCAGGTGCTTCACAAATTGATCTGTAAAAATGAAAAAGTAATTTTTTTTCACAAAAAAATTCTTTTCGCCTCAATTTTTTCATTTTCACATGGGCAGTAGGATAAAATGGATCATAAAATTTGTTGGGCAATTTCTCCCGAGTACGCCGATACCTCATATGTGGGGGTAAACCACTGTTTGGGCACTCGGCAGGGCTCGGAAGAGAAGGCGCGCCATTTGACTTTTTGAATGGAAAATTAGCTCCAATTGTTAGCGGACACCATGTCGCGTTTGGAGAGCCCCTGTGTGCCTAAACATTGGAGCTCCCGCACAAGTGACCCCATTTTGGAAACTAGACCCCCCCAAGGAACTTATCTAGATGCATATTGAGCACTTTAAACCCCCAGGTGCTTCACAGAAGTTTATAACGCAGAGCCATGAAAATAAAAAATAATTTTTCTTTCCTCAAAAATGATTTTTTAGCCTGGAATTTCCTATTTTGCCAAGGATAATAGGAGAAATTGGACCCCAAATATTGTTGTCCAGTTTGTCCTGAGTACGCGGATACCCCATATGTGGGGGTAAACCACTGTTTGGGCGCACGGCAGGGCTCGGAAGGGATGGCACGCCATTTGGCTTTTTAAATGGAAAATTAGCTCCAATCATTAGCGGACACCATGTCACGTTTGGAGAGCCCCTGTGTGCCTAAACATTGGAGATCCCCCAGAAATGACACCATTTTAGAAACTAGACCCCCAAAGGAACTAATCTAGATGTGTGGTGAGGACTTTGAACCCCCAAGTGCTTCACAGAAGTTTATAACGCAGAGCCATGAAAATAAAAAAAAAATTATTTTCTCAAAAATGATCTTTTAGCCTGCAATTTTTTATTTTCCCAAGGGTAACAGGAGAAATTTGACCCCAAAAGTTGTTGTCCAGTTTCTCCTGAGTACGCTGATACCCCATATGTGGGGGTAAATCACTGTTTGGGCACATGCCGTGAAGTAGTGACGTTTTGAAATGCAGACTTTGATGGAATGCTCTGTGGGCGTCACGTTGCGTTTGCAGAGCCCCTGATGTGGCTTAACAGTAGAAACCCCCCACAAGTGACCCCATTTTGGAAACTAGACCCTGAAAGGAACTTATCTAGATGTGTGGTGAGCACTTTGAACCCCCAAGTGCTTCATAGAAGTTTATAATGCAGAGCCGTGAAAATAATAAATACGTTTTCTTTCCTCAAAAATAATTATTTAGCCCAGATTTTTATTTTCCCAAGGGTTACAGGAGAAATTGGACCCCAAAAGTTGTTGTCCAGTTTCTCCTGAGTACGCTGATACCCCATATGTGGGGGTAAACCACTGTTTGGGCACACGTCGGGGCTCAGAAGGGAAGTAGTGACTTTTGAAATGCAGACTTTGATGGAATGGTCTGCGGGTGTCACGTTGCGTTTGCAGAGCCCCTGGTGTGCCTAAACCGTAGAAACCCCCCACAAGTGACCCCATTTTAGAAACTAGACCCCCCAAGGAACTTATCTAGATATGTGGTGAGCACTTTGAACCCCCAAGTGCTTCACAGACGTTTACAACACAGAGCCGTGAAAATAAAAAATCATTTTTCTTTCCTCAAAAATTATGTTTTAGCAAGCATTTTTTTAGATTCACAAGGGTAACAGGAGAAATTGGACCCCAGTAATTGTTGCGCAGTTTGTCCTGAGTATGCTGGTACCCCATATGTGGGGGTAAACCACTGTTTGGGCACACGTCAGGGCTCGGAAGTGAGGGAGCACCATTTGACTTTTTGAATACGAGATTGGCTGGAATCAATGGTGGCGCCATATTGCGTTTGGAGACCCCTGATGTGCCTAAACAGTGGTAACCCATCAATTCTAACTCCAACACTAACCCCAACACACCCCTAACCCTAATCCCAACTGTAGCCATAATCCTAATCACAACCCTAACCCCAACACACCCCTATCCACAACACTAACCCCAACACACCCCTAACCCTAACCACAACCCTAATTCCAACCCTAACCCTAAGGCTATGTGCCCACGTTGCGGATTCGTGTGAGATATTTCCGCACCATTTTTGAAAAAACCGCGGGTAAAAGGCACTGTGTTTTACCTGCGGATTTTCCGCGGATTTCCAGTGTTTTTTGTGCGGATTTCACCTGCGGATTCCTATTGAGGAACAGGTGTAAAACGCTGCGGAATCCGCACAAAGAATTGACATGCTGCGGAAAATACAACGCAGCGTTCCCGCGCGGTATTTTCCGCACCATGGGCACAGCGGATTTGGTTTTTCATATGTTTACATGGTACTGTAAACCTGATGGAACACTGCTGCGGATCCGCAGCCAAATCCGCACCGTGTGCACATAGCCTAATTCTAAGGCCATGTTCACACAGTGCGTTTTTTACCGCGGAACCGCGGCGGTTTTGCCGCTGCGGTTCCGCAGCTGTTTTCCATGCAGGGTACAGTACACTGTACCCTATGGAAAACAGGACACACTGTGCACATGGTCCGGAAATTGTAAAAAAAAAGACGCGCTGAATAGCTCCCGGAAAAAAGAAGGAGCATGTCAATTCTTTTTCCGGAGCCGCAGCGGTTCTGCACCCATAGACCTCCATTGTGAGGTCCAAACCGCAGTAAAACCCGCAGATCAAAAATATATCTGCGGGTTTTACTGCGGTTTGATGTGCAGAACCGCTGCAGCAGGAAGTGCGGGGAGCGGGCGGAAGTGCGTGGGCGGAGTGTGGCTGCCCCCCCCGTGTTCCGATCCCGCCCCCCCGTGCTCCGATGCCCCCCCCCCAGTGCTCCGATGCCCCCCCCCCAGTGCTCTGATGCCCCCCCCGTGCCCTAATCTCCCCCCCTTATACTCACCCGGCGTCCCGGTGTCCGTCCGGCCGTCTTCTCCCTGGGCGCCGCCATCTTGCAAAATGGCGGGCGCATGCGCAGTGCGCCCGCCGAATCTGCCGGCCGGCAGATTCGTTCCAAAGTGCATTTTGATCACTGAGATATAACCTATCTCAGTGATCAAAATAAAAAAATAGTAAATGACACCCCCCCCCCCTTTGTCACCCCCATAGGTAGGGACAATAAAAAAAATAAAGAATTTTTTTTTTTTTTTTTTTTTCACTAAGGTTAGAATAGGGGTAGGGGTAGGGTTAGGGGTAGGGTTAGGGGTAGGGTTAGGGGTAGGGTTAGGGGTAGGGTTAGGGGTAGGGTTAGGGGTAGGGTTAGGGGTAGGGTTAGGGGTAGGGTTAGGGTTAGGGGTAGGGTTAGGGGTAGGGGTAGGGGTAGGGGTAGGGTTAGGGTTAGGGGTAGGGTTAGGGGTAGGGTTAGGGTTAGGGGTAGGGTTAGGGGTAGGGGTAGGGTTAGGGTATTTTCAGCCATTTTAACCCTAAAAAAATTCCTAGAAAACACACAGACTCTGGCTAGAAAACTGCATCAAAAAAACGCATCAAAAAACGCATCAAAAAACGCATCAAAAACGGACCAAAAAAGGACCAAAAAAAGGACCTGCGTTTTCTGCCAAGAGCTGCAGTTTTTTAAAAAACAGTCAGGAAAAAAAAAGGATGGAAATCCTGAACGTGTGAACATACCCTAAAGGTATGTGCACACGCTGCGGATCCGCAGCAGTTTCCCATGAGTGTACAGTTCAATGTAAACCTATGGGAAACAAAAATCGCTGTACACATGCTGCGGAAAAACTGCACGGAAACGCAGCGGTTTACATTCCGCAGCATGTCACTTCTTTGTGCGGATTCCGCAGCGGTTTTACAACTGCTCCAATAGAAAATCGCAATTGTAAAACCGCAGTGAAATGCGCAGAAAAAAACGCGGTAAATCCGCCATAAATCCGCAGCGGTTTAGCACTGCGGATTTATCAAATCCGCAGCGGAAAAATCCGCAGAGGACCAGAATACGTGTGCACATTCCTAACCCTACCCCTACCCCTAACCCTACCCCTAGCCCTACCCCTATTCTAACATTAGTGGAAAAAAAAAAATTTCTTTATTTTTTTATTGTCCCTACCTATGGGGGTGACAAGGGGGGGGGGGGGGTCATTTATTATTTTTTTTTATTTTGATCACTGAGATATAATCTATCTCAGTGATCAAAATGCACTTTGGAACGAATCTGCCGGCCGGCAGATTCGGCGGGCGCACTGCGCATGCGCCCGCCATTTTGGAAGATGGCGGCGCCCGGGAGAAGACGGACGGGACCACGGCTGGATCGGTAAGTATGATAGGGTGGGGGGGGGCCACGGGGGGGGGGGGGGGATCGGAGCACGGGGGGGGGAATCGGAGCGCGGGAGGGGTGGAACGGAGCGCGGGGGGCGTGGAACGGAGCACGGGGGGCTGGAATGGAGCACGGGGGGGTGGAACGGAGCACGGGGGGGTGGATCGGAGTGCAGGGGGGGTGATTGGAGCACGGGGGGTGATTGGAGCACGGGGGGAGCGGACACGAGCACGGGGGGGAGCGGAGCACTGGACGGAGGGGAGCCGGAGCAGTGTACCGGCCAGATCGGGGGGGTGGGGGGGCGATCGGAGGGGTGGGGTGGGGGCACACTAGTATTTCCAGCCATGGCCGATGATATTTCAGCATCGGCCATGGCTGGATTGTAATATTTCACCCGTTATAATGGGTGAAATATTACAAATCGCTCTGATTGGCAGTTTCACTTTCAACAGCCAATCAGAGCGATCGTAGCCACGAGGGGGTGAAGCCACCCCCCCTGGGCTAAACTACCACTCCCCCTGTCCCTGCAGATCGGGTGAAATGGGAGTTAACCCTTTCACCCGGTCTGCAGGGACGCGAACTTTCCATGACGCCGCATAGGCGTCATGGGTCGGATTGGCACCGACTTTCATGACGCCTACGTGGCGTCAAAGGTCGGGAAGGGGTTAACATGTGAGGAGCAGATAGAAATTGTGTTGATGTCTGGTGAACACAGTACCCAGGTTATTGCAGCAGATTTCAATGCAAGACACCCTACGAGACCACCCATCTCCCATGCTACAGTTCGCAAACTGCTTGCCAAATTTCTTGAAACAGGTTCAGTGTTGGATTTGCTAAAATATGGACACAAGAAAACTGTCACTAATGAAGAAACATCAGTGGCTGTCCTAGCTTCATTGATCAAGAGCCCACAGCGTAGCACTCGCCGCATGTCACTGGAGAGTGGCATCAGTTGAACATCCCTTCGGCGGATATTAGCTACTCACATATAGCACCCTTACAAAATCCAGCTGCTGCAGCATCTCAACGAGGATGACCCAGATCGGCGTGCTGAATTTGCAGAATGGGCAAAACAAAAATTGGAACATGACCCTCAGTTTACACAGAACATTATGTTCAGTGATGAGGCAAACTTTGTGAGTGGTGAAGTTAAAAGTAGTCTGTCACCTACTTTTTCGTATATAAGCTTCAGCCACAGCCAACAGGGGCTTATCTACAGCATTCTGTAATGCTGTAGATAAGCCCACGATGTAACCTGTATGCTGTAGATAAGCCCACGATGTAACCTGTATGTTGTAGATAAGCCCACGATGTAACCTGAAAGATGAGAAAATAGGTATTAGACCTACCGGTAATTCCAGGAGTTCATCCTGACAGCACCATGAAGGACGTGCTCCTCCTCCTTACAGGGACAGGAAAGACAAGAGGTTAAAATGCCCCTCCCCACTCCAATTTTCTCTGTTTCAACAAGTACCACACCATGGATGATGCAACTTTAAACACATTTATTAAACAATATATTACAACATATGGCATAATACAAATCAGGGAGAGAACTTAGAGTGTTGTCAGGATGGACTCCTGGAAACAATTACAGGTAGGTCAAATACCTATTTTCCAAGACATCCCTCCTGACAGCACCATGGAGAATACCCAAGTACCTCCTCAGGGTGGGATTACTGCCTGGATGACCTTCCTCCCGAAGGCAGTCTGATGGTTAGATAATATGTCTAACTTGTAAAGTCTACAAAACGTGTCTATTCTTGACCAAGTTGCGGCCTTACAAATCTGGCTTACAGATGCCCCCACCCTCAGTTGAAAATGCCCTGTTTGAATGAGCTTTTAAGCCCTCAGGGGGGGGGGGTGATGCCCTGAGAGTGGTAGACTAGGGAAATTACGGACGTAAGCCATCTCGCGATGGTGGATTTAGAGGCTTTTTTGCCTCTATTCTTCCCCCCAAATAAAACTAGTAAGTTATGGTCCAGCCTCCAACTACTAGTAGCCTCAATATAATTAATGACAGCCCGTCTGACATCTAAAGCATGCAGGGCCCGCTCTCTCTCGTTTGAGGGGTTTTTGCAGAACGAGGGCAAAATAATTTCCTGGTGCAAATTTTGACAGGAAGCCACCTTTGGAATGAAAGAGGGGTCTAGTTTCAGGATTATCCGGCCATCCCAAAAGCGAAGATAAGGATCCCGTATGTACAAGGCCTGGATTTCGCCTATACGTTTCGCTGTGGTAATGGCTATTAAGAATGTAGTCTTCATGGTTTGGAGAGAGATGGATATGTTTTCGCTCGGGATGAAGGGTTCAGAGCATAGGGACCCAAGGACCAAGTTAAGGACCCAGGGGGAGAACTAACCGCCTGATTGTGGGATGTAGATGCTGTATTGCCCTAACAAATCGTATTACCCAAGGGTGAGGCCAAGGAGTAGACCAAAAAGGCGCTTAAGGCCAACATTTGGACCTTTAGGGTACTGGGCCTAAGACCCTTACTGAAGCCCGCTTGGAGAACGTCTAAGACACTTAGGATATCTAGTTTCCCTGCCCTCAAGTCGGACATGTCACCCTCCAGACAGAACTTCTTCCAGATGTTATAACATATAGCGGAAGTAACTGGCTTCCTGCTGGCATGGATTGTGGTTATGACCTGGTCAGACAGTCCCTGAGCTCTCAGGCTCCAAGCCAAAATGTAAAGTCTTCCTGAATCCTGATGGAAAATTGGACCCTGGTGGATGAGATCCCTTCTTTGTGGCTGCCGTACTAAATCTTCTACTGCCATCCTCCCCAGAATCGGAAACCAGCTCCTGTTCGGCCAATATGGGACAATCAGGAGTACTCTTGCTTGATCTTCCTGTATTTTTCTGAGGACAGTTGGAATGAGTGCTAACGGGGGAAAAGCATAGGAAAGGGACCGTCCCCATCTCTGACTTAGCGCATCCACACCCTCTGGGTTGTCTGACGGGTTGAGCGAGTAGAACCTGTCCGCGAACAGATCTATCCGAGGCCTGCCCCAGCAATGGCACAGAAGCTGGAATACCTCATAGTTTAGTTCCAAATCTGTTGAATAGATCCTTTGTCGGCTCAGGTAGTTTGCTATGACATTTCGGGATCCCTCGAGATGTACCACCATTATTGAAAGGATTGTTCTCTCTGCCCACGAAAATATCACGTCTGCCAGATCCTGGAGCAATCGATGTCTCGGTCCTCCCTGGTGGCGCAGGAAAGAAACTGTTGTCACGTTGTCTGATAGAATTTTCAAGTGTCGGCCTTCTAGCAGGCCGCGGTTTTGCCTTAGGGCTTCCCATGCTGCATAGAGCTCTCTGTAGTTTGAGGACCTGACCATTCTCCCTGGAGGATCTTCCCTTCCAGGTATGCGGCACATCCCCACTTGCTGGTATCTGTAGTAATTATTACGCATGGAGAGGAGATCCATGGGATGCCCACCTTTAGGTTTTTTTTGACCGAATCCACCATAGTAGTGACCTCTTCCTGGCAGGGGATAAGGACATTTTGTTATCATCCCTAACTTCACCACAGTCTTCATCCAAGCTGTAACACACCTCTTTAACCTCTCACTTACAAATGGTGTTTTTCTCTCAACCTTCAAACACGCCTAGATCACACCCATCCTCAAAAAGCCCTCCATCGATCCATCCTGTGTCTAGCTATCACCCAATATCTCTTCTCCCTTATGCCTCAAAACGACTGGAACAGCATGTCCATCTTGAACTGTCCACCCACCTATCCTCCTGCTCCCCCTTTGACCAGTTACAATCTGGCATCCAACCGCATCATTCAACAAACTGCCCTAACCAAAGTCACCAACGACCTGCTAACTGTCAAGAGCAAGCGACACTACTCTGTCCTCCTCCTGAACCGGTCTTCTGACTTCGACACCATTCCCTCCTGCTAGATTCTCTCATCTCTTGGCATCACAGACTTGGACCTACCCTAGATCCTACTCTCTGGCCTCCCCTCTAGCACCTCCCCAATCCATCCTACACTCTGCTGCCCGACTAATCCACCTATCTCCCCGCTATTCCCCAGCCTCTCCCCTATGCCAAGCCCTTAACTGGCTTCCTATTGTCCAGAGGTTCTAGTTCAAAACCCTAACTATGACGTACAAAGCCATCCACAACCTGTCTCCTCCATACATCTGTGACATGGTCTCCCGGTACTTAACTACACGCAACCTTCGATCCTCTCAAGATCTCCTTCTCTACTCCCCCTCTCATCTCTTCTTCCCACAACCGCAAGACTTCTCCCTTGCTTCCCCCATACTCTGGAACTCTATCCCAACACAACAGACTCTTGCCTACCACGGAAAACTTCACAAAGAACCTGAAGACTCACCTCTTCCGACAAGCCTACACCCTGCAGTGATCCTCAGTCTGCTGAACCACCGCACAACTAGCTCTACCTTCTCCTAGTGTATCCTCACCCATGTACTTACACTACCATTCAAAAGTTTAGGGTCACTTAGAAATTTCCTTATTTTTTAAAGAAAAGCAGTTTTTTTCAATGAAGCCAACATTAAACGATTCAGAAATACACTAGTTTGTTAATGTGGTAAATGATTATTCTAGCTGCAAATGTCTGGTTTGTAATGCAATATCTTCATAGGTGTATAGAGGCCCATTTCCAACAACCATCACTCCAGTGTTCTTATGGTACTTTGTGTTTGCCAACTGTGTAAGAAGGCTAATGGATGGTTAGAATACCCTTGAAAACCCTTGTGCAAGTATGTTAGCACAGCTGAAAACAGTTTGGCTGATTAGAGAACCTATAAACCTGACCTTCCTTTGAGCTAGTTGAGAATTTGAAGCATTACATTTGTTGGTTCCATTAAACTCTCAAAATGGCCAGAAAAAAAAGAACGTTCATGTGAAACTCAACAGTCTATTCTTGTTCTTAGAAATTAAGGCAATTCCATGCGAGAAATTGCCAAGAAACTGAAGATTTCCTACAATGGTGTGTACACAAACAGGCTCTAACCAGAGTAGAAAGAGAAATGGGAGGGCCTGCTGCACAACTGAGCAACAAGACAAGTATATTAGAGTCTGTAGTTTGAGAAATCAACACCTTACAGGGCCTCGACTGGCAGCTTCATTAAATAGTACAAGCAAAATGCCAGTGTCAACGTCTACAGTGAAGAGGCGACTCCGGGATGCTGGCCTTCAGGGCAGAGTGGCAAAGAAAAAGGCATATCAGACTGGCTAATAAAAAGGAAAAGATTAATATGGGCAAAAGAACACTGACATTGGACAGAGGAAGATTGGAAAAAAAGTGTTATGGACAGACTAATCCAATTTTGAGGTGTTTGGATCACACAGAACATTTGTGAGACGCAGAACAACTGAAAAGATGCTGGAAGAGTGCCTGACGCCAACTGTCAAGCATGGTGGAGGTAATGTGATGGTCTGGGGTTGCTTTGGTGCTGGTAAAGTGGGAGGTTTGTACAAGGTAAAAGGGATTTTGAATAAGGAAGGCTATCACTCCATTTTGCAACGTCATGCCATACCCTGTGGACAGCGCTTGATTGGAGCCAATTTCATCCTACAACAGGACAATGACCCAAAGCACACCTCCAAATTATGCAAGAACTATTTAGGGAAGAAGCAGGTGGCTGGTATTCTCTCTGTAATGGAGTGGCCAGTGCAGTCACCAGATCTAAACCCCATTGAGCTGTTGTGGGAGCAGCTTGACCGTATGGTACACAAAAAGTGCCCATCAAGCCAAACCAACTTGTGGGAGGGGCTTCATGGGGTGAAATTTCTCCAGATTACCTCAGCAAATTAACTACTAGAATGCCAAAGGTCTGCAATGCTGTAATTTCTGCAAAGGGAGCATTCTTTGATGAAAGCAAAGTTTGAAGGAGAAAATTACTTCTTCAAATAAAAACCTTTTTTTCGAACCTTTGTCAATGTCTGGACTAGATTTTAAATTCATTTGGCAACTCAGTTGATTAATAAAAATATGAGTTTTCATAGAAAACACAAAATTGTCTGGATGACCCTAAACTTGTGAACGGTAGTGTATGTGTGCCTTGTTTTTGCTCATGCTTATTATACTTGTCTATAGTTGCCCCTTTTCACATGTAAAGCCCCATCGAAAAAATGGCGCTATAAAAATGTCTAATAATAATAAGGTACCATATGTTAGTAATCAGGTCAATGTAGTATCCTGCTTCTGATACACCATATGGCATGTGTACTACAGAGAGGGAGGCTAATAAAGCCCCCCAAAAAAACAGACACACAACTGTAAGTGAAAGATTCAAGGGTATAGGCAGATATAGTACATATTCCCAAATAAAGTGTATATGGAGATCCCAGATTAATTAATGAAAAATATAAATGGTGCTAACAATGTATACATCCAAAGGGTTTTTCTTATGCAGTTAATGTAAAAAAAAAATTGCATATTATCATTGCAAATATCCCAAGATACAGAAATCTCGGATTCACATTCTCCTATAACACAACATATTAAACAAGAGACCAGTAGCATATTTCCACAGTGAGGTATTGAAATCCCGCGTTAACAGTAACATATGGAGTGCTTTAATACATGCACTCCAAGGGGTCATCCGTACAATGGTAGTCAGATTACATATTTCTATGGCACATAACCCCAAAGAAAACAATCATTTTAGGATTCATATACCCCAGGTTTAAAGGGAACCTGTCACCCCCAAAATGGAAGTTGAGCTAAGCCCACCGGCATCAGGGGCTTAGCTACAGCATTCTGGAATGCTGTAGATAAGCCCCCGATGTAACCTGAAAGATGAGAAAAAGAGGTTATATTATACTCGGGCAATCTGATCCGATGGGCGTCGCGGTCCGGGGCCTCCCATCTTCTTGCGATGATGTCCTCTTTTAGTCTTCAGGCTCCGGCGCAGGCGTACTTTGTCATGTTGAGGGCAGAGCAAAGTACTGCAGTGCGCAGGCGCTGGGCCTCTCTGACCTTTCCCGGCGCCTGCGCACTGCAGTACTTTGCTCTGTGATTAAAAAAACGATGAAAAAACTCCTAGTGTGAACTTATCCTTAGTCTCACTGTGGGACATGTATTTTTTTCACTTTGATCTCTGGTCTCATACAGTGTGCCCGAGACCTGTCAGTGACTGATGGACACAGCCTGTAAGACCCAGCTTATAGCTGGATCTAACAGGCCACCGTACCCTGGGAACATCACATGACCTCAGCAACAATCAGTTAGGAGAGTGGTCTATCCTTCCATAGAGGGTCTTTTTAACCTCCTAGCCGTCACTATTGCCAGAAATACTTAAGGGGTTAATGAGCCCAATCGATTTCAAAACCGGCCGGGGTTGATACCACAGGGTGTCAGCTGTCACCAGGGGGAATTTCAGCCTAGGGGTGGCACTATTCACTTATTCCTCAGCGTTGTTAAAAAGAAGTGCTGAGGAATAAGGCCCCTTAATGACTGCCAATAATAGGCGTATTGAAAGCGGTTAAGGTGTTAAAAATAAAAAGATTTGAATTGCCACATCCAAATAAATAACTAATGTGTTTGTCCACTACTACACAACCCAAACTTAATTTCAAAGCCCCAATAAAATTGCTACCTCCTGTAGCAGCCTCGTTCCAATAATGTAAACGCCAGTTTCCAGAGGGTGATGCGACTAACATCACATGAACCGCGAACAGTAGTGTCTGCATAGCTGAATTGCCATTATTTTAATTGGAGCCCTGAAATTCTGTCCAGTAGTGAAAAAGCCCTTTAACCACTTCACAGCCTAGTGATTTTCCATTTTTGCCTTCCCTTCTTTTAAAGGGAAGGTGCCACCAGTTTTCATAGTTTGTTTTTTTGTGAAATAAAGCTTAACCCCTTAATGACAGCCAATACGTCTTTTAACTGACCTGAGATATAAGAGAATAGCCTCCCCATACAGGTAACAATCCAGCAGCTGTCGGCTGTCCACTATAGCTGATAACTTGCTGCATCAGCCATGATCAGTGTTTGCACCGTCCAACTCTGTTTAACCCCTTAGATGCTGCTGTCAATAGTGACTACATCATTCTATATGGTTAACAGAGTGTGGGGGCTTCCTATTTATCCCAATTGGTGCCCTCAGATCATGATTTTGTGGTCCCGATGCTTGCGGTGGCAATTCATGACCAAATAGCGGCCTTAGAGTCTGATTGCTGTAGTTATCTGTTCAGAAGTTAGAGGCATTTAGGTGGTAAAAATACACATTTTCATTTCTGTCATGCCACTTTGCATTAATTCCTGAAAAGCATCTGAAGGGTTAATAAACTACCTGACTCCAGTTTTCAATATGTCAGGGGGTGCTGTTTTTAAAATGGTATAACTATTGGGTGTTTCCAATATATGAGACCCCTAAAGTCACTTCAAACATGGATAGGTCCCTAAAAAAATAAATTTTGTACATTTCCTTGAAAAAATGAAAAATTACTGCTACATTTTTAAACCTCCTAAAATGCTAACAAAATAAAAGAACACTTTACAAATGGTGCACATGTAAAGCCGACATGTGGGAAATGTTATTTATTAATGTTTTGCTATGGTATGACTATCTGGATTAAAGGGATAATCATTCAAAGTTAGAAAATTGCTAATTTTTTTACATTTTTCTCAAATTTCTGATATTTTTTTTTATAAATAAACAAAACATATTGACCTAAATTTACCATTATCACAAAATATAATGTGTCATGAAAAAACAATCTCAAAATCACTGGAATATGTGGAATCGTTCCAGAGTTATTACCACATAAAGTGACATTGATCAGATTTAAAAAATTTGGCTCCATCACTAAGGGGTTAAAATAGTAATTAAAATGTATTAATGCAACGTTTGCAAACATTTCTATATGAAAATTATATATTTTCTTACAAATATATATTTACTAGGGGGAGCATTTTCCATTTTAGACCTCAAGCAGCTATAGTGAGGCCTCTTTCACACTTCCGTCTTTGAGCTTCCGTAGAAATCTGTCGATTTTTTTTTTTTAAAAAACAGGATCCAGCAAATTTTTCTGCTGGATCCTGTTTTTTCCCATAGACTTTTATTAGCGACGGATTTGACGGATGGCATTCCGTTTCATCCGTCATGCACTGGATCCGTCGGAAAATTGCTGTCTGACGGGCGGAGAAAACGTTAAGAGGAATGTTTGCTCTGCATGTCGGAAAAATCGCTCAGCGACGGATCCTGCGATGCCAGTCGTTGGCTACAATGGAAGCCTATGGACACAGGATCCATCGCTGACTGTGAAAAGCAGGAATCCAGCGACGGATGCCATCTTTTCAAACTGAGCATGCGTGGAAGAATTTCCCATCAGGGAAATTCTCTCTCGCTCTATTTTTACTATTGATGCTGCCTATGCAGCATCAATAGTAACAAGATATAACGTTAAAAATAATTTTTTTAAAAGTGCTATATTCTTACCTTCCGGCGTCCCGCGCAGTGTTACCGATGCTCGCAATGTATAATAGAAACATATGCACCACTTCTGTATTTATCACCCACTCCTGGTTTTGGCTTACAAATGCTGATGTAAAATACTGACCAAATACTGCTGTGTGACGGCAGCCATACTGTTAGCAGCAAAATAGGGGCAGTAACTGCTGACATCACCATTTCCCTCCCTTTTGGGTGTTCTGGCATCCCTGGGGCAGAATTAAGAGTAGCATCACAGGGCAGCGCCATTTTGTGGGTGACTGCCCTGTGATCTGCTATAACAAGCAGTTACTGTCTCTCTCCCATCAGTCTCTCTCACCCCCCTCCACAATGCCTGGCCATTCACTGCAGACCTGCAGCTCCTTATCTTAAGGTACCGTCACACTTAACGATATCGTTAACGATATCGTTGCTTTTTGTGACGTGTTAACGAAATCGTTATGCGTGACAGCGACCAACGATCAGGCCCCTGCTGGGAGATCGTTGGTCGCTGGGGAAAGTCCAGAACTTTATTTGATCGCTGGATCTCCCGCAGACATCGCTGGATCGGCGTGTGTGACACCGATTCAGCGATGTCTTCACTGGTAACCAGGGTAAACATTGGGTTACTAAGCGCAGGGCCGCGCTTAGTAACCCGATGTTTACCCTGGTTACCATTGTAAATGTAAAAAAAAAACAAACAGTACATACTTACATTCCGGTGTCTGTCCCCCGGCCTCAGCTTCCTGCACTGACTGAGTGCCGGCCAGCTGTAAAGCACAGCGGTGACATCACCACTCTGCTTTACGGCCGTCCGGCGCTGACACAGTACAGGGAAGCTGACGGCGCGGGACAGACACTGGAATGTAAGTATGTACTGTTTTTATTTTTACATTTACAATGGTAACCAGGGTAAACATCGGGTTACTAAACGCGGCCCTGCACTTAGTAACCCGATGTTTACCCTGGTTACCTGGGGACTTCGGCATCGTTGGTCGCTGGAGAGCTGTCTGTGTGACAGCTCTCCAGCGACCACACAGCGACGCTGCAGCGATCAGCATCATTGCCTATATCACTGCAGCGTCGCTTAATGTGACGGTACATTTAGAAAGGGATAAATCACAGCTCCTCCTGAGCAACTGACAGCCTGTGGTCCAAAAATGCTAATGGTACACTGTTCCTCCTTGATGTCTCTGCTATTCTGCCAGTACTTTTCTCCTGCATGTTACTCCCCTCAGCCGTCAATCTAGGATCTGTTCTGCTGGAAGCAATACTGCTTATGTTAGCAGATCTGAGGGCTCAATGAATATGGCAGCAGAACACTGCCACTACTGTGAATTGTGCAGCCCACAGAGGCGTGCCCAGTTCACAGTAGTGACAGTTCCATTGCAATAGATAGGGTCCAGTACTTTTATCTCCTATGACCATGGGGTGCCGTATTATTACACTGCTAGTCTTGTGCTGCTACTGTGAATGCAAGATGTCAGCCCCCAGTGCCTTCTTTAAAGGGACACTGTCACCTGGATTTGGAGGGAACAATCTTCAGCCATGGAGGCGGGGTTTTGGGGTTTTTGATTCACCCTTTCCTTACCCGCTGGCTGCATGCTGGCTGCAATATTGGATTGAAGTTCATTCTCTCTCCTCTGTAGTACATGCCTGCACAAGGCAATCTTGCACAGCGCAGGCGTGTACTATGGAGGACAGAGAATGAACTTCAATCCAATATTGCAGCCAGCATGCAGCCAGCGGGTAAGGAAAGGGTGAATCAAAAACCCCAAAACCCCGCCTCCATGGCTGAAGATTGTTCCCTCCAAATCCAGGTGACAGTGTCCCTTTAAACTCCTATACCGCACAAAATATGTTTCAAATGCATTCAAAACTTGGTTATAACAGCATGTTATGCTACATTACAGTGATTTATTAATAATCTACTAACGCGATACCTTTCCTTTAAGAGCTTTAATTCTTTGGGCAGCACGGTGGCTCAGTGGTTAGCACTGTTGCTTTGCAGTACGCTGGCTGGATTCCCGAGTTCAAATCCCACCAAGGCAACATCTGCAAGGAGTTTGTATGTTCTCCCCGTGTTTGCGTGGGCTTCCTCCGGGTTCTCCGGTTACCTCCCACATTTCAAAGACATACTTAATCTAAATTGTCAGCCCAGCGATGAAAATGTGTGTAAAACCGTAAAACGCTGCGGAATATGTTGGCGCTATATAAAGAGATTATTATTATAACTTATTTTTCCGTCCATATAGCAGTATGAGTTGTACATTTTTCCTCACGTTTTACTGTACGAGTCCCCTTAGGACACTTGAAATACAGTAGACTTGAAGCTGCCATCCTCAGCACTGATATTATAACAAAAATCACCATCTCCCATGAGCGCCAGCCACAGGCTAGCTTTCACAGAAGGATCTCAGTGACAGACATGGGGTTCATAAGCAGAAATTTCAAAACGGAAGCAGGTGACTGTAGAATCAGTGACCTGTCCAAACACAGGACTTAGGCAGAAAAAAGGGTCCTAGCGGAAGACCCTACCCCCATTCCAGCACAGATGCAAAGAAGACGTCATTAGAAGAAAACGTAAAATAAGAGCCACTGAACAGATTCCTTTCACATTGTCACGAATCGACTGTGACCTCCATGCAAATGTATGTTCACGTGATGATAAGTATGATTTGCATACTTGGGGTCACAGACCAACTAGAGTTCTGCATTTCTCTTAACACTTTTCTTTTGAAAGAAGCCAGGTAATAGTCAGCACGTGACTGACAGTGTCACTGCATACCTGATGCCGCGTGACCACACACTTGTACTGGGGACACGGGAATTGTGAGTGTGCGCATAATATGCAGTCACACAAAGGGACAGCAAATGGAAAAAGGTTTGGCTACGTAATCTGATAGCATGCTGTAGGGGATAAACACTGAATCCAACATGTGCTGCTCACCAGGCTGGGTGCTGTTTTCATCACTAGGACATGATCAGTGTTCTGACTGGCTGCCAAGCAATGCGACTCCACCCCCTGTGATAAGCAGCTCACTGTCTGTAGACCGCTCTGCTGCATGCTATATCTGAGAACAGCTGCACCCAGTAATTAAGTGAAACATCATTGGATTTAGGGTCTTTTTTTTTGTACTTCAGATGAGGTAGCAAAGCCTGGTGACAGATGTTTTCGTTTCAGCAATGCCATAAAGAATCAAAAGGCCAGAACTAGAGGGGCATGTTTGTTGCCGGCTACTGAACGCAGGTGAATCGGCATGTGATCACTGAACCGTGTGGATTCACAGCGGCCAATACATTGGATGGTCACATTTCCCCAGCGGAGAAGATAAATTGACATGCTGCAGTCTGGAGAGATGCACCGCATGTCTGTCTCCACGGGTGACGATGCATGAATAGCGGGCATGGGAGCTCTGGAAATCCATCCACTATGCTGTAACACGGGGGTCGGACATTGCACACGCCCGCAGCGGTTACTCACCGTGGGCACATACCATTAGGGGCCTTAGAATGTTATTTTGCCCACACCAGAATGTTCTCGCTACTAGACACAAAGAGCCCACACTAAGAGCCTGGCATCACGGTACTATGCCGGCAGCACAGTCACTGCAGACATGGGGACCACAATGGAGACCGCGGGTGACAAAGCATGTCAGTGGCCGAGGAGCCCCGCCATGGACGCTTTCCCGCCCTGGCCCTGCCGCCAGGGATCGGAACACTGGCCGGCTCCACATCGGCGCAGTACAGGGCTAGGCCGCGCTGCAGCCTCACGCAGGCGCCGCAGGAAGGCCGCCATGGAGCCGTGTCCGCTACAGCCTCAGCCAGCTCTCCCCAACGTGTACTAGGCGTTATTTCCCGCTTCCTATAGCGCTTACCCTTGGGAGCTTTCCGCTCTAAACAGAGGAATGAGTCGTACGATCTGTGTCCGGTCCAGCACGTTCCCAGCGCGGAAAATGCAACAGCTTCCGTCGTCACACAGTGAAAAAAAGAGGAAAACGAGAGGAAAGCAACATGGCGGAGATCGGCCGCGCATGCGCACTAGTTAGTGTAAGCCCCGCCGTCGCCGCCCCAACTCATTGGTTAAGTGAAAGGGCGCTCGACTAGGAAATAATGGCGGCTCGGCCTGCGCCTTGGGAGACGACAAGCAGGAGCTCGGGAGAATGGCGCCTCAGCAGCCATACCGTAGTGGTTAGGGCTGAGCAGGGAGGCACGGCTATGGCTGAGGATGTGGGTGACTAGAGGAGCGGCAGCAGCAGTGTGCCGTGTGCATGTCTGTGCGGCCAAGTACCATCAGAGTCAGTACATGGTGAGAGGGCTGAGAAATAGCAGAAAATGGCCAACTAGACCATGCTCTGAGGGGATGTTCACTGTGAGACGGGATTGAGCCGAGCCAGGAAGCCACGGAGTGTAGGCTCTGTTCATATAATACAGGGCGTTGTGGTAACCTTTCCAAATCCAGGACCCCTGCAGATAGAAGCTAATGGGGGCATCAGCTACTCCCTGGCAATAAGAAGCCTTTTCACATAAACTGCGGTTTACCGCCTTTTTGTGCATGTTTGGAAAAGACTCCCTGCCAGGGTGGAGGCCAGACCGTGCCCACCGTCACAGGACCGTGCCCACCGTCACAGGACCGTGCCCACCGTCACAGGACCGTGCCCACCGTCACAGGACCGTGCCCACCGTCACAGGACCGTGCCCACCGTCACAGGACCGTGCCCACCGTCACAGGACCGTGCCCACCGTCACAGGACCGTGCCCACCGTCACAGGACCGTGCCCACCGTCACAGGACCGTGCCCACCGTCACAGGACCGTGCCCACCGTCACAGGACCGTGCCCACCGTCACAGGACCGTGCCCACCGTCACAGGACCGTGCCCACCGTCACAGGACCGTGCCCACCGTCACAGGACCGTGCCCATTATTCATAGGACCCTCATCAAGCTGCACTGTAGGCTAGTGGGAATTTAGCCAGAGCGAGTGGACTGCCAGTGCGCTGCCGATCCGAAGGCAAATTGGTTTATTGTCTATGCATTTCAGAGTCAAACCCGACTCCTTCCTCACGACGACCAAATGTGAACCGTGGCCTCAGTCAGATTTGCCTCAGAAACACATTGACAATAAACCACCTTTTAATTTGTTTTCTGATTCGTTCTCGGATCAGCAGCGCACTTGCAGTCCCATCGCTCTGGCTTTCTCTAGTTTATCCAATCTGGATGGTGCCACGGCTGACTAGGCTATGATAGTGATGGTGTGATATTATATAACCCCTGCGGGGGAGCAGATTACAACAAATCGTTAACCTTATTACCCACATGAGATCCTATTGCACTTTGTATTTTTACAGTATCTGGAATTGGTTGGTTAAAGTCTCATTCACGTGCTAATCCTGACACTGGAAGATTCCCAGCATAATCTCTCCTTTGCTTCTGTATGTGCGTGATCAGAAAAGAGACTGTGTATTATATAAATAAGGCCCAGACGGAGGAGTGAACCTCTGAGGAAGAGCTGCTCCCTCTATGAGATGAGCCAGACCATAGTCAGCCTTCGTTTTAGGCCTGGATCACACATGCGAGAAACATGTCCGTGTCTCGCATGTGAAATTCAAGCTCTGGCGCCGGCACTGTGGAGCGGAGCGTGCGGCCGCATAGCAACACATGGAGCTGCACGCTCCGCTCCGCTCTGGAGTGCCGGCGCCAGAGCTTGGATTTCTCATGCGAGACACGGACATGTTTCTCGCATGTGTAATCCCAGCCTTATACTTACACTGTGAAAATTGTGTCTTCATAGAGGAGAAAGACTAGAACTCTAGCACCGCCTATCTGAAGCAGCATTCACCATGCCAGATCAGATCTCATACTTTGCACTGACGTGGGGAATTCCCTGAAACACTGTGTCTGCAAAACTAGATTCTGGTTTGGCTTTTATCCTAAGTCACATTGCAATCCTCGGTAATAAATCGATATTGACTTTTAGGATTGCTACTTCCAATAGGTGGCCACAGAGTTCTAGTCCTCTTCTTCTCTGAAGAGGAAATTAGCAGATTTTAATTTCCGAGAGGAGCATGCATGGCTTATAAATCTCCTCACTCTGACATGCCCAGCTTGGCTTGTCACTCTCCACAAAGAATAATGCTCTCAGATAAAAAAATAATCTTGTTATGATACCTTTCAGTGGCTAACAAAAATAAATGCTGTTACAAAGCAAGCTTTCGGGAATTATTTCTTAGGTTCCTTCCTCAGGCTAGGTACAACAAAGTTTCTGAAGAAACAAATATATGCACAAGCATACCAAAAAAGGGGGGGCATGGTATAATAAATGAACATTTAAATAAACAAACTGAGCTCAGAGACTGAATCCTTAATTGCATTTAAAGGGAACCTGTCACCCCGAAAATCGCGGGTGAGGTAATCCCACCGGCATCAGGGGCTTATCTACAGCATTCTGTAATGCTGTAGATAAGCCCCCGATGTTACCTGAAGGAGGAGAAAAAGACGTTATATTATACTCACCCAGGGGCGGTCCCGCTGCTGGTCAGGTCGGATGGGCGTCTCCGGTCCGCTGCGGCGCCTCCTATCTTCTTTCCATGACGTCCTCTTCTGATCTTCAGCCACGGCTCCGGCGCAGGCGTACTTTGCTCTGCCCTCTTGAGGGCAGAGGATAGTACTGCAGTGCGCAGGCGCCGGAAAGGTCAGAGGCCCGGCGCCTGCGCACTGCAGTACTTTGTCTGCCCTCAACAGGGCAGAG
This sequence comes from Ranitomeya imitator, assembly GCF_032444005.1. Classification (NCBI taxonomy): domain Eukaryota; kingdom Metazoa; phylum Chordata; class Amphibia; order Anura; family Dendrobatidae; genus Ranitomeya; species Ranitomeya imitator. The sequence continues at coordinate 821,324,975 of NC_091282.1, read as the reverse complement.
CAAAGTACGCCTGCGCCGGAGCCGTGGCTGAAGATCAGAAGAGGACGTCATGGAAAGAAGATGGGAGGCGCCGCAGCGGACCGGAGACGCCCATCCGACCTGACCAGCAGCGGGACCGCCCCTGGGTGAGTATAATATAACGTCTTTTTCTTCTTTTTCAGGTAGCATCGGGGGCTTATCTACAGCATTACAGAATGCTGTAGATAAGCCCCTGATGCCGGTGGGCTTACCTCACCCGCGATTTTCGGGGTGACAGGTTCCCTTTAAGTTAGTGGTGTGAAAGTTTAAGGGTATGTGTCCACGTTCAGGATTGCATCAGGATTTTTCATCAGTATTTGTAAGCCAAAACCAGGAGTGGGTGATAAATACAGAAGTGGTGCATATGTTTCTATTATACTTTTCCTCTAATTGTTCCACTCCTGGTTTTGGCTTACAAATACTGATGAAAAATCCTGACCAAATCCTGAACGTGGACACATACCCTTATAGTCCCAATATCCAAGTAAGATCAGAGGCCTGGTACCCTCAAAAGTCCTTGGAGCTGATTCCTCAGATTCTGTAGTGAATCATAAATCCTTCTGACAGATCTAGTCCTGTGTGGATGGAATCAAAGACTCTAATAAGTTTGTAATCCCAAACCCTGCAAAGTTTTTTGTGATTTAAAATTGCCTTTTAATATGACCGTTCATATTGTTTATGTTGTGTCCTGGACCAGCGAAATGTCTAGCCACTGGTAAATGTTTTTTATCTGTAATTGTGTGGCAACGGGACCTAATTAGTGATGTGCGAATAGCTCGAGTGATCCCTGAGTATTTGTTAGTGCTCGGAGATATAGTTTTTTTCTCCTTAGCTGCATGATTTACAGATTTACAGCTGCTGGACAGGCTGAATACATGTGGGAATTCCCTAACAAACAGGCATTCCTCACATGTATTCAGCCTGTCTAGCAGCTGTAAATCATGCAGCTGAGGAGATGAAAACTAAATCTCTGAGCACTAACAAATACTCGGAGATCATCCTAGCGTGCGCTGGAAAACCAGAGCAACAATGCTATTCGCTCATCACTACACCTAATCCTTGCTCTCAGTTTCTGCCCTGTTTCCCCCACATAGAGAGCCTATGGCCGGCGTCACAAACAGCGTATGAAAATACGGTCCGTATATTACGGCCGTAATACGCTGAAAAGTCCCGAAAATAGTCGTCCGTAGCTCCTCCGTAGGCAGGGTGTGTCAGCATTTTTTGCGCATGGCATCCTCCGTATGTAATCCGTATGGCATCCGTACTACGTGTTTTTATCGCAGGCTTGCAAAACCGACATACGGCTATACAAGGGATCCATGTGTAAAAAAAAACAAAACATATACTGTATATATCTATAATATAACGCTGGGAGCGTCACTCTGTCCGAAGCCTCTATTGACCGCGCAAGCGCCGGCGCAGTCTGGGCCTCACAGAGCGACGCTCCCGGGAGATCGCGGTGTGCATTCACACTGAACACACACCGCGATCTCCACCGCAGAAGCAGGGACCGCCAGGAGGGCGAGTATCGGCCTATATTCACCTGTCCCCGTTCCATCGCTGAGCGCCGCCCATCTTCCCGGTCTTCGGTCTGTGGCCTTCAGTTCAGAGGGCGCGATGACGCGCTTAATGCGCGCCGGCACCGCCCTCTGACTGAACAGTCACAGCCAGGAGACCGGGAAGATGGCGGCGCTCAGCGATGGAACGCCGGACAGGTGAGTATTAGTAAGTGCTGGGGGGCCTGAGCTGGCGGTGATACCGGCACCTGACCCCCACAGCGCGCCGGTGTCCCCGCCTGCTCAGGCCCCCCAGCACTCGGCGCCGAGCGGGTCAGAGGCAGTATGGGGATGCAGGATGGAGCAGCACATAAGGATGGGGACGCAGGATGGAGCAGCACATAAGGATGGGGACGCAGGATGGAGCAGCACATAAGGATGGGGACGCAGGATGGAGCAGCACATAAGGATGGGGACGCAGGATGGAGCAGGACATAAGGATGGGGACGCAGGATGGAGCAGGACATAAGGATGGGGACGCAGGATAGAGCAGCACATAAGGATGGGGACGCAGGATGGAGCAGCACATAACAGTATGGGGACGCAGGATGGAGCAGGACATAAGGATGGGGACGCAGGATGGAGCAGCACATAAGGATGGGGACGCAGGATGGAGCAGCACATAAGGATGGTGACGCAGGATGGAGCAGCACATAAGGATGGTGACGCAGGATGGAGCAGCACATAAGGATGGGGACGCAGGATGCAGCAGCACATAACAGTATGGGGACGCAGGATGGAGCAGGACATAAGGATGGGGACGCAGGATGGAGCAGGACATAAGGATGGGGACGCAGGAAGGAGCAGGACATAAGGATGGGGACGCAGGATGGAGCAGGACATAAGGATGGGGACGCAGGATGGAGCAGGACATAAGGATGGGGACGCAGGATAGAGCAGCACATAAGGATGGGGACGCAGGATGGAGCAGCACATAACAGTATGGGGACGCAGGATGGAGCAGCACATAAGGATGGTGACGCAGGATGGAGCAGCACATAAGGATGGGGACGCAGGATGCAGCAGCACATAACAGTATGGGGACGCAGGATGGAGCAGGACATAAGGATGGGGACGCAGGATGGAGCAGGACATAAGGATGGGGACGCAGGAAGGAGCAGGACATAAGGATGGGGACGCAGGATGGAGCAGGACATAAGGATGGGGACGCAGGATGGAGCAGGACGGAGCAGGACATAAGGATGGGCACGCAGGATGGAGCAGCACATAAGGATGGGGACGCAGGATGGAGCAGCACATAAGAATGGGGACGCAGGATGGAGCAGCACATAACAGTATGGGGACGCAGGATGGAGCATGACATAAGGATGGGGACGCAGGATGGAGCAGGACATAAGGATGGGGACGCAGGATGGAGCAGCACATAAGGATGGGGACGCAGGATGGAGCAGCACATAAGGATGGGGACGCAGGATGGAGCAGCACATAAGGATGGGGACGCAGGATGGAGCAGCACATAAGGATGGAGACGCAGGATGCAGCAGCACATAAGGATGGGGACGCAGGATGGAGCAGCACATAACAGTATGGGGACGCAGGATGGAGCAGGACATAAGGATGGGGACGCAGGATGGAGCAGCACATAACAGTATGGGGACGCAGGATGGAGCAGCACATAAGGATGGGGACGCAGGATGGAGCAGCACATAAGGATGGGGACGCAGGATGGAGCAGCACATAAGGATGGGGACGCAGGATGCAGCAGCACATAAGGATGGGGATGCAGGATGCAGCAGCACATAAGGATGGGGACGCAGGATGCAGCAGCACATAAGGATGGGGACGCAGGATGCAGCAGCGCATGACAGGATGGGGACGCAGGATGCAGCAGCACATAAGGATGGGGACGCAGGATGCAGCAGCGCATGACAGGATGGGGACGCATGATGGAGCAGCGCATGACAGGATGGGGACGCAGGATGGAGCAGCACATGACAGGATGGGGACGCAGGATGGGAGCAGCGCATCACAGGATGGGAGCAGCGCATAAGGATGGGGACGCAGGATGGAGCAGGACATAAGGATGGGGACGCAGGATGGAGCAGGACATAAGGATGGGGACGCAGGATGGAGCAGGACATAAGGATGGGGACGCAGGATGGAGCAGGACATAAGGATGGGGACGCAGGATGGAGCAGTACATAAGGATGGGGACGCAGGATGTAGCAGCACATAAGGATGGGGACGCAGGATGGAGCAGCACATAAGGATGGGGACGCAGGATGGAGCAGCACATAAGGATGGGGACGCAGGATGCAGCAGCACATAACAGTATGGGGACGCAGGATGGAGCAGGACATAAGGATGGGGACGCAGGATGGAGCAGGACATAAGGATGGGGACACAGGATGGAGCAGGACATAAGGATGGGGACGCAGGATGGAACAGGACATAAGGATGGGGACGCAGGATGGAGCAGGACATAAGGATGGGGACGCAGGATGGAGCAGGACATAAGGATGGGGACGCAGGATGGAGCAGGACATAAGGATGGGGACGCAGGATGGAGCAGGACATAGGGATGGGGACGCAGGATGGAGCAGGACATAAGGATGGGGACGCAGGATGGAGCAGGACATAAGGATGGGGACGCAGGATGGAGCAGCACATAAGGATGGGGACGCAGGATGGAGCAGCACATAAGGATGGGGACGCAGGATGGAGCAGCACATAACAGTATGGGGACGCAGGATGGAGCAGGACATAAGGATGGGGACGCAGGATGGAGCAGGACATAAGGATGGGGACGCAGGATGGAGCAGCACATAAGGATGGGGACGCAGGATGGAGCAGCACATAAGGATGGGGACGCAGGATGGAGCAGCACATAAGGATGGGGACGCAGGATGGAGCAGCACATAAGGATGGGGACGCAGGATGGAGCAGCACATAAGGATGGGGACGCAGGATGGAGCAGCACATAACAGTATGGGGACGCAGGATGGAGCAGGACATAAGGATGGGGACGCAGGATGGAGCAGCACATAAGGATGGGGACGCAGGATGGAGCAGCACATAAGGATGGGGACGCAGGATGGAGCAGCACATAAGGATGGGGACGCAGGATGGAGCAGCACATAAGGATGGGGACGCAGGATGGAGCAGCACATAACAGTATGGGGACGCAGGATGGAGCAGCACATAAGGATGGGGACGCAGGATGGAGCAGCACATAAGGATGGGGACGCAGGATGGAGCAGCACATAAGGATGGGGACGCAGGATGGAGCAGCACATAAGGATGGGGACGCAGGATGGAGCAGCACATAAGGATGGGGACGCAGGATGGAGCAGCACATAAGGATGGGGACGCAGGATGCAGCAGCACATAAGGATGGGGATGCAGGATGCAGCAGCACATAAGGATGGGGACGCAGGATGCAGCAGCGCATGACAGGATGGGGACGCAGGATGCAGCAGCACATAAGGATGGGGACGCAGGATGCAGCAGCGCATGACAGGATGGGGACGCATGATGGAGCAGCGCATGACAGGATGGGGACGCAGGATGGAGCAGCACATGACAGGATGGGGACGCAGGATGGAGCAGCGCATGACAGGATGGGGACGCAGGATGGAGCAGCACATGACAGGATGGGGACGCAGGATGGGAGCAGCGCATCACAGGATGGGAGCAGCGCCTCACAGGATGGGGACGCAGGATGGGAGCAGCGCATGACAGGATGGGGACGCAGGATGGGAGCAGCGCATGACAGGAAAGGGAACGCAGGATGGAGCAGCGCATGACAGGATGGGGACGCAGGATGGAGCAGCACATGACAGGATGGGGACGCAGGATGGAGCAGCGCATGACAGGATGGGGACGCAGGATGGAGCAGCACATGACAGGATGGGGACGCAGGATGGAGCAGCACATACCATGATGGAGACAATATACCAATATAAATGCTCGCCACCCGGGCGTAGAACGGGTTCAATAGCTAGTATATATATATATATATATATATATATATATATATGTCAGTAGACACATATGTATATATATTAATATTTCATCCAGCGCGATATAGCAGAAAGCCGGTAATTCAATTACCGGCTTTTGCTTTCTACTTCCTAAACCCATCATCAATGACCTATATTTACCTGCATTTGCGGTGAGACGCCCTCTTCTGGTTGTCCTCATATGAACTCGAGCCAGGGAGCTTTCTAGGAAAGTTCCCACGATCTAGGAACAGCCAGCAGAGGGCGCCTCACCGCAAATGCAGGTAAATATAGGTCAATGACCTACCTTACCTACATTCTCCGGGGTTTTGCAGACATGAGCAACGTTGCATTAGCAAAGCTCGTGGCTGCAAAATATTTTAACCCCTTCAGATGGATTTACATCGTTGGACGTGACAGATCCTCGGAAGGTATGTATATTGTTGGTTTATTATTTTTTTTTATTTACAGATCGAGGGTCTTCAGTGAGTGGATTGAGAGTAGAATAAATTAATGCAACAACCTTTGTGATTTTTTCATTAAATTAATTTTTAATTGTGTGTGTTTTTTTTAACCCTTTACTAGTATTGGATTAATAATGGATAGGTGTCATAATTGACGCCTCTCCATTATTAATCTGGCTTAATGTCACCTTACAATAGCAAGGTGGCATTAACCCTTCATTACCCCATATCCCACCGCTACACGGGAATGGGAAGAGTGTGGCCAAGTGCCAGAATAGGCGCATCTTCCAGATGTGCCTTTTCTGGGGTGGCTGGGGGCAGATGTTTTTAGCCGGGGGGGGGCCAATAACCGTGGACCCTCTCCAGGCTATTAATATCTGCCCTCAGTCACTGGCTTTACTACTCTGGCGGAGAAAATTGTGCGGAAGCCCACGCCAATTTTTTCCGCCATTTAACCCTTTAATTTACTAGCTAGAACGACCAAATTTTGCATAGACACACTACTGACATTAGTAGTGTGGAATATGCAAAAAAAAAAATGGTGATATGAGATGGTTTACTGTATGTAAACCAGGTCTCATATCATGTCGGGTTTAGGAAGGAGAAAGCAAAAGTCGGTAATTGAATTACCGGCTTTCTGCTATATCGCGCTGGATGAAATAATAATATATATACATATATGTGTCTCACTGACATATATATATATATATATATATACACATACATATACCTATTCTATGTGTACACATTTATTCTACCTATTCTATTGTAAGCTGTCAGTGTGATTTTACTGTACACCGCACTGAATTGCCGGCTTTTCTCTCTAACAGCGCTGCGTATTCCTCGCAAGTCACACTGCTGGTCCGTGTGTAATCCGTATTTTTGGGGCTTCCATAGACTTTCATTGACGTTTTATTTGCGTAATACGGTGACAAACGCAGCATGCTGCGATTTTCTACGGCCGTAGAAAGCCGTATAATACTAATCAGTTTAATACGGCAGATGGGAGCAGGGGCATAGAGAATAATTGTGCCGTATGTTTTGCAAGTTTTACGGACGTAATTTCTGCGCTCTTACGTCCGTAAAACTCGCAAGTGTGACGCCGGCCTATGTCTTGTGGCAATGGGTTGCTGTTCCAGCCGAAGTGCACACCTACAGACTCCCCCAAATACATTCTCCCCTAAGGCCGGCATCACACTGACGTTTTGCATCGCATGCGATATGCTAATGACACTCAGCTCGTGCTCGCAGCAGAGCAGGAGCCGAGTGTCATGCGTTTGTGCTCTGATTCTCTCGCACAGGGAGGATCGGAGCACAGCTGTGGAGGAGGCAGAGAAATTAATTTCTCCATCTCCTCCATTGCTGGGGTCCGCTTATAACGCACATCACTCGGATGATATCCGAGTGGTGTGCGCTGTCTCACTCGCACCCATAGGCTTATATGGGTGCGAGTGAGCCAAGAGTTTTCCTCGGTCCGAGACAATCGCAGCATGCTGCGATTGTCTCGGACCGAGGAAAACGGCCGACAAAAAGTCAGCTGGTGGGAGCTGCCCCATGGCTTAACATTGATCCGAGTGCAATGCGATTTTTTATCGCATTGCACTCGGCCGTTTAAAAAGCCAGCTTGATGCCGGCCTAATAGAAGAAGTGGCTTTTCTACACCACTTTACCATATTCTCCGGATCGGCCTGTCTGTCACACCTTTGGACGGACACACACACTCTATACGGGTGCCACATTCATGTGCTAACCAGAGTTAGCATCCAACAGTTGGTCATAGCACTCACCATCTTTTACTATCACAGGGTACAGTCCAGCAACAATTCTGGTCTCTGTGGCCTTGTCTTTAGCTTTTGAAACAATACCCAAATCACAGGATAGGAGGCAGCAGTGAAGTATCGCAAAGGTCACCAGTAGGGTTGAGCGACCTTGACCTTTTTAGAGTCGAGCCGTGTTTCGCGAAACCCGACTATCTTAAAAGTCGAGTCGAGTGGAATCGGCCGATTATCGCGAAAAGTCGGGTATCGACCGAAACACGAAACCCAATGCAAGTCAATGGGGGAGCATAGTCGGCAGTGAGTGGAGGCCAGGAAAACACCTACACTGGCCATTTTAATGGCAAAAACATCCATTCTTGTTACAGAAGCTTGTCAATCGTAATTTAGCTTATAATAATTGGAAGGCATTTGAAATTGGGGGTCATTTGGCTAAAGTTGTGGGGGGTAGGGCTGGTTCAAGTAATTAGTGGGCCCAGTAAATCTGGACCACATCACGGCAGTGGAGCAGGGAGAGGTAAGTATTTCAACTTTGCAAGTGCTGTGATCCTGAGCAAGCAGGGGGGGCCCACTCGTTGGCATTGGCACTGGCACAGGGCCCCTCAAAGTACAGCGGTGTGTTTGCACGGCGGGGGCGCCTCCCACCGGCAGCAACACTTTTGCGTACTATGAGAGGCCCTGTGCCAGTGACGTCGCCAACTAGTATTCCTCCACCCACCTGATGAAGGAACCTGCACTTTCATCTGCACCTTCCTCTTTGTCCCCGTGTAAGGTGGTATGGTATGCGGGAAGAGGAACCTGACTTTCAGCAGAGTCACAATCTTGCTGTGTAGCGTGCACGGGGAATGTTGCGTTATGGGTCAATGTACCAGCAGACTCATCTATCACTGGCTGGGCAATGGGCAGGATGAGGAGGAAACACAGATATAGGCCCAAAGAATAAAGTGGGCTAAATGCAGTTCAAAATTGGTAACACAGGACTAACCAGGGGGCATTGCAGTGGAGGACAACTGGAATGAGAGGCTGACACAGAGAGTAGGCCCAAATCAGTAAGTAGTCGAAATGCAGTTCAAAATTGGCAACAGTAGTAAACAGGCGGCACAGCTTTGTTCAGTGGAGGAGAACAGCAAGGAGTGGCAGACACCGATAGTAGGCCCCAACCCAACTAGTAGGCCAAATGCAGTCTAACATTAACAACTACTTAACGAGAGCCTGAAAATGGAATTTCAGGACAGGAAACCAGGAGAACAGCAAGGAGTGGCAGACACCGATAGTAGGCCCCAAACCAACTAGTGCGCCAAATGCAGTTGTTCCATTTAACAACTATTTAACAAGAGCCTGAAGATAGAAGCTCAGGAAAGGCAACCTGGAGAACACCTTGGAGCGGAAGACACAGTCTCTACAACCCAGACCCAACTTGTAGGCCTAATGCAGTGTTGTTTCAACAACTACTTAACGAGAGCTAGAAGATCGAAGCTATGGAGAGGCAACCTGGAGAACACCTTGGAGCGGAGGACACCGTCTCTACAACCCAGACCCAACTTGTAGGCCTAATGCAGTGTAGTTTTCAACAACTACTAAACGAGAGTAGGAAGATCGAAGCAATGTGGACGAAACCTGGGGAACACCTTGGAGTGTAACACACCGTCTCTCTACACCCCATACCCAATTTGTAGGCCTAATGCAGTGTAGTTTGCAACAACTACTAAACAAGAGTAGGAAGATCGAAGCAATGTGGACGAAACCTGGGGAACACCTTGGAGTGTAACACACCGTCTCTCTACACCCCATACCCAATTTGTAGGCCTAATGCAGTGTAGTTTGCAACAACTACTAAACGAGAGTAAAACGATCAAAGCAATGTGGACGAAACCTGGGGAACACCTTGGAGTGCAACACACCCTCTCTCTACACCCCATACCTAATTTGTAGGCCTAATGCAGTGTAGTTTTCAACAACTACTAAACGAGAGTAGGAAGATCGAAGCAATGTGGACGAAACCTGGGGAACACCTTGGAGTGTAACACACCGTCTCTCTACACCCCATACCCAATTTGTAGGCCTAATGCAGTGTAGTTTGCAACAACTACTAAACGAGAGTAGGAAGATCGAAGCAATGTGGACGAAACCTGGGGAACACCTTGGAGTGTAACACACCGTCTCTCTACACCCCATACCCAATTTGTAGGCCTAATGCAGTGTAGTTTGCAACAACTATTAAACGAGAGTAGGAAGATCGAAGCAATGGAGAGGAAACCTGGGGCACACCTTGGGGCGGCAGACACCGTTAGCAGGCCCTACCAAAGTAGTAGCCCCAATGCAGTTTTAAAATTCCTAGAGGCTGAAAACAAGACTATTGACGCTCTGCTTTTTTCAAAGGAGGACAGCTGTATTGAGTGGCGCAGACAGACACAGGTAGTAGGCCTTAAACCAAAAATGTGGCTCACTGCAGTTTAAAAAAGGTTACAGGGGTACACAGGCAGCATTGCTCTGGGCAGTGGAGGACAATTTCAATAGTGGACCGCAGACAGACTTTGTATGCCTACTATTAAAAAAAGGATGCTCTATGCAATTAAAAATAGGTTCCACGGGTCCACGGCAGCAATGGTGTGGTCAGTGGACGAGTATTGGAAGGAGGAACCGCAGACAGGCATAGTAGGCCTAACATAACAAAATTAGGTTGTAGGCACTTTAAAATTGGTTCCAGGGGTAAACGTGCAGCAGTGGTGTGGTCAGCGGAGGACAATTTGAATTAGGGACTGCAGACAGACTTTGTAGGCTGTCCCCTGTGGACCATGCATCCAACACATTAACCCAGTGCGCCGTAATGGACACGTAACTTTTTGTGGACATGCCTACTGGTCCATGCGTCTCTTGTCAGGTGCACCTTTCTACTGTTTGATTGCCTGAGTGCTATGACAATGCAGACTTTTTCATGCCGGTGGAGGGCTGGGATGGCTTTTCTCGCAAAAGAAATGTCGACTGGGTAGCTTGAACCGTGGTACAGCGTAGTTCATCTGGGCTTTCTAAATATAAAACAAAGAAAAAAAGGAGGCTCCATGCACTTTCAGCTGGGTTGCAGGGGTACACGGCCAGCATTGGTCTGGTCAGTGGAGAACTATTGGAAGGAAGGACCGCAGACAGGCTTCGAAGGCCTAACATAATAAAATATGTCTGTAGGCACTTTAGAATTGGTTCCAGGGGTGCACGGGCAGCATTAGACAGGTCAGTGGAGGCCTAGTGGAAGGAAAGACCGCAGACAGGCTTCGAAGGCCTAACATAAAAAAATTGGGCTGTAGGCACTTTTAAATAGGTTCCAGGGGTACACGGGCAGCAGTGGTCTGGTCAGTGGAGGAGTAGTAGAAAGAACGGACCGCAGACAGGCTTCGAAGGCCTAACATAATAAAATTGGGCTGTAGGCACTTTATAATTGGTTCCAGGGGTACACGGGCAGCAGTGGTCTGGTCAGTGGAGGAGTAGTAGAAAGAAGGGACTGCTGACAGGCTTCGAAGGCCTAACATAAAAAAATTGGGCTGTAGGCACTTTTAAATAGGTTCCAGGGGTACACGGGCAGCAGTGGTCTGGTCAGTGGAGGAGTAGTAGAAAGAACGGACCGCTGACAGGCTTCGAAGGCCTAACATAATACAATTGGGCTGTAGGCACTATATAATTGTTCCAGGGGTACACGGGCAGCAGTAGACAGGTCAGTGGAGGCCTAGTGGAAGGAGGAACCGCAGACAGGCTTCGAAGGCCTAACATAATAAAATTGGGCTGTAGGCCCTTTATAATTGGTTCCAGGGGTACACGGGCAGCAGTGGTCTGGTCAGTGGAGGAGTAGTAGAAAGAACGGACCGCAGACAGGCTTCGAAGGCCTAACATAAAAAAATTGATCTGTAGGCACTTTTAAATAGGTTCCAGGGGTACACGGGCAGCAGTGGTCTGGTCAGTGGAGGAGTAGTAGAAATAACGGACCGCAGACAGGCTTCGAAGGCCTAACATAATAAAATTGGGCTGTAGGCACTTTATAATTGGTTCCAGGGGTACACGGGCAGCAGTGGTCTGGTCAGTGGAGGAGTAGAGAAAGAAGGGACCGCAGACAGGCTTCGAAGGCCTAACATAAAAAAATTGGGCTGTAGGCACTTTTAAACAGGTTCCAGGGGTACACGGGCAGCAGTGGTCTGGTCAGTGGAGGAGTAGTAGAAAGCACGGACCGCAGACAGGCTTCGAAGGCCTAACATAATAAAATTGGGCTGTAGGCACTTTATAATTGGTTCCAGGGGTACACGGGCAGCAGTAGACAGGTCAGTGGAGGCCTAGTGGAAGGAGGGACCGCAGACAGGCTTCGAAGGCCTAACATAAAAAAAATTGGGCTGTAGGCACTTTAAAATAGGTTCCAGGGGTACACGGGCAGCAGTGGTCTGGTCAGTGGAGGAGTAGTAGAAAGAAGGGACCGCAGACAGGCTTCAAAGGCCTAACATAATAAAATTGGGCTGTAGGCACTTTATAATTGGTTCCAGGGGTACACGGGCAGCAGTGGTCTGGTCAGTGGAGGAGTAGTAGAAAGAACGGACCGCAGACGAGCTTCGAAGGCCTAACATAATAAAATTGGGCTGTAGGCACTTTATAATTGGTTCCAGGGGTACACGGGCAGCAGTGGTCTGGTCAGTGGAGGAGTAGTAGAAAGAACGGACCGCAGACAGACTTCGAAGGCCTAACATTATAAAATTGGGCTGTAGGCATTTTAACATTGGTTCCAGGGGTACACGGGCAGCAGTAGACTGGTCAGTGGAGGCCTAGTGGAAGGAGGGACCGCAGACAGGCTTTGAAGGCCTAACATAATAAATTAGGGCTGTAGGCATTTTAACATTGGTTCCAGGGGTACACGGGCAGCAGTAGACAGGTCAGTGGAGGCCTAGTGGAAGGAGGGACCGCAGACAGGCTTCGAAGGCCTAACATAATAAATTAGGGCTGTAGGCATTTTAACATTGGTTCCAGGGGTACACGGGCAGCAGTAGACTGGTCAGTGGAGGCCTAGTGGAAGGAGGGACCGCAGACAGGCTTCGAAGGCCTAACATAATAAATTAGGGCTGTAGGCACTTTAACATTGGTTCCAGGGGTACACGGGCAGCAGTAGACTGGTCAGTGGAGGCCTAGTGGAAGGAGGGACCGCAGACAGGCTTCAAAGGCCTAACATAATAAATTAGGGCTGTAGGCACTTTAACATTGGTTCCAGGGGAACACGGGCAGCAGTAGACAGGTCAGTGGAGGCCTAGTGGAAGGAGGGACCGCAGACAGGCTTCGAAGGCCTAACATAATAAATTAGGGCTGTAGGCATTTTAACATTGGTTCCAGGGGTACACGGGCAGCAGTAGACAGGTCAGTGGAGGCCTAGTGGAAGGAGGGACCGCAGACAGGCTTTGAAGGCCTAACATATTAAATTAGCGCTGTAGGCACTTTGAATTCTCTTGCAGGGGTACACAGGCAGTGGGCACCATTGGTGTTGTCAGCGGCGGCCGATTGTAATGAGTGTCTGCCAGTTAGTAGTCCCAAAAAATCAATACATGTTAATGTCTCGCATTACAACAAAAAGAAAAACCAAAAGGGTGCAATCATTAGGTACCGGGTTGGGCTCCTCTGCGTAGTTTCAGACCTAGTAATTTTGCACAAAATATTTACTTGGGTAAATATAGGACACTGCCCCTGACTATGTTAAGTACCATCATACATGTCAACACAATGGTATTGTCAGTGGCAGTAATTTACGGATGTCAGCGCATAGACTAAACATAGGTGTAACTGTGAGAGATAATTGTGCAAGTGGTAGAGCAATGTTTGAGCTGGGGGTGGGTGAACTCTCTTGTGGCCGGCGGTACATGCCCAGGGCCCCTCATGTTACAACAGTGTGTCTGACGTTGGGTGCGCACCACCACCGCCAGAGACACTTTATTGTACTATGAGGGACCCAGTGGCAGTGCCGTAGACCAAAAGCGGGCACACCCCCCTCTTCAGACAAACAGCACTCTCACGGGTGCTTGCGCCAAGTGGCGATACCACGGCCCCGTGTGGGGAGTTTGGCCATTTAGGGAGGTGTAAACATGTCGTATGCTGGACAATCAGCTGCTGCAAATTACGAGATTGGTAAAGTCATTCAGAGTAGTCCACAGGCAATACCTTTTCATAGGAAAGCTAGGTGTCGGCCGGGCAAGGTGGGGCAAAAGAATTCGATATCCAGTTGTGGTTCATTTTAATGAAGGTTATATCATCAACATTTTGGGTGGCCAGACGAGTCCTTTTTTCGGTTAATATTGAACCTGCAGCACTGAATACTCTTTCTGATAGGACACTAGCTGCCGGGCAAGCAAGCTCCTGCAATGCATATTCTGCCAATTCTGGCCAGGTGTCTAATTTGGATGCCCAGTAATCAAATGGGAATGACGGTTGAGGTAGAACATCGATAAGTGATGAAAAATAGTTAGTAACCATACTGGACAAATGTTGTCTCCTGTCACTTTGAATTGATGCAGCAGTACCTGTCCTGTCTGCGGTCATAGCAAAATCACTCCACAACCTGGTCAGAAAACCCCTCTGTCCAACGCCACTTCGGATTTCTGCACCTCTAACACTTCTGTTCTGCTGCCCCCTGCTGCTCGTGTGAGAACGATCACGGGCGCTGTGTGCTGGGAATGCCTGAAGCAAACGGTCAACAAGAGTTGATTGTTTGGTTGCTAATATCAGTTCCAAGTTCTCATGTGGCATAATATTTTGCAATTTGCCTTTATAGCGAGGATCAAGGAGGCAGGCCAACCAGTAATCGTCATCGTTCATCATTTTAGTAATGCGTGTGTCCCTTTTGAGGATACGTAAGGCATAATCCGCTATGTGGGCCAAACTTCCAGTTGTCAAATCAGCGGTTGTGCTTGGTTGAGGGGCAGTTTCAGGCAAATCTACATCACTTGTGTCCCTCAAAAAACCAGAACCCGGCCTTGCCACGCCACCAATTTCCAGTGGCCCCGGAAAAGCTTCCTCATTAAAAATATACTCATCCCCATCATCCTCCTCGTCCTCCTCCTCTTCGCCCGCTACCTCGTCCTGTACACAGCCCTGACCAGACAATGGCTTACTGTCATCAAGGCTTTCCTCTTCCTCTGCTGCAGACGCCTGATTTTTTATGTGCGTCAAACTTTGCATCAGCAGACGCATTAGGGGGATGCTCATGCTTATTATGGCGTTGTCTGCACTAACCAGCCGTGTGCATTCCTCAAAACACTGAAGGACTTGACACATGTCTTGTATCTTCGACCACTGCACACCTGACAACTCCATGTCTGCCATCCTACTGCCTGCCCGTGTATGCGTATCCTCCCACAAAAACATTACAGCCCGCCTCTGTTCGCACACAGAAGCATGTGCAGTGTTGAGTTCCACCTTGTTGCAACGTCTATGATTAGGCGATGCTGGGGAAGGTTCAAAGACCGCTGATAGGTCTGCATATGGCTGAAGTGTACGGGCGAACGGCGGATATGTGAGCAAAGTCCACGCACTTTGAGGAGCAGGATAACCCCGGATAACTTTTCAGGAAGCACTGCACCACCAGGTTTAAGGTGTGAGCCAGGCAAGGAATGTGTTTCAGTTGGGAAAGGGAGATGGCAGCCATGAAATTCCTTCCGTTATCACTCACTACCTTGCCTGCCTCAAGATCTACTGTGCCCAGCCACGACTGGGTTTCTTTCTGCAAGAACTCGGACAGAACTTCCGCGGTGTGTCTGTTGTCGCCCAAACACTTCATAGCCAATACAGCCTGCTGACGCTTGCCAGTAGCTGCCCCATAATGGGACAACTGGTGTGCAACAGTGGCAGCTGCGGATGGCGTGATTGGGCGACTGCGATCTGTGGACGAGCTCTCGCTTCTGCAGGAGGAGGAGGAGGGGGTGCGAATGCCTATAGCCAACTGTTTCTTAGACCGTGGGCTAGGCAGAACTGTCCCGAAATTGCTGTCTCCTGTGGACCCTGCATCCACCACATTCACCCAGTGTGCCGTGATGGACACGTAACGTCCCTGGCCATGCCTACTGGTCCATGCATCTGTTGTCAGGTGCACCTTTGTACTCACAGATTGCCTGAGTGCATGGACAATGCGCTCTTTAACATGCTGGTGGAGGGCTGGGATGGCTTTTCTCGAAAAGAAGTGTCGACTGGGTAGCTCGTAGCGTGGTACAGCGTAGTCCATCAGGGCTTTGAAAGCTTCACTTTCAACTAACCGGTAGGGCATCATCTCTAACGAGATTAGTCTAGCTATGTGGGCGTTAAAACCCTGTGTACGCGGATGCGAGGAAAAGTACTTCCTTTTTCTAACCAGAGTCTCATGTAGGGTGAGCTGGACTGGAGAGCTGGAGATCGTGGAACTAGCGGGTGTGCTGGTGGACATGGCAGACTGAGAGACGGTTGGAGACGGTATTGTTTCCGCCTGTGCCCTAGATGCAGTGTTTCCTACTACGAAACTGGTGATTCCCTGACCCTGACTGCTTTGGCCTGGCAAAGAAACCTGCACAGATACTGCAGGTGGTGCGGAAAATGGTGGCCTTACAGTGACGGCAGGGATGTTGCATTAGTGAGTAGCTTCATTGGCCGAGGGTGCTACAACCTTAAGGGACGTTTGGTAGTTAGTCCAGGCTTGCAAATGCATGGTGGTTAAATGTCTATGCATGCAACTTGTATTCAGACTTTTCAGATTCTGACCTCTGCTTAAGGTAGTTGAACATTTTTGACAGATGACTTTGTGCGGATCAATTGGATGTTGTTTAAAAAAATGCCAGACTGCACTCTTTCTACCATCGGATACCTTTTCAGGCATTGCAGACTGAGCTTTAACCGGATGGACACGCTGTCCTCCAACAGTTTTTGGCTTTGCCACGCGTTTTGGGCCAGATACGGGCCCGGCAGATGGAACCTGTTGCGATGTTGATGCCTGCTGCGGCCCGTCCTCCGCTTCAGAACTACTGCCGCCTGCACCCTGTTCCCCCAATGGCTGCCAATCGGGGTCAACAACTGGGTCATCTATAACCTCCTCTTCTAGCTCGTGCGCAACTTCGTCTGTGTCACCGTGTAAGTCGGTGGTAGAGCGTTCGTGACGGGGCAACATAGTCTCATCAGGGTCTGATTCTGGATCAGTACCCTGCGAGGGCAATGTTGTGGTCTGAGTCAAAGGACCAGCATAGTAGTCTGGCTGTGGCTGTGCATCAGTGCACTCGATGTCAGATTCGACTTGTAATGGGCATGGCCTGTTAACTGCTTCACTTTCTAAGCCAGGGACGGTATGTGTAAAGAGCTCCATGGAGTAACCCGTTGTGTCGCCTGCTGCATCCTTCTCTGTTGTTGTTTTTGCTGAAGAGGACAAGGAAGCGACTTGTCCCTGACCGTGAACATCCACTAACGACGCGCTGCTTTTACATTTACCAGTTTCAAAAGATGAGGCAAAAGAGCTAGAGGCTGAGTCAGCAAGGTAAGCCAAAACTTGCTCTTGCTGCTCCGGCTTTAAAAGCGGTTTTCCTACTCCCAGAAAAGGGAGCGTTCGAGGCCTTCTGTAGCCAGACGATGAACCTGGCTCCATAGCTCCAGGCTTAGGTGCAATATTTTTTTCCCACGACCACCTGATGCTCCACTACCACTACCATCATTACCAGCTGACAATGAACGCCCACGGCCACGACCTCTTCCACCAGACTTCCTCATTGTTTTAAAAACGTAACCAAAGTAACGGTATTTGTTGCTGTCAAACAACTTACACGGTGAGCTATAACTTCAGTATGATTTAGATATCCCTTTACAGGTGGGTGAGACCGCAAGGAAAATCAGGCACAATGTTACACACTCTGTTTTCGGTGGCACCAAATGAGAGAGATGCCACACACGCAGGACTGTCACTCAAGCAGAAATGTCAATATTGTTCTCCCACTTTTTTTTTTTAATTGTTCAGGGAGAATTTAGAAACCAAATAAAAAAAAAAATAGGCTTTCTATGGCCCACTATTTGAGAGAGAGATGGCACACCCAGGAGTCAGGAGTGGCACACAAGCAGAAAGGGCAATATTAATCTCCCACTGATTTTTTTTTTTCTTTTTTTTTCAGGGAGACTTTAGAAACAAAATAAAATAAAATGATTTTTTCAGGAAGTATTTAGAAACCAAATAAAATAAAATGATTTTTTCAGGGAGAATTTAAAAACCAAATTAAAAAAAAATAGCCTTTCTATGGCCCAGTGCCCACTATTTGAGAGAGAGAGATGGCACACCCAGGAGTCAAGACTGGCACACAAGCAGAAAGGGCAATATTAATCTCCCACTGATTTTTTTTTTTTTTTTTTCAGGGAGAATTTAGAAACCCAATAAAAAAAAAATAGGCTTTCTATGGCCCACTATTTGAGAGAGAGATGGCACACCCAGGAGTCAGGAGTGGCACACAAGCAGAAAGGGCAATATTAATCTCCCACTGATTTTTTTTTTTTTTTTTTTCTGGGAGTATTTAGAAACCCAATAAAAAAAAATTAATAGGCTTTCTATGGCCCACTATTTGAGAGAGAGATGGCACACTCAGGACTGGCACAGAAGCCCAAAGGCCAATATTAATCTCCCACTGTATTTTTTTTTTATCAGGGAGAATTTATAAACCCCACAAAAAAAAAACAGAAAAATGAAAAGGCTTTCTATGGCCCACTATGTGAGAGAGATGGCACACACAGCAATGCAGCTATCAGGGAGCCTTCTAGGGCAGCCCAATGAGCTACAGCGCTGAGGAAAAAAAAATGTAGCTTCCACTGTCCCTGCAAACAAAAGGTGGTGTTGGACAGTGGAAATCGCTACAGCACAAGCAGTTTGGTGGTTAATGGACCCTGCCTAACGGTATCCCTGCTTCTGACGAAGCGGCAGCAACCTCTCCCTAGGCTCAGATCAGCAGCAGTAAGATGGCGGTCGGCGGGAACGCCCCTTTATAGCCCCTGTGATGCCGCAGACAGCAAGCCAATCACTGCAATGCCCTTCTCTAAGATGGTGGGGACCAGGACCTATGTCATCACGCTGCCCACACTCTGCGTCCACCTTCATTGGCTGAGAAATGGCGCTTTTCACGTCATTGAAACGCGACTTTGGCGCGAAAGTCGCGTACCGCATGGCCGACCCCACACAAGGGTCGGATCGGGTTTCATGAAACCCGACTTTGCCAAAAGTCGGCGACTTTTAAAAATGAACGATCCGTTTCGCTCAACCCTAGTCACCAGAACTATCACCGAAGACCTTCATTTACCAAATGTGTTTCCTAACCACTTACTGAGGGGGTTACTAATAGCGGAGTTTCCAGCTAATTCGTTGGACAGGGCATAGATTCCTCCCAGGACTTTACCTATGCTACCATCTGGAGCAGTGTTGTTGGGAATAAAGGTAGAGCATGATTCCCCAATCATCTTACAGACCTCAACCCCTCTCTGTCAGGATAATGTCAAGGACGAGTCTATTCTGAAAGGTCAAGGTGGCACCCAACTGTTCAGCTATCTCCTGAAATGCATCCCTACTAAAATTAACAGTTTTCCATTGCATATTCGTGGACCTTGTCTGTATTTGGAGTCAATGTGGAATTGTGTCAGGAATTTAACATTAGCAAATGCACCGTTTCATCCCACTAGCAGTACTGGATAAAAGTCACCATTTCCACACATCCACCACAAGTCAGCCCTAGCTATCGTTTGTTTCAAGATGTCATGGCCTCGTACCAAGTTAGGGGTGGTGGTGGGACTGCAGTGTAAGGAACCCAAATGCTTTAGGTCAATGAAAACCCTAAAACTCTGCAAACATGTGTAAGGCCGGGTTCACATTAGCGTTTGGCTGGTCTGCGTATGGCTGCGTACTTCTTCCCTTAAGCTCTGCCTACGCGCCGCCTACTTCTGCGTGCGTCCTGCGTACCTATCTTTAACATTGGGTACGCAGGGACATGCGTTGTTGCAGACGTGTCCGCATGCGTCGTTTTGACATGACTTGTGGACGGCGGGCACGTCAAAACGACACATGCGGACACATCCGCATGCAACGCATGTCAATGCGTACCCAATGTTAAAGATAGGTACGCAGGACGCATGCGCATCTCCGCGGATCTGAAGGGAAGAAGTACGCAGCCCTACGCAGAGCACCCAAATGCAAATGTAAACTTAGCCTAAGTCCTGGGATAAGGGCTAACTGCATTGGCCTTTACATGTTTAGGGTTTATGGAGGGGTGCAACTGTCAGAACAGGTCACACTCCAAAATATTTTCTCCCTTTGTGTCATAAAATAGCCAAATTAAGCAGGAGAAAGCAATGAGGTTTGTCTGGTTGCCTATATGGAAGGACGCTGTGATGAGGTGTAGCTAGTGCGCAGACTATATAGTCACTTTTATTCATGACGAGTGCAGAGTATTTTGCCCATTCTAACCAATAATTGATCTCAGTATCTCATCTCCACTGATAGTTTATCCTCATACGTTATGAGCACTAAGAATGAGTTTTTGGAAGTATTAGGTTGCCGGGTCTCAGTTCTATTTATAATAGGTCGCTCACTGATATCTTTTAGGTAAAAGTGTCCTAAGCCATGAGTGTCCCCTGGGATATTTATGCCTATCACATATAGACCAGTGTCTGTAACAGAGGGGTTCTCTATAGTCAAGTAAAGGGGAAGACAGTTGCCCCACTTACAGGTAAGACAGGACCCTACTGTACAGCGTTTGGGCATGCATTTTGGTTGTAACAGAGTAATTCTAGTAAGGAGGCTCCTATCCGTGCTGTCTGTCTTTTCTCAGGTTATGGAAAGTTTTTAGGTCTAGTCTTCCAGAGTGTTCCACTGCACCATACTCCAGGACTCACAATCAGACCAATGGCCAGTGCTGTCGTCTGTGACACAGGTATACTTTCGATTGAGTCTATAGGTGTCTACACGCCGCTGCTCCACTCTTGCATAGAAGACTATATTCCAGGGTCTGAGGTATTAAACTAAAAACTGGTGACTAGCTTCACATAGCTCTTGATGAGCCCTCATTTATTAAGGAAAAAAGGATAAGGCAAAGGGTGTGTGTCCACATCATTCCATGGTTTACTTGGATTGAGCTATCCTCTTGTAGTGTGAGGCGTGGATCCAGTTTGGTTTTCCCTCAAGCTTTATAGCCATCTCAGTTGTCAGCAGAACTTGGAAGGGCCCATCAAATCAAGGCTCAAGGGATCTTCGGGCTGAAGGGGGTGGCTCCCTTCTCGATCTGGAAGAGAGAAATAAAATCATGAGTGTATGTTAGATGAGCATTTTGTGAGTGCAATAACATAAGAAGACAACCTATCATGATGCATCTGCAGCTGCTGTGGAAAATAGAACTCTAGTCTAGGGGCTGACCCAAATAACACCTCATATGGGCTGAGGCCTGTCTTTTAGTTGGAATTATACCCAATTGAGAAGAGTGCAAGCATTCTGTCAATCATATGCCCATTACAGGCATGGTATTTTGGATTTTCCATTTCAGGGTCCCGTCCATTCAATCTTTCCACCACTGCTTTGTGGATGGTACTGAGAATGAAAGGCTGGTTCCACTCCCAGAGTGGACAATATTTCCTGGATGTGCAAGAAAAGTTGTCTCCAGCGACCACAGCAAACACAAGGTCAAGTCGACGTGTCATTGGCTACAGCAGAACAAAGTGAAGGTTCTGGAGTGGCCATCTCAGTCTCCTGACCTCAATATCATTGAGGTGAGTATAATCTAACCTCTTTTTCTCATCTTTTAGGATAGATCGGGGGCTTATCTACAGCATTACAGAATGCTGTAGATAAGCCCCTGATGCCGGTGGGCTTAGCTCACCCTCGATTTTGGGGGTGACAGGTTTCCTTTAAGACAGGAGCCCAGCCATCCATAACCACAGCCAGGAC
Source organism: Ranitomeya imitator (assembly GCF_032444005.1). Classification (NCBI taxonomy): domain Eukaryota; kingdom Metazoa; phylum Chordata; class Amphibia; order Anura; family Dendrobatidae; genus Ranitomeya; species Ranitomeya imitator. The sequence goes on along the minus strand of NC_091282.1, from coordinate 821,303,276 downwards.
AGCAACAGACCAGGAAAGCAGCAAGATAGACCTACAGTGGGATACAGCAGTGTGGTGCAGGAGCTGCAGGAAAGGCCAGGAGAGTACAGGGATGCAGGAGACTCAGAGAGGATGCTGCGTTACTGTTAAAGGCGGTATGTCCCCGTAATGTACTGTAAGCCATAAGAAGTACCACAGGAAAAGCTATGGCAGTACAGAAGGGCAGGTCACTCGCCATGTAGCAACTGACTTCAGGTACAGATGATCTGATGTCTGGTGCGAAACAGACAGAGGAGTGTCTAACCGTGGTAGAGGCAAACAGGGAGGATGCCGAGAGACTATCTGGGACGGCCCGGCCCGGGTACGTTCTGTGTAGCCATGAGAGAAGCACATGGAAAGATGAAAAGTGCATTGTGCAACCTGTGATAAGAGCTGTGGAGTACAAGGATGTGCTGTGTAAAGCAACTAGTAAAGTCGTTCATTTAAAAGTTGCAATGGACTGTGTCTCAGTTTGTGTGGCATCCTCTAGAGAGAGTCCCCTGCTGAAGACAGCAGACTCTGAAGGAGTTGGACCTGGAGACACAGGTACACTTACTTATGGACACTGTATTTATGTGAGGAGGCCAGGGTGTGATGGAGCAGAAGTCCTCAGCCACGACTACCGCCCTGACCCACCCTTACATGTGTGCCACTCTTGATCCGGGGACCACTGTCAGACCACCATCAGGTAATGCCTTTGCTGCTAGCCACATTCCTTTTCCCATATAATACTGTGCAGTTTATAACCCCTCAAATCCCTTCTGTGACTTTTCTATATATATTTGGGGTGAGTTGGTATACTGCATGAACTACTTATTATTATATAAATGAATCGGTTATCTGCACACTTCTTACCTACAGGCTTATTCTTAAGGGATTACTATGACTATGCACTTTAATTAGCAATGCACTTTAATTAACTATCCGCCATCTTACTTTCCCTGTGTTTCCCCCTTTTTCCTGAATCAATTTAAAGGGAACCTGTCACCCCCAAAATTGAGGGTGAGGTAAGCCCACCGGCATCAGGGGCTTATCTACAGCATTCTGTAATGCTGTAGATAAGCCCCCGATGTATCCTAAAAGATGAGAAAAAGAGGTTATATTGTACTCACCCAGGGGCGTTCCCGCTGCTGGTGCAGGTCAGGCACCTCCTATCTTCATCAGATGACGTCCTCTTCTTGTCTTCAGGCTGCGGCTCAGGCGCAGGCGTAGTTTGTCTGCCCAGTTGAGGGCAGAGCAAAGTACTGCAGTGCACAGGTGCTGGGCCTCTCTGACCTTTCGTGTTGCCTGTACACTGCAGTACTTTGCTCTGCCCTCAACAGGGCAGACAAAATACGCCTGCGCCGGAGCCGCAGCATGAAGACCAGAAGAGGACGTCATTTGATGAAGATAGGAGGCGCCGGACCAGCAGCGGGACCACCCCTGGGTGAGTATAATCTAACCTCTTTTTCTCATCTTTCAGGATACATCGGGGGCTTATCTACAGCATTACAGAATGCTGTAGATAAGCCCCTGATGCCGGTGGGCTTACCTCACCCTCAATTTTGGGGGTGACAGGTTCCCTTTAATTCTGTGTATGTCTTGCTCTTAATATGCTTTTTAATTCAGTCATTGTACTTGTGCGGGCACTCTTTTGCACACAGTGCCAATTTTTGACACCCACTGTTTAATAAAGGCGTTTTACTCTACTACCCTTATCCCATTACCATTCTTCTTAGGTCCATGCCTAGTGGTTTCTTTGGTTTTTCACATTTCGAATGGCCTGCCATTCAACCCTTCAGGATGTACATGCCACTACTATGTACTATATATTACATCTTTATACACATATTCCTTTAACTAGATGGTGGCCCGATTCGAACGCATCGGGTATTCTAGAATATGTATGTATATAGCAGCCACATAGTATATAGCACAGGCCACAACATATTCTTGAATACCCGATGCGTTAATACAGGCCACGCAGTATATAACAGTGGCCACGCAGTATATAACACAGCCCAAACAGTATATAACACAGCCCACACAGTATATAACGCAGCCTACACAGTATATAACACTGCCCACATAGTATACAACACTGCCCACATAGTATACAACACTGCCCACATAGTATATAGAAGCCATGTAGTATATAAAGCAGCCCACACAGTATATAATATTGCCCACATAGTATATAACACTGCCCACATAGTATATAGCAGCCATGCAGTATATAACGCAGCCCACGCAGTATATAACATTGCCCACATAGTATATAACACTGCCCATTTAGTACATAGCAGCAATGTAGTATATAACGCAGCCCACGCAGTATGTAACATAGCCCACGTAGTATATAGCAATGTGGGCACTATATACGTGGTTAAAAAAGACTTAAAATAAAAACTAAACATATACTCACCTTCCATAGGCGGTGCACGCGGCAGCTTCCGGTCCCAGGGTTGGTATAAGCGCAGGACCTGTGGTGATGTCGCGGTCACATGACAGTGAAGTCATGGAAGGTTCTTCTCGCATAGCATCCTTGGCACCGGAACCTGCCGCTTGCAATGCCGAGAACAGCGCACCACGTCGGAGGGTGACAATAACCTTTTTTTTATTATTATTATTATTATTATTAGTAACATTAGATCTTTTTACTATTGAAGCTGCATACACAGCATCAATAGTAAAAAGTTAGTCACACAGGGTTAATAGCTGCGTTAATGGAGTGCGTTACACCGCGGCATAACACGGTCCATTAACGCTGCCATTAACCCTGTGTGAGGGATGACCGGAGGGGAGTATGGAGCGGGCACTGACTGCGGGGAGGAAGGAGCGGCCATTTTGCCGCCGTACTGTGCCCGTCGCTGATTGGTCGTGGCAATGGTCGTGGGCGTTTTGCCACGACCAATCAGCGACTTGTAATTCCATAACAGACAGAGGCCACAACCAATGAATATCCGTGACAGACAGAAAGACAGAGAGACAGACGGAAGTGACCCTTAGACAATTATATAGTAAATTCCATTTAAGTTGTTACACCTAATTTTTCTGTTAGTTCTCCTTTGTGGTAAAGTATATACAGGATCTGTCAACTCTCCTGTATGGTTTAGTATATACAGGATCTGTTATGGACTGACCTAGTTGGAGTAGTGATATTGCAACCACTAGGGGCAGCACCGGCAGGTAGCATAGTCTGGGATAGCCAAGGAGTCGGTACACAGGAGCAGCATTATAAATCACAAAAAGTGCCCTTAGATAGATATATCCCTATGACAGGGAAAAATATACCACTAAATAAGTTCATATATCACATTTTTTGGTGATTAAAGTGAAACTAATCCAAAAACGAGTGGTAATTTAATATAAAATGATTTTTATTAACAACTGGCTAAAATTACATGCAGTAAGAAAAAGGTGCTGGATCCAAAAGAGGGACTAAATTACCATAGGAAACTCCAACCAATTTGGTCATGCATAAATATATACCTATAACAAGATATGACCATGCTCCACATGCAGAGATTCTAAGTGCACCACATGGGGAAAAAAGTAAACAATAGTGCCCCTAGTTATTACACTCAATGAAAAGTAACACAAGTGTGCTCCATAGTGATAGATGGAAGGAGGCATGAACATGAAAAACCCCTAAGATACTGCACAGCGCATGTGGATACTATGCCGCAATGAAGTGGTATGACATTACCTAAGGTCAGCTGTATGAAGTTCCTCGGTGTCCCTCTGCCTCGACGCGCGTTTCGCAAATGCTTCTTCGGGAGGCGTGTCTAGGCAGGGGGAAGGCTGGTTTAAATATAACAAGGTACCGCACTGATTGGATGTATAACAAAGTGGGAGGATATTAGGTATCTTTACTTCCGGTTATACGGAATGAAGAAGAAATTGTTACCCGCAATAAAATGGTAAATGTTAAGCAAATCGAGGGGCAGTGAGAAGATATTTATGGCGCTTACTGTGTATATGGTGAAAAAATCTCTATATATAGCGGCGTGTGTGCGGGCGCCTTCTGTACATATATTGAGGGAATATAGTGGCGCATGCGCTGATAATCTCTATGTGTGTAATAAAGGAGTGTAACGGCGCATGCGCGGGTGGTAGACCGAAGATGTAAGTGGGGATGGGTCGCGGTCATGTGATCCCAACATGCCCGTCATCAGTGATGATGACATAGGTAAGTGGCAGCACTGGAGTCCGCCTCCCATCTCCCAGCCGTGTCCGCAAACCACACATGCGCACCACTCCAAAGAAGAAGCTATACGATAAGAGTGAGATGATGTAGCGGGTCTATATGTGTGAAGGTGACTTACCTGGACTGAACTAAATAAGAATGTTAATGTGAGTGTGTGAAGTGAACTGAATAAAAAGGGGATAAGTATGTAGATAAAAAATGAAATAATGATAATTGACAATAAATATCAAGTGTCACTCAATAATTAGTAAAAACGCTGAAGTGAGGCTTTGTAAAACATAACTAAGGTGCAATCTGCGATACATAATAACTAATAATTTACTGTTTTTAGCAATTATTTTTTTCTATTTCTTGATATTTTAGTAAGTTCTATTTAAGTTTATTATACATGCTGAAACAGTGGCTGATGCAGAATACGGTTACAATGGCTGTCGGCACTTGGAGGAGGAGGATCTCTTCAGTAAAAATCACCAACGGACGAAACTGAGAAATATTGAAGTCTATGGCCCTTCGGACTATTATTTTTAGGATAACACCCAGTTGAACTTTAAGCGATTTGTTGGTGACTAGTGGCTCTTCCCCCCCCCCCCCCCCGCCCACCCCCCGTTTTCAGTTTTTTTTCTCTGTGTTTTTAGGATTCCTTGGGGTTTCTATAACATTTATTACAGCATTCTTTTTGAGTTTAAACATGGTATATTAATTTTTGTACCTATATGTATTTTTATTTAAGGACAATTGCTGTTCACCTATGTTTCATATACGGTAATTAGCACTTAGCACTAGTCTCTTGCTTCGATCCCCTCCTCTAGGTCCCAAGTCAATAAGGTCAATGCCCTTAATCTAAAGCAGTGTAGAGTTACATTGGTGAAATCTTTTAAAGTGTCTGGGGAGAGTTTTAAGATATGCCATCATCAGTGATTGTTCTAGCTATCTCAATGTCAAGGCAATGCTCCCGTGCTCTGATTTTAAGTTCCCGACTAGTTATGCCAATGTAAATTTTCTTACACGGGCATTGTGCATTGTATATTACTCCCTTCGTGGCGCATGTAATGTGAGCCCTTATCTCAAATTTCCTAGTATTGTCAAAGTTGCAGAAGGTAAAGCCTTTTTGCATATTAGCGCATCCTTTGCACAATCCACAAGGAAAAAAGCCCCTACGTTCCGTATATTTCTTAGTAATTTCCTTTCTTTTAGGATCGTAGGAACTGTGCGTGAGAATATCACGCAAGTTTAGGTCCCTTCTTGCCACAAAAGTGGGGCGCTCTGGTAAAATCTTTTTGAGAGTTATGTCTGTGTGTAGGATCTGCCAATGTTTTAGAATGATGTTTTTTAGATCATACCATCCATTACTGTAGTTTGTAATAAACCTTACCTCATGGTCACCCATGTCACAAGTGAAACTAGGTTGGTTTTTATGTAGTAGTTGTTCTCTAGGGAGTATCCCTGGCTCTACTATATCCTTTGTCTATTATCTTTCTGTTGTAGCCCCGGTCCTGAAAGCGTCTTCTCAAAGCTCATGATTGAATCTCAAACTCATGATCTTCAGAACATATTCTCTTCACCCGAAGGAACTGTCCTATCGGTATTCCATTAATAGTTGATTTTAAATGTGAAGAGGAAGCATGTAATAATTAATTTGTCACAGTGGGTTTTAGAAAAATGGTTGTGGACAGGCGGCCATTGGGTTAAACTGTAATAAATAAATCCAGAAATTCTATTTTATGTCCAAATTTATATGACAATTTGATGTTCTGGTTGTTATTATTCAATTTGGCCATGAAGAGTTCCAAATCACTGGACGGGCCCTCCCAAATGAACATAATATCGTCGATATAGCGAACCCAATGATGGATTCGCTCGAAGCCCTGGATATCTTCACCCTGAAAAATGGACCATTCCCAGGCCCCCATAAACAGATTGGCATAGGAGGGGAAACATGAAGCCCCCATTGACGTGCCCTGTAATTGCAAAAAAAATCGTTACCATTGAAGGTAAAGGCATTGTGTGTGAGAACAAACTCCAGTAATGTTGCTATATGTGAAGTATCTCCTAATTGCCCTTAGTCCATCAACATGCCTTATTGATGAATAGAGAGCCTCCACATCAGCGGTCACTAAGACCATGTTTTCCGTTAACTGCATGTTTTCCAGATGTCCCAAGGCCGCAGTGGTATCTTTGATATAAGATGGTAGTTGTGTAACCAGGGGCTTGAGAAAAAATTCATTAACATTACTGATAGTTTCACAGAGACCCTCATTGGCTGCTATAATAGGTCTGCCTGGCAGGTCTATCTGATTCTTATGAATCTTCGGGACCAGATAGAAGGTAGCCAGCCTAGGGTTCATCTTCTGGTGCAGCTCCAAGAATTTTTTAGGGATAATGCCGTTTTCATAGGCTGAGGTTAGTATATCCACTAGTTCTATTTTAAATTTTGTGGTTGGGTTATATGTTAGTGGCTTATATTCCTGAGTGTTATGTAGCAATTTGTAGGCCTGGGTCTCATATAAATTATTGGGCCAAATTACTATATTGCCACCTTTGTCGGCCATTTTGAAAGCGACATCATCCCACTGTTTAAGCTCTTCAAGCGCCTTTCTTTCCTGCATAGTTAAATTATTTCTGGAACGCCTCTTGGTCTGTCCGATTTTCTCTATGTCTGCTGCAACCATCTTAGTGAATGTTTCTACCACCGGCAGGGCCGTATTTGCCACTAGGCACTTGAGGGCACGTGCCTAGGGCGGGGACAATGCAGGGGGGCGGCACCTGAGCAAGTTTAAATTTTTTTTTTTTTTTAAGTCCGGGGGTTCCCCGCCCACCTACCTCAGTCCCAGCTGCTGCGGGGAGAGGGGGTCTCAAGCATAAGGCCACCATCAGGGCATTGCTGCCCTGACTACTGTATGGGGCAGAAATGGGTTCTGTACCTTTAAGCAGTAGCAGCCCAAGTGCATCATGGTCCTCCTGACGCCGGTCATGTCACACGCTGCGCGCTCTTTGTAAGAGCACTGGAGCAGACTGCAGAGAAGCAGGTAATGTCTGTGGGAGAAGATACTGAAGTCGGCGGTGAGCAGGGAGAGGAGGAGGCGGGCAGTGTGTGAGGACTCAGAGGAAGGTGCAGAGAGGAGACGGGAGTCTGCTGATGTGAGTGAGTGAGTGAGGGGAGGGGATGAGAGGCTGGTAAGGAGAGGAGAGGCTGGAAAGGAGCTGAGAGGCAGGAGAGGAGAGGCTGGAAAGGAGCTGAGAGGCAGGAGAGGAGAGGCTGGAAAGGAGCTGAGAGGCAGGAAAGGAGAGGCTGGAAAGGAGCTGAGAGGCAGGAGAGGAGAGGCTGGAAAGGAGCTGAGAGGCAGGAGAGGAGAGGCTGGAAAGGAGCTGAGAGGCAGGAGAGGAGAGGCTGGAAAGGAGCTGAGAGGCAGGAGAGGAGAGGCTGGAAAGGAGAGGCTGGTAAGGAGAGGAGAGGCTGGAAAGGAGAGGCTGGTAAGGAGATGAGAGGCTGGTAAGGAGATGAGAGGCTGGAAAGGAGAGGCTGGTAAGGAGATGAGAGGCTGGAAAGGAGAGGCTGGTAAGGAGATGAGAGGCTGGAAAGGAGAGGCTGGTAAGGAGATGAGAGGCTGGAAAGGAGAGGCTGGTAAGGAGATGAGAGGCTGGAAAGGAGCTGAGAGGCAGGAGAGGAGAGGCTGGAAAGGAGCTGAGAGGCAGGAGAGGAGAGGCTGGAAAGGAGCTGAGAGGCAGGAGAGGAGAGGCTGGAAAGGAGCTGAGAGGCAGGAGAGGAGAGGCTGGAAAGGAGCTGAGAGGCAGGAGAGGAGAGGCTGGAAAGGAGCTGAGAGGCAGGAGAGGAGAGGCTGGAAAGGAGCTGAGAGGCAGGAGAGGAGAGGCTGGAAAGGAGAGGCTGGTAAGGAGCTGAGAGGCAGGAGAGGAGGCGCTGGAAAGGAGAGGCTGGTAAGGAGATGAGAGGCAGGAGAGGAGAGGCTGGAAAGGAGCTGAGAGGCAGGAGAGGAGAGGCTGGAAAGGAGAGGCTGGTAAGGAGATGAGAGGCAGGAGAGGAGAGGCTGGAAAGGAGCTGAAAGGCAGGAGAGGAGAGGCTGGAAAGGAGAGGCTGGTAAGGAGATGAGAGGCAGGAGAGGAGAGGCTGGAAAGGAGCTGAAAGGCAGGAGAGGAGAGGCTGGTAAGGAGATGAGAGGCTGGTAAGGAGAGGAAAGGCTGGAAAGGAAAGGCTGGTAAGGAGATGAGAGGCTGGTAAGGAGCTGAGAGGCAGGAGAGGAGAGGCTGGAAAGGAGCTGAGAGGCAGGAGAGGAGAGGCTGGAAAGGAGCTGAGAGGCAGGAGAGGAGAGGCTGGAAAGGAGCTGAGGCAGGAGAGGAGAGGCTGGAGAGGAGATGCTGGTAAGGAGATGAGAGGCTGTAAAGGAGAGGCTGGTAAGGAGATGAGAGGCTGGTAAGGAGCTGAGAGGCAGGAGAGGAGAGGCTGGAAAGGAGATGAGAGGCTGGTAAGGAGAGGAGATGAGAGGCTGTAAAGGAGATGAGAGGCTGTAAAGGAGAGGAGAGGCTGGAAAGGAGAGGAGAGGCTGGAAAGGAGAGGAGAGGCTGGAAAGGAGAGGAGAGGCTGGAGAGGAGAGGTTGGAAAGGAGATGAGAGGCTGGAAAGGAGAGGAGAGGCTGGAAAGGAGAGGAGAGGCTGGAAAGGAGAGGAGAGGCTGGAGAGGAGATGAGAGGCTGGAAAGGAGATGAGAGGCTGGAAAGGAGAGGAGAGGCTAGAAAGGAGAGGTGAGGCTGGAAAGGAGAGGAGATGAGAGGCTGGTCTCATGCTGTATATGGGGAGGCTGTGTGGGGCTCATGATGTATTTAAGGGGCTGTGGGGGGGTTTAAAGATATATAGGGGGTGTCAGCATACTTAATTCTGCTAAATATTAAGTGATACAATTAATATTAATTAATGTTGAGTAGAATTATTTTCATGCTATTGGTTCGGCCTCCACAACAGTCATGGTCTTTCATCTGGCTCCTCGGGAAAATAAATTGCCCACCCCTGATCTAGAGACATGGAGTGAGAAGCCCACAGACATGGAGTGAAAAGCCCACAGATTAGTCCGTTCTCTCACCAAATTACCCATCCAGCTCCTCAAACTACTCTCTCTGAAACGTCCCAGCATTGCAGAGATAAACTTCCCTGTTTGCAGTCTGAGTGATGCTGCCCGTGGTTTTGGTAGTATGAATCGACTGACAGGTTCCCCTTAAAAACCTGTCAGCCAAACCTTGCAACCGTGGCAGAATCAACTGACCATGTACTGTGTATGAGATCCACCAGATTATCACATGACAACTAATGGAAAGATTTGCTAAGGCTACTTTCAAATCCGTTCGCGGCAGATACTGCAGTTTTTCCGCCTCTGTCGTGTAACATATCACTTACAGGCCGGCAACTCTGCGTTCGGCCTCATTCATTCCCTATGGGACTTGCGGACATGTGCAGCACTTGAGGTGAGACAAAAAAAACACTGCTAGCAGCATTTTTTTCTTGTTGCTGCAAGTACCGCATTTGCCGGATCGCAGCAAAACCGCAAGTGCCGCAAGTCCCATAGGGAATGAATGAGGCCGAACACAGTGTTGCCATAAGTGATCCGTTACGGATACGGAAAAACTGCCGGATCTGCAGCAAATGTCAAAAATTGCTGATGTGAAAGTAGCCTAAGTCACTGCCGACAGTGTCTGCATTAGTCATACTCACCAATGGGGGAGGCTGAACGAAAAGTGCCTAGGGCAGCAGAAACTCTTAATACGGCCCTGACCACCGGTACTAAAGTCAATGAAGGAAACTTGCGTGATTTATTAGCTGCATTGGGAATTTACTTACAGTACTTCAGAATCGTTTTCATCCAAAAGAGACTCTAATGCTTCCAAAGCCTCTTGTTCCTCTCTACCAGTTAAGCTTTCTCCCATATCCTCTTTGTGATGTAGTTTTTTCAGCACTAGTTTCCTAGAAAATAAATGTAGGTCTTTTACTGCTACAAATGAGTCCAAAGCAGATGGAGGGGAAAAAGTTAACCCTTTTTGTAAAACATTAATTTGGGACTCTGTCAAAGTATGTTTAGATAAACTGATTACCTTTACAGCATCTCCCCTATAATTTCTATCGCTTTGGAAGGATTTATTTTTCGAGAATTGTCTAGTTCGAGGGCCCCGATAGTTGGAATCCCCTCCTTCACTCATGAAGGAAAGCGATACAGTTGAGAAACTTCTGGACATATTCCTTTGTGTAGATGTATTTCTTGTCTGCCATTTGAAGATTTTATTTGTTTCGAAATCCGCCATATCCCTTTCATATTTCTTTTGTTTATTTTGGCAGATAGTTCCTTCCCATTTCTCAATATCCTTGTCCAGACTGGCAATTATCTCTTGAAATGTCTCTACCTTAAGGTCCTGTTGTAAGGATTTCTGTATGGATTCAATCTCTGTCTCAATGGTTCTAAGAGTTAAAGCATTTTTTTCTATGATGATGTTAATGAATTCAAAGGAGCATGTGTTAGCTGCCTTGATCCATTTTTTTATCAGATTTTCATCGTCCAAATCAAATGTGGGAAGCAAACTAATTCTCAGTCCTCTCGGAATGATCTTCTGTGCTATATAATTTTCCAGAGTGACTTTAGTCCACCAAACTTTTGTATTTTTATGTAGTATGTTTTTGTATTTTTTGACCATTTCATTACTGTTACTGGAAGTAGAACCAGGACCTGCACCTTTTTAAAAAAATATTAGATGCTTTCGCCTGCCAAGAACTCTCTTTGGCTTTAAAATCCATGTGGATGGGCTCTGTTAAACAACAGTTAGATACAATATAAATCCGCAGTATGTAACATAGCCCACGTAGTATATAGCAATGTGGGCACTATATGCGTGGTTAAAAAAAACTTAAAATAAAAAATAAACATATACTCACCTTCCGTAGGCCCCTTGAAGTCCTGGCGCCTTGTGCAGTGCACGCGGCAGCTTCCGGTCCCAGGGTTGGTATGAGCGCAGGACCTGTGATGATGTCGTGGTCACATGACCGTGACATCATGGAAGGTCCTTCTCGCATAGCATCCTTGGCACCGGAACCTGCCGCTTGTACTGCCGAGGACAGGGCGCCACATCAGAGGGTGAGAATAACCTTTTTTAATTATTATTATTTGTAACATTAGATCTTTTTTACTATTGATGCTGCATACACAGCATCAATAGTAAAAAGTTGGTCACACAGGGTTAATAGCTGCGTTAATGGAGTGCGTTACACCGCGGCATAACGCGGTCCATTAACGCTGCCATTACCCTGTGTGAGGGCTGACTAGAGGGGAGTATGGAGCGGGCACTGACTCCGGGGAGGAAGGAGTGGCCATTTTGCCGCCGGACTGTGCCCGTCGCTGATTGGTCGTGGCAATGGTCGTGGGCGTTTTGCCACGACCAATCAGCGACTTGGATTTCCTTGACAGACAGAGGCCGCGACCAATGAATATCCGTGACAGACGGAAAGACAGAGAGACAGACGGAAGTGACCCGTAGACAATTATATAGTAGATTCCATTTAAGTTGTTACACCTAATTTTTCTGTTAGTTCTCCTTTGTGGTAAAGTATATATAGGATCTGTCAACTCTCCTGTATGGATCTGTTATGGACTGACCTGGTTGGAGTAGTGATATTGCAACTGCTAGGGGCAGCAACGGCAGGTAGCATAGTCTGGGATAGCCAAGGAATCGGTACACAAGAGCAGCAATGTAGTTTGAAGGAATAAGCAGGAACCGTAGTAAAGGAAGCCAGAGGTCGTTTACCAAGAGCAGCAGTGTAATTTGAAGGAATAAGCATGAATCGTAGTCAAGGAAGCCAGAGGTCATTTACCAGGAGCAGCAGCGTCGTTTGAGGGAATAGCAGGTGGAAGAAAGCTTGATTAGAGGCAGGTAGCTCAATAATAATGCAAGGAAATGAGCGCAAGGCCAGGTTTAAATAGGGTTTGCAATCAGGATGAACCAGTCAGGAACTCAGGGTGGAGACATCAGCAACAACATAGGTACAAGTATTCGGGTTTAGCACAGAACTGTCCAGCGACCTGAATAGCTCAGAAGGAAGAGCTGCCATCTTGTGCACAGGAGCTTCTATGTTCGAATCCTGACAGTATCTGTGTAACGAATGGAAACGGAGGCAAACATGGAAAGAGTTAAGCACACGCAAAGAAGCAGGCAATTTCAATTTGTACGAGACTGCGTTGATCTGTTTAAAAACTTCAAATGAAGCGGGTACCCAGTTTGTATGAGGGCACCTTCCGATGGATATACCTGGAGGAGAGCCACACCTTATCTTCGGGCTGAAAGATGGGTGCATCCAGACGTCTTTTGTCCGCATGCCTCTTCATACATTGTGAGGCTTTCTCCAAGGCGACCTTGGTGTCGCTCCATACTTTCGATAATTCCCCAGTAAAGATGTCAGCTGCAGGGACGCCTGAAGGCCCATAGATGGGAAGAGGGATCCCGGGTTGGAGTCCAAACACTATCTGAAAAGGAGATTTTCCAGAGGATTCACTTACTTGGTTATTGTACGAGAATTCTACCCAAGGCAGCAATTTGATCCAGTCATCATGATGCATATTGATGAGGTGACCCAGGAATCCAGTCAGTATTTGATTGGTCCTTGCTGCATGCCCATTGGATTGAGGGTGGTATGCAGAAGAGAAGTCCAGTTCCACTTGCACAGATTTACAAACCTCCCTCCAGAACTTGGAGGTAAACTGGACACCCCTGTCGGACACAATGTGGAGAGGAAACCCATGAAGATGGAAGATGTGCTGTAGGAAATGGTCAGCGAGCTCCGGAGCAGACGGAAGACCAGGTAAGGGAACGAAAAGAGCCATCTTCGAGAAACGATCCACCACTACCCAGATGACGGAACGATGTGCTTTCTTGCGGCGGTTACCCAAGCTTACTCGATCTATCGATAGCCATAGGTGAGGGAAACGAAGTTGGGGAGGTTGCTGGTTTAGGAGTAATAGCAACCGGGTGGTAGAACCCATTTTCACGTTTGATATCCTTGGATCATTCTTGAAACCGTAGGTCTATCTGGACTGCCAGGGAAATGAAGTCATCCAGAGTTGTAGGCACGTCTCGTTCCGCCAGCTCATCCTTATTTCTTCCTGAAAGACCCTCCCAGAAGGTGGCCACCAGGGCCTGCTCCAGGTTTTTGAGGGCCCCGGGCAAAAGAGTCTCAGTGGGCCCCTCCCTTTAACACATACCACAATTCATGATGCACAGATTCAGCAGAGAAATATAGGTATATACTACATGGGCTGTGGTAAATACTACGTGGGCTGTGTTATATGCTATGTGGCTGTGTTATATACTACGTGGCTGTGCTATATAATATGTGGGCTGTGCTATATGCAATGTGGCTGTGCTATATGTGAGATACTTACAACTCCTAGAGTGAACCCGCAGATCCATGGCAACGAACCTCCCACGGGTGAGCTAGGCAGATAGACCACCCCTACACAGGGAGCGTTAGGGGCAGGCCCGAAGGAGACTATCGCCACGGAAGCTGGCACCTGGGGACAAGCAGTAGGAGATCCCAAAGAAAGGAGCCATAGATAAGACAGACAAGGGGTAACAGGACGCAGGGCGGATTGGTATGGTAGAGACATGAGGAAAACTGGAGAAGCAGTAGGAAAGCGGTAACGGGGTAGGAAGGCAACACTAGATAGAGAAGATAGAGAAGGGATGGAGTGGTAACAGGACGGACTGAGCAGGACATCGAGGCAAGGAAAGCTAGGAACAGTGGGGATGCTAGGCTGGCTGGGCTGAAAGAGACACAGGACAGACCGAGCAGAGACAAAGGAGGACCTATGTCAAAAGAGCACAAATGACAGACAGGCAAGGGATAGAGGAAGGAGTAACCTTACATACTAGACGTGCAAGGGGACTTCCGGATCAGGATCCAGGAGTGGAGGCACGGAACGCCTGTAAAACAAAAGGAGAAAGTGCGCGTGCGCAGAGGGAGCTGGAGCGTGAGGTGTGCACACGCACCCGACGTGAACCAGGAAGAAGCCGGTACTCAAGAAGATGGAGGACGTGATGCTGCAGGGAGAGCGCGACGGAGCCGGTGAGTATACCGGCGAGCGGTGACGGAAGCGACAGGCACAGCGGCAGGTACAGTGGACGTGACACTATATACTACGTGGCTGTGCTATATACTATGTGGCTGTGTTATATGCTACCCATTTTGCACTTTTACAAATGTTCTACGTTAATACTTTCTAATGTTTACTTTAAAAAGTTTTCCATTAAAAAAATTGTATGCAGTTTTTTCTTTGCAGCAAGTTCAGCTAATAATAAAATGCATACTGGTAACTGAGGAAGAGGGAGTAGGTCATAAATATTGGCATATAAGGGGTTGACTTATATAAAGCCCCTCTTCTGTATGGTATTGTAGAATTTACAATAGCTATCACTCGTAAGAAGTGCATATAATCTGGCATTATACTATACCTTTCTCTGCTGTATCTGTGCATCATGAATCGTGGTATGTGTTAAAGGGGGGGCCCACTGAGACTCTTTCGCTCGGGGCCCACAAAAACCTGGAGCTGGCCCTGCTCTACCATACCAATCCGCCCTGCGTCCTGTTACTCCTAGTCTGTCTTATCCATCGCTCCTTTTTTGGGGTCTCCTACTGCTTGTCCCCAGGTGCCAGCTTCCGTCGCGATAGTCTCCCTCAGGCCTGTCTCTAATGCTCCCTGTATAGGGGGTGGTCTATGGCTAGCTCACCCATGGGAGGTTCCTTGCCGTGGATCTGCGGGTTCACTCTAGGAGTTCTAAGTATCTCATATATAGCAGAGCTACATAGCATATAGCACAGCCCACATAGTATATAGCACATCCACATAGTATATAACACAGCCACATAGCATATAACACAGCCCATGCAGTATATAGCACAGCCCACGTAGCATATAACACAGCCCACGTAGTATTTACCACAGCCCATGTAGTATATAGCACAGCCACGTAGTATATAACACAGCCACATAGCATATAACACAGCCCACGTAGTATATAGCACAGCCCACGTAGCATATAACAGCCCACGTAGTATATAATACAGCCCACATAGTATATAGCACGGCTATGTAGCATATAACAGCCCACGTACAATATAACAGCCCACGTAGCATATAGCACAGCCATGTAGTATATAGCACAGCCCACGTAGTATATACCACAGCCACGTAGTATATAGCACAGCCACATAGCATATAACACAGCCCACGTAGTATATAACATAGCCCGCATAGTATATAGCACAGCCACGTAGTATAACACAGCCTACGAAGTATATAGCACAGCCACGTAGTATATAACAGCCCACGTAGCATATAGCACAGCCATGCAGTATATAGCACAGCCCACGTAGTATATAGCACAGCCACGTAGTATATAGCACAGCCACGTAGTATATAGCACAGCCACGTAGCATATAGCACAGCCCATGTAGTATATAACACAGCCCGCATAGTATATAGCACAGCCACGTAGTATATAGCACAGCCACGTAGCATATAGCACAGCCACGTAGTATATAACACAGCCCACGTAGCATATAGCACAGCCCACGTAGTATATAGCACAGCCCACGTAGTATATAGCACAGCCACGTAGCATATAGCACAGCCCATGTAGTATATAACACAGCCCGCATAGTATATAGCACAGCCACGTAGTATAACACAGCCTATGAAGTATATAGCACAGCCACGTAGTATATAACACAGCCCACATAGCATATAGCACAGCCATGTAGTATATAGCACAGCCCACGTAGTATATAGCACAGCCACGTAGTATATAGCACAGCCACGTAGCATATAGCACAGCCCATGTAGTATATTACACAGCCCGCATAGTATATAGCACAGCCCACATAGTATATATCATAGCCCACGTAGCATATAGCACAGCCATGTAGTATATACAGTCATGGCCAAAAGTATTGACACCCCTGCAATTCTGTCAGATAATACTCATTTTCTTCCTGAAAATGATTGCAAACACACATTCTTTGGTATTATCTTCATTTAATTTATCCTGCATGTCTATTGCTCCATTCCCTGACAGCAAGCAGCTTGGATGGTAAACTTATCATTCATTCTCTGAACTGAAATATCCTGCATGTCTATTGCTCCATTCCCTGACAGCAAGCAGCTTGGATGGTAAACTTATCATTCATTCTCTGAACTGAAATATCCTGCATGTCTATTGCTCCATTCCCTGACAGCAAGCAGCTTGGATGGTATCTGAGTCATTCTATCTTCGGCATTGAATCCTGCATGTATCTATATATGTAAACTTATCATTCATTCTCTGAACTGAAATATCCTGCATGTCTATTGCTCCATTCCCTGACAGCAAGCAGCTTGGATGGTATCTGAGTCATTCTATCTTCGGCATTGAATCCTGCATGTATCTATATATGTTAGTCATCCTATTATGCATTTGTTTGTGTTTATAGATATTTAACTGACTTTTGCATGTCCTTACTCAGAGAGATCACATAACTGTTTCAAAGCGGTTTATGATCCATGTAGACCTGGACATTTGTTTATCTGATCACTACATTTATTGTGTCCTGTTGTCTCAACTGAGTTAGATTGATTGCTAACGAGCTTTAACAAAAAAAAAAAAAAAAAAAAAGGAGGTCTAAGAGCTAGCCTTCTATAAATGTAGACTTAGCTTGGGGATGCATTCGTGCACTATTATTCGTGTATTTTTATTCAAAGTACTTTTTTTCTAAGTACTCGGCAGTTATAACATGGCAGTTAGACAGGGCAGGAGACAGGTAAGACAATCTAAATCTAATCCATATTCACTTGAAACAGCACAAATACTCACCATATTTATTTGTATAATCTATATCCTGGCTGCTGCATTCACTCACATTCACAGCCCTCGCATTAACTCTCTATACTCCATCCATATCGACCCCTCTATCCTTGCCTCTCCTATGTATAGCACTCATGCTCTGTTCACATTGCTTAACAGCGCAGATCCATTCAGTCTCACCATCCAACACAAGAGACGCTCTCACAAATCACTTAACCATCTGCTCACTCTTTCTATCCTCCTTCTCCTAGTCGCTGGAGACATTTCTCCAAACCCCGGCCCCCCATGTTATAGCCAGTCAAACCTCCCAATTGCTACACCCAGAAACCCCTCTAACCTTATTAATATTCCATGCATGCCTTCTGTATCTTTCAATTGTGCCCTTTGGAATTCTCGCTCTGGGTGTAATAAACTCTCCTTCATTCATGACTTCTTCCTTTCTAATTCTCTTAATCTCCTGGCTCTTACTGAAACCTGGATCCAGCAGTCAGACACCACCGCTGCTGCTGCTCTTTCATATGGTGGACTACATTTTTCTCATACCACAAGATCGGACAACAGAGCAGGTGGAGGCGTTGGTCTGCTCCTTTCACCCAAATGTACTTTCCAAGTTATCCCCCAAGTGCCCTCACTTGTCTTCCCTTCCTTTGAGGTCCATGTGGTCAGACTCTACATCCCCTTCTCCATGCGAGTGGCGGTGGTGTATCATCCTCCCGGCCCCTCTCATCAGTTCCTGGATCATTTTGCCACCTGGCTTCCACACTTTCTCTCCTGTGACACCCCCACCCTTATCATGGGTGATTTCAACATCCCCATTGCTTCTCCCCTCTCCCCATCTGCTTCTCACCTTTTATCTCTATCCTCCTCTTTCGGCCTCTCGCAGCATACTAACTCTCCAACGCATGAAGATGGAAACTCCCTCGACTTGGTCTTCTCCCGGCTTTGCTCAGTGGATGATTTCACAAACTCCCCTCTCCCACTCTCTGACCACAACCTTCTTTCATTCTCTATCAAGAACTGCCATCCCGCTCAGGTCACCCCCATTTTCCACACTTATAGAAACATACAGGCCATTAACACCCAGAAACTTATGAAGAACTTGCAGTCCTCATTGGCCCCAATTTTCTCCATCTCATGTCCTGATTCTGCTCTGAAGCATTACAATGAAACCCTGCAAAGTGCTCTGGATGAAGCTGCTCCTCCTATACATAAAACAACTCGGCACAGACGGCAACAACCGTGGCATACGCTGCAAACACGTTTCCTGCTGCGGTGCTCCAGGTGCGCAGAACGTCTGTGGAGAAAATCTAATCTACCCGAAGATATCATCCATTATAAGTTCATGCTAAAGACATACAATTCTGCCCTTCACCTCTCCAAACAAACCTATTTCAACACCCTCATCACCTCCCTGTCCAATAATCCTAAACGTTTCTTTGACACGTTCCAGTCCCTACTCAACCCAAGAGAGCAGGCCCCAATCATGGATCTCCGCGCTGACGATCTGGCCAATTACTTCAAAGAAAAAATTGACCATATTCGACAGGAAATCATCTCCCAATCTCTTCATACCATGCACTGTCCTCCCTCCCCCACTGCATCTAGTTCACTCTCTGACTTTGAACCAGTTACAGAAGAAGAAGTAAGCAAGCTCCTTGCATCTTCTCGCCCGACCACCTGCACCAGTGATCCCATTCCGTCACATCTCCTCCAGTCCCTTTCCCCGGCTGTCACCTCTCACCTAACAAAAATATTCAACCTTTCCCTCACTTCCGGTATTTTTCCCTCCTCATTTAAGCATGCCATCATACATCCATTACTTAACCCCTTCATGACCCAGCCTATTTTGACCTTAAAGACCTTGCCGTTTTTTGCAATTCTGACCAGTGTCCCTTTATGAGGTAATAACTCAGGAACGCTTCAATGGATCCTAACGGTTCTGAGATTGTTTTTTCGTGACATATTGGGCTTCATGTTAGTGGTAAATTTAGGTCAATAAATTCTGTGTTTATTTGTGATAAAAACGGAAATTTGGCAAAAATTTTGAAAATTTCGCAATTTTCACATTTTGAATTTTTATTCTGTTAAACCAGAGAGATATGTGACACAAAATAGTTAATAAATAACATTTCCCACACGTCTACTTTACATCAGCACAATTTTGGAAACAAAATTTTTTTTTGCTAGGAAGTTATAAGGGCTAAAATTTGACCAGCGATTTCTCATTTTTACAACGAAATTTACAAAACCATTTTTTTTTAGGGACCACCTCACATTTGAAGTCAGTTTGAGGGGTCTATATGGCTGAAAATACCCAAAAGTGACACCATTCTAAAAACTGCACCCCTCAAGGTGCACAAAACCACATTCAAGAAGTTTAATAACCCTTCAGGTGCTTCACAGCAGCAGAAGCAACATGGAAGGAAAAAATGAACATTTAACTTTTTAGTCACAAAAATGATTTTTCAGCAACAATTTTTTTATTTTCCCAATGGTAAAAGGAGAAACTGAACAACGAAAGTTGTTGTCCAATTTGTCCTGAGTACGCTGATACCTCATATGTGGGGGTAAACCACTGTTTGGGCGCACGGCAGGGCTTGGAAGGGAAGGAGCGCCATTTGACTTTTTGAATGAAAAATTGGCTGCACTCTTTAGCGGACACCATGTCACGTTTGGAGAGCCCCCGTGTGCCTAAAAATTGGAGCTCCCCCACAAGTGACCCAATTTTGGAAACTAGACGCCCCAAGGAACTTATCTAGATGCATAGTGAGCCCTTTAAACCCCCAGGAGCTTCACAAATTGATCCGTAAAAATGAAAAAGTACTTTTTTTTTCACAAAAAAATTCTTTTAGCCTCAATTTTTTCATTTTCACATGGACAACAGGATAAAATGGATCCTAAAATGTGTTGGGCAATTTCTCCTGAGTACACCGATACCTCACATGTGGGGGTAAACCACTGTTTAGGCACATGGTAAGGCTCGGAAGGGAAGGAGCGCCATTTGACTTTTTGAATGAAAAATTATCTCCATCGTTAGCGGACACCATGTCGCGTTTGGAGAGCGCCTTTGTGCCTATGCATTGGAGCTCCCCCACAAGTGACCCCATTTTGGAAACTAGACCCCCCAAGGAACTTATCTAGATGCATACTGAGCACTTTAAACCCCCAGGTGCTTCACAGAAGTTTATAATGCAGAGCCATGAAAATAAAAAATAATTTTTCTTTTCTCAAAAATGATTTTTTAGCCTGGAATTTCCTATTTTGCCAATGGTAATAGGAGAAATTGGACGACAAATGTTGTTGTCCAGTTTGTCCTGAGTACGCAGATACCCCATATGTGGGGGTAAACCACTGTTTGGGCGCACGGCAGGGCTCAGAAGGGAAGGCACGCCATTTGGCTTTTTAAATGGAAAATTAGCTCCAATCATTAGCGGACACCATGTCGCGTTTGGAGAGCCCCTGTGTGCCTAAACATTGGAGATCCCCCACAAATGACCCCATTTTGGAAACTAGACCCCTAAAGGAACTAATCTAGATTTGTGGTGAGCACTTTGAACCCTCAAGTGCTTCACAGAAGTTTATAACGCAGAGCCATTAACCCCTTCCCGACCTGTGACACAGCGTATGCGTCATGAAAGTCGGTGCCAATCCGACCTGTGACGCATATGCTGTGTCACAGAAAGATCGCGTCCCTGCAGATCGGGTGAAAGGGTTAACTCCCATTTCACCCGATCTGCAGGGACAGGGGGAGTGGTAGTTTAGCCCAGGGGGGGTGGCTTCACCCCCTCGTGGCTACGATCGCTCTGATTGGCTGTTGAAAGTGAAACTGCCAATCAGAGCGATTTGTAATATTTCACCTAAAAAAATGGTGAAATATTACAATCCAGCCATGGCCGATGCTGCAATATCATCGGCCATGGCTGGAAATACTAATGTGCCCCCACCCCACCGATCGCCCCCCCCAGCCCCCCGATCTGTGGCCCGCTCCCCTCCGTCCTGTGCTCCGCTCCCCCGTCCTCCTGTCCGCTCCCCCCGTGCTCCAATCACACCCCCCCGTGCTCCAATCAAACCCCCCCGCACTCCGATCCCCCCCCTGCACACCGATCCACCCCCCCTGCACACCGATCCACCCGCCCGCACACCGATCACTCTCCCCCATGCTCCGATCCCTCCCCCCCGTGCTCCGACGCCCCCCCGTGCCCTGATCTCCCCCCCCTGTGCCCTGATCTCCCCCCCTTATACTTACCGATCCTGGCGGGGTCCGTCCGTCTTGTTCCCCGGGCGCCGCCATGTTCCAAAATGGCGGGCGCATGCGCAGTGCGCCCGCCGAATCTGCCGGCCGGCAGATTCGTTCCAATGTGAATTTTGATCACTGTGATATAATCTATCACAGTGGTCAAAATAAAAAAAACAGTAAATGACCCCCCCCATTTGTCCCCCATAGATAGGGACAATAATAAAATAAAGAATTTTTTTTTTTTTTCACTAAGGTTGGAGTTAGAACTAGGGTTAGGGGTAGGGGTAGGGTTAGGGGTAGGGTTAGGGGTAGGGTTAGGGGTAGGGGTAGGGGTAGGGTTAGGGGTAGGGTTAGGGGTAGGGGTAGGGTTAGGGGTAGGGTTAGGGTTAGGGTTTCGGTATGTGCACACGTATTCTGGTCCTCTGCGGATTTTTCCGCAGCGGATTTGATAAATCCGCAGTGCTAAACCGCTGCGGATTTATGGCAGATTTACCGCGGTTTTTCTGCGCATTTCACTGCGGTTTTACAACTGCGATTTTCTATTGGAGCAGTTGTAAAACCACTGTGGAATCCGCAGAAAGAAGTGACATGCTGCGGAATGTAAACCGCTGCGTTTCCGTGCAGTTTTTCCGCAGCATGTGTACAGCGATTTTTGTTTCCCATAGGTTTACATTGAAATGTAAACTCATGGGAAACTGCTGCGGATCCGCAGCGTTTTCCGAAGCGTGTGCACATACCTTTAGAATTAGGCTATGTGCACACGGTGCGGATTTGGCTGCGGATCCGCAGCGGATTGGCCGCTGCGGATCCGCAGCAGTGTTCCATCAGGTTTACAGTACCATGTAAACCTATGGAAAACCAAATCCGCTGTGCCCATGGTGCGGAAAATACCGCACGGAAACGCTGCGTTGTATTTTCCGCAGCATGTCAATTCTTTGTGCGGATTCCGCAGCGTTTTACACCTATTCCTCAATAGGAATCCGCAGGTGAAATCCGCGGTAAATCCGCAGGTAAAACGCAGTGCCTTTTACCCGCGGATTTTTCAAAAATGGTGCGGAAAAATCTCACACGAATCCGCAACGTGGGTACATAGCCTTAGGGTTAGGGTTGGGTTGGAATTAGGGTTGTGGTTAGGGTTAGGGGTGTGTTGGGGTTAGGGTTGTGGTTAGGGGTGTGTTGCGGTTAGGGTTGTGGTTAGGGTTACGGCTACAGTTGGGATAAGGGTTAGGGGTGTGTTGGCGTTAGAATTGAGGGGTTTCCACTGTTTAGGCACATCAGGGGGTCTCCAAACGCAACATGGCGCCACCATTGATTCCAGCCAATCTTTTATTCAAAAAGTCAAATGGTGCTCCTTCCCTTCTGAGCCCCGACGTGTGCACAAACAGTGGTTTACCCCCACATATGGGGTATCAGTGTACTCAGGACAAACTGGGCAACAATTACTGGGGTCCAATTTCTCCTGTTACCCTTGAGAAAATAAAAAATTGCTTGCTAAAACATCATTTTTGAGGAAAGAAAAATGATTTTTTATTTTCACGGCTCTGCGTTGTAAACGTCTGTGAAGCACTTGGGGGTTCAAAGTGCTCACCACATGTCTAGATAAGTTCCTTGGGGGGTCTAGTTTCCAAAATGGGGTCACTTGTGGGGGGTTTCTACTGTTTAGGCACACCAGGGGCTCTGCAAACGCAACGTGACGCCCGCAGACCATTCCATCAAAGTCTGCATTTCAAAAGTCACTACTTCCCTTCTGAGCCCCGACGTGTGCCCAAACAGTGGTTTACCCCCACATATGGGGTATCAGCGTACTCAGGAGAAACTGGACAACAACTTTTGGGGTCCAATTTCTCCTGTAACCCTTGGAAAAATAAAAAATTCTGGGCTAAAAAATTATTTTTGAGGAAAGAAAACGTATTTATTATTTTCACTGCTCTGTGTTATAAACTTCTGTGAAGCACTTGGGGGTTCAAAGTGCTCACCTCACATCTAGATAAGTTCCTTTCGGGGTCTAGTTTCTAAAATGGGGTCACTTGTGGGGGGTTTCTACTGTTTAGCCACATCAGGGGCTCTGCAAACGCAATGTAACACCCGCAGACCATTCCATCAAAGTCTGCATTTCAAAACGTCACTACTTGACTTCCGAGCCCCGACATGTGCCCAAACAGTGGTTTACCCCCACATATGGGGTATCAGCGTACTCAGGACAAACTGGGCAACAATTACTGGGGTCCAATTTCTCCTGTTACCCTTGAGAAAATAAAAAATTGCTTGCTAAAACATCATTTTTGAGGAAAGAAAAATGATTTTTTATTTTCACGGCTCTGCGTTGTAAACGTCTGTGAAGCACTTGGGGGTTCAAAGTGCTCACCACATATCTAGATAAGTTCCTTGGGGGGTCTAGTTTCCAAAATGGGGTCACTTGTGGGGGGTTTCTACTGTTTAGGCACACCAGGGGCTCTGCAAACGCAACGTGACGCCCGCAGACCATTCCATCAAAGTCTGCATTTCAAAAGTCACTACTTCCCTTCTGAGCCCCGACGTGTGCCCAAACAGTGGTTTACCCCCACATATGGGGTATCAGTGTACTCAGGAGAAACTGGACAACAACTTTTGGGGTCCAATTTCTCCTGTAACCCTTGGGAAAATAAAAAATTCTGGGCTAAAAAATTATTTTTGAGGAAAGAAAACGTATTTATTATTTTCACTGCTCTGTGTTATAAACTTCTGTGAAGCACTTGGGGGTTCAAAGTGCTCACCTCACATCTAGATAAGTTCCTTTCGGGGTCTAGTTTCTAAAATGGGGTCACTTGTGGGGGGTTTCTACTGTTTAGCCACATCAGGGGCTCTGCAAACGCAACGTAACACCCGCAGAGCATTCCATCAAAGTCTGCATTTCAAAACGTCACTACTTGACTTCCGAGCCCCGACATGTGCCCAAACTGTGGTTTACCCCCACATATGGGGTATCAGCGTACTCAGGAGAAACTATACAACAACTTTTGGTGTCAAATTTCTCCTGTTACCCTTGGGAAAATAATAAATTGCAGGCTAAAAATCATTTTAGAGAAAATAAAATTTTTATTTTATTTTCATGGCTCTGCGTTATAAACTTCTGTGAAGCACTTGGAAGTTCAAAGTCCTCACCACACATCTAGATTAGTTCCTTTGGGGGTCTAGTTTCCAAAATGGGGTCATTTGTGGGGGATCTCCAATGTTTAGGCACACAGGGGCTCTCCAAACGTGACATGGTGTCCGCTAATGATTGGAGCTAATTTTCCATTTAAAAAGCCAATTGGCGTGCCTTCCCTTCCGAGCCCTGCCGTGCGCCCAAACAGTGGTTTACCCCCACATATGGGGTATCAGCGTACTCAGGACAAACTGGACAACAACATTTGCGGTCCAATTTCTCCTATTACCCTTGGCAAAATAGGAAATTCCAGGCTAAAAATCATTTTTGAGGAAAGAAAAATTATTTTTTATTTTCATGGCTCTGCATTATAAACTTCTGTGAAGCACCTGGGGGTTTAAAGTGCTCAATATGCATCTAGATAAGTTCCTTGGGGGGTCTAGTTTCCAAAATGGGGTCACTTGTGGGGGAGCTCCAATGCATAGGCACACAGGGGCTCTCTAAACGCGACATGGTGTCCGCTAACAATTGGAGCTAATTTTCCATTCAAAAAGTCAAATGGCGCGCCTTCCCTTCCGAGCCCTGCCATGTGCCCAAACAGTGGTTTACCCCCACATATGAGGTATCGGCGTACTCGGGAGAAATTGCCCAACAAATTTTAGGATTCATTTTATCCTATTGCCCATGTGAAAATGAAAAACTGAGGCGAAAAGAATTTTTTTGTGAAAAAAAAAGTACTTTTTCATTTTTACAGATCAATTTGTGAAGCACCTGAGGGTTTAAAGTGCTCAATATGCATCTAGATAAGTTCCTTGGGGGGTCTAGTTTCCAAAATGGGGTCATTTGTGGGGGAGCTCCAATGTTTAGGCACACGGGGGCTCTCCAAACACGACATGGTGTCCGCTAACGATGGAGATAATTTTTCATTCAAAAAGTCAAATGGCGCTCCTTCCCTTCCGAACCTTACCATGTGCCCAAACAGTGGTTTACCCCCACATGTGAGGTATCAGTGTACTCATGAGAAATTGCCCAACAAATTTTAGGATCCATTTTATCCTGTTGCCCATGTGAAAATGAAAAAAATTGAGGCTAAAAGAATTTTTTTGTGAAAAAAAAGTACTTTTTCATTTTTACGGATCAATTTGTGAAGCCCCCGGGGGTTCAAAGTTCTCACTATGCATCTAGATAAGTTCCTTGGGGCGTCTAGTTTCCAAAATGGGGTCACGTGTGGGGGAGCTCCAATTTTTAGGCACACGGGGGCTCTCCAAACGTGACATGGTGTCCGCTAAAGAGTGGAGCCAATTTTTCATTCAAAAAGTCAAATGGCGCTCCTTCCCTTCCGAGCCCTGCCATGTGCCCAAACAGTGGTTTACCCCCACATATGAGGTATCGGCGTACTCGGGAGAAATTGCCCAACAAATTTTAGGATTCATTTTATCCTATTGCCCATGTGAAAATGAAAAACTGAGGCGAAAAGAATTTTTTTGTGAAAAAAAAGTACTTTTTCATTTTTACAGATCAATTTGTGAAGCACCTGAGGGTTTAAAGTGCTCAATATGCATCTAGATAAGTTCCTTGGGGGGTCTAGTTTCCAAAATGGGGTCATTTGTGGGGGAGCTCCAATGTTTAGGCACACGGGGGCTCTCCAAACACGACATGGTGTCCGCTAACGATGGAGATAATTTTTCATTCAAAAAGTCAAATGGCGCTCCTTCCCTTCCGAACCTTACCATGTGCCCAAACAGTGGTTTACCCCCACATGTGAGGTATCAGTGTACTCATGAGAAATTGCCCAACAAATTTTAGGATCCATTTTATCCTGTTGCCCATGTGAAAATGAAAAAAATTGAGGCTAAAAGAATTTTTTTGTGAAAAAAAAGTACTTTTTCATTTTTACGGATCAATTTGTGAAGCCCCCGGGGGTTCAAAGTTCTCACTATGCATCTAGATAAGTTCCTTGGGGCGTCTAGTTTCCAAAATGGGGTCACGTGTGGGGGAGCTCCAATTTTTAGGCACACGGGGGCTCTCCAAACGTGACATGGTGTCCGCTAAAGAGTGGAGCCAATTTTTCATTCAAAAAGTCAAATGGCGCTCCTTCCCTTCCAAGCCCTGCCGTGCGCCCAAACAGTGGTTTACCCCCACATATGAGGTATCAGCGTACTCAGGACAAATTGGACAACAACTTTCGTGGTTCAGTTTCTCCTTGTACCATTGGGAAAATAAAAAAAATGTTGCTAAAAGATAATTTTTGTGACTAAAAAGTTAAATGTTCATTTTTTCCTTCCATGTTGCTTCTGCTGCTGTGAAGCACCTGAAGGGTTAAAAAACTTCTTGAATGTGGTTTTGAGCACCTTGAGGGGTGCATTTTTTAGAATGGTGTCACTTTTGGGTATTTTCAGCCATATAGACCCCTCAAACTGACTTTAAATGTGAGGTGGTCCCTAAAAAAAATGGTTTTGTAAATTTCGTTGTAAAAATGAGAAATCGCTGGTCAAATTTTAACTCATAACTTCCTAGCAAAAAAAAATTTTGTTTCCAAAATTGTGCTGGTGTAAAGTAGACATGTGGGAAATGTTATTTATTAACTATTTTGTGTCACATAACTCTCTGGTTTAACAGAATAAAAATTCAAAATGTGAAAATTGCGAAATTTTCAAAATTTTCGCCAAATTTCCGTTTTTATCACAAATGAACGCAGAATTTATTGACCTAAATTTACCACTAACATGAAGCCCAATATGTCACGAAAAAACAATCTCAGAACCGCTAGGATCCGTTGAAGCGTTCCTGAGTTATTACCTCATAAAAGGACACTGGTCAGAATTGCAAAAAACGGCCAGGTCATTAAGGTCAAAATAGGCTGGGTCATGAAGAGGTTAAAATAAAATAAAAATTTATTTTCTCAAAAATGATTTTAGCCCGCAATTTTTTATTTTCCCAAGGGTAACAGGAGAAATTTGACGGCAAAAGTTGTTGTCCAGTTTCTCCTGAGTACGCTGATACCCCATATGTGGGGGTAAACCACTGTTTAGGCACATGCTGGGGCTCGGAAGTGAAGTAGTGACGTTTTGAAACTTGAGACTTTGATGGAATGGTCTGCGGACGTCACGTTGCGTTTGCAGAGCCACTGGTGTGCCTAAACAATAGAAACCCCACACAATTGACCCCATTTTGGAAACTAGACCCCCCAAGGAACTTATCTAGATATGTGGTGAGCACTTTGAACCCTCAAGTGCTTCACAGACGTTTACAACGCAGAGCCGTGAAAATAAAAAATCATTTTTCTTTCCTCAAAAATGATGTTTTAGCAAGCAATTTTTTATTTTCACAAGGGTAACAGGAGAAATTGGACCCCAGTAATTGTTGCGCAGTTTGTCCTGACTATGCTGGTACCCCATATGTGGGGGTAAACCACTGTTTGGGCACACGTTGGGGCTCGGAAGTGAGGGAGCACCATGTGACTTTTTGAATACAAGATTGGCTGGAATCAATGGTGGCGCCATGTTGCGTTTGGAGACCCCCTGATGTGCCTAAACAGTGGAAACCCCTCAATTCTGACGCCAACACACCCCTAACCCTTATCCCAACTGTAGCCGTAACCTTAATCACAACCCTAACCCCAACACACCCCTAACCCTAACCACAACCCTAATTCCAACCCAACCCTAACCCTAAGGCTATGTGCCAACTTTGCGGATTCGTGTGAGATATTTCCGCACCATTTTTGAAAAATCCGCGGGTAAAAGGCACTGCATTTTACCGGCTGATTTACCGCGGATTGCCAGTGTTTTTTGTGCGGATTTCACCTGTGGATTCCTATTGAAGAACAGGTGTAAAACGCTGCGGAATCCGCACAAAGAATTGACATGCTGCGGAAAATACAACGCAGCGTTTCCGCGTGGTATTTTCCGCACCATGGGCACAGCGGATTTGGTTTTCCATATGTTTACATGGTACTGTAAACCTGATGGAACTCTGCTGCGGATCCGCAGCCAAATCCGCACCATGTGCACATAGCCTAATTCTAAAGGTATGTGCACACGCTGCGGAAAACGCTGCGGATCCGCAGCAGTTTCCCATGAGTTTACAGTTCAATGTAAACCTATGGGAAACAAAAATCGCTATACACATGCTGCAGAAAAACTGCACGGAAACGCAGCGGTTTACATTCCGCAGCATGTCACTTCTTTCTGCGGATTCCGCAGCGGTTTTACAACTGCTCCAATAGAAAATCGCAGTTGTAAAACCGCAGTGAAATGCGCAGAAAAACCGCGGTAAATCCACAGCGGTTTAGCACTGCGGATTTATCAAATCCTCTGCGGAAAAATCCGCAGAGGACCAGAATACATGTGCACATCCCGAACCCTAACCCTACCCCTAACCCTACCCCTAACCTTAGTGGAAAAAAAAAAATTCTTTATTTTTTTTATTGTCCCTACCTATGGGGGTGACAAGGGGGGGGGGGGTCATTTACTATTTTTTTTATTTTGATCACTGAGATATAACCTATCTCAGTGATCAAAATTCACTCTGGAACGAATCTGCCGGCCGGCAGATTCGGCGGGCGCACTGAACATGCGCCCGCCATTTTGGAAGATGGCGGCGCCCAGGAAAGAAGACGGACGGACCCCGGGAGGCTCGGTAAGTATAAGGGGGGGGAAGATTAGGGCACAGGGGGGGTGGATCGGAGCATGGGGGGGTGGATCGGAGCATGGGGGGGTGGATCGAAACACGGGGGGGTAGATTGGAGCACGGGGTGGGGGATCGCTGTGCGGGGGGGTGGATTGGAGCACGGGGGGGGGATCGCTGTGCGGGGGGGGATCGGAGTGCGGGGTGGTTTGATTGGAGCACGGGGGGTGTGATTGGAGCACGGGGGGAGCGGACAGGAGGACGGGGGAACGGAGCACAGGACGGAGGGGAGCCAATCAGCCAATCAGAGCGATCGTAGCCATGGGGGGGTGAAGCCACCCCCCCTGGGCTAAAGTACCACTCCCCCTGTCCCTGCAGATCGGGTGAAATGGGAGTTAACCCTTTCACCCGATCTGCAGGGACGCGATCATTCTGTGACACAGCATATGCGTCACAGGTCGGATTGGCACCGACTTTCATGACGCATACGCTGTGTCACAGGTCGGGAAGGGGTTAAAAAACCATCCCTCGACCAAAACTGTGCCGCTAATTATAGACCTGTCTCTATTCTTCCCTTCATCTCTAAACTCCTCGAACGCCTGGTCCACTCCCGTCTTACCCGCTAGCTCTCAGATAACTCCCTTCTCGACCCTCTTCAATCTGGCTTCCGCTCTTTACACTCTACTGAAACTGCCCTCACTAAAGTCTCTAATGACCTACTAACAGCTAAATCTAATGGTCACTACTCCATGCTAATTCTCTTGGATCTCTCTGCAGCATTCGATACTGTGGATCATCAGCTCCTCCTCACTATGCTCCGCTCCATCGGCCTCAAGGACACCGTTCTCTCTTGGTTCTCCTCCTATCTCTCTGACCGATCCTTCACTGTATGCTTTGCTGGTTCCTCCTCCTCTCACCTTCCCCTTACTGTTGGGGTTCCTCAAGGATCAGTCCTAGGCCCCCTCCTCTTCTCGTTGTATACTGCCCCTATTGGACAAACAATCAGTAGATTTGGTTTCCAGTACCATCTCTATACTGATGACACCCAATTATACACTTCTGCACCTGATATCTCGCCTGCCTTATTAGAAAACACCAGTGATTGTCTTACCGCTGTCTCTAACATCATGTCCTCCCTCTATTTGAAACTAAACCTGTCAAAAACTGAACTCCTTGTGTTCTCTCCCTCTACTAACCTACCTTTGCCTGACATTGCCATCTCCGTGTGCGGTTCCACCATTACTCCAAAGCAACATGCCCGCTGCCTTGGGATCATCCTTGATTCTGACCTTTCATTCACCCCCCACATCCGATCACTGGCTCGCTCTTCTTATCTGCATCTCAAAAACATTTCTAAAATTCGCCCTTTTCTTACATTCGACTCTGCAAAAACTCTTACTGTTTCACTTATTCATTCTCGTCTGGACTATTGTAACTCTCTACTAATCGGCCTCCCTCTTACCAAACTCTCCCCGCTCCAATCTGTCCTGAATGCTGCTGCCAGGATCATATTCCTCACAACCGTTACACCGATGCCTCTACCTTGTGCCAGTCATTACACTGGCTACCCATCCACTCCAGAATCCAGTACAAAAATACTACCCTCATCCACAAAGCACTCCATGGCTCAGCACCACCCTACATCTCCTCTCTGGTCTCAGTCTACCACCCTACCCGTGCCCTCCGCTCTGCTAATGACCTCAGGTTAGCATCCTCGATAATCAGAACCTCCCACTCCCGTCTCCAAGACTTTACACGTGCTGCGCCGATTCTTTGGAATGCACTACCTAGGTTAATACGATTAATCCCCAATCCCCACAGTTTTAAGCGTGCCCTAAAAACTCATTTGTTCAGACTGGCCTACCGCCTCAATGCATTAACGTAACGATCCTTGTGTGGCCTATTTAAAAAAAATAAATAAATAAAAATGAATGTTCTCATTCACTTTATGCAGTTAATAGCCCTCTGTGTCTGTACTGTTACATACTTAGGCAGTTAACTGGTTCATGCAGCTTTACATGAACATCCAAGCCTTACACTATGGCTGGTCCGAATAACTAAAGCATTTGTTACCATCCACCTTTCGTGTCTCCCCTTTTCCTCATAGTTTGTAAGCTTGCGAGCAGGGCCCTCATTCCTCCTGGTATCTGTTTTGAACTGTATTTCTGTTATTCTGTAAGGTCTATTGTCTGTGCAAGTCCCCTCTATAATCTGTAAAGCGCTGCGGAATATGTTGGCGCTATATAAATAAAAATTATTATTATTATTTAATTTGTCTTAAAGGGAACCTGTCACCTGAATTTGGCGGGACTGGTTTTGGGTCATATGGGCGGAGTTTTTGGGTGTTTGATTCACCCTTTCCTTACCCGCTGGCTGCATGCTGGCTGCAATATTGGATTGAAGTTCATTCTCTGTCCTCCATAGTACACGCCTGCACAAGGCAAGATTGCTTTGCACAGGCGTGTACTATGGAGGACAGAGAATGAACTTCAATCCAATATTGCAGCCAGCATGCAGCCAGCGGGTAAGGAAAGGGTGAATCAAACACCCGAAAACTCCGCCCATATGACCCAAAACCAGTCCCGCCAAATTCAGGTGACAGAGTCCCTTTAAATGAAAAAACACAAAAGAGAATGAAGCAAAAAGCAAAACATTGATCATTTCACACAAAACTCCAAAAATGGGCCAGACAAAAGTATTGGCACCCTCAGCCTAATACTTGGTTGCACAACCTTTAGCCAAAATAACTGCGACCAACCGCTTCCGGTAACCATCAATGAGTTTCTTACAATGCTCTGCTGGAATTTTAGACCATTCTGGTTCGTCAAATGTTCTACGGAATGCCTCTAGAAAAGACTGAAGATTAGTAACCAGAGGATCTATTCTCTCTCACAGCAGATTCAGCCAGGCGAGGGCCTCTCCATTAAGGTGAAACATTATGAAGCCCACCTTAGCCCGACCATAAGCGAACATATGCCCCAGGAGTTCAAAGTGCAGCGGGCACTGTTTAATGAACCCCCGACACTGAACGGGATCGCCACGGAAGCGGGTGGGAGCCACTAGGCAAGGACCTTTACTTGCTGTGCAGTTAGATACCTGGATGCCGGTGGCAGAGACAGGTGCAGTTGAAGAGACGAGGGTATCCATACAAGTAGACAAGTTGTGCAGAAAAGTCATCTTGTCCTGTTCAACCCTCAGACGAGGGGTCGCTTCCGGCCAGGGCACACCTGAGGCAGGCGGTCTAGCCTAGCTCCTCGTGACCAGCGAGGAGGAACACAGCAGGGGAGAACGCTCTCACATCGTCTCCCAGCTCCATAGTCCTGCGGCACGGGACCGAACACCGATCACTCATCGGGAGAAGACCCAGCTACTCAAGCATCATCACAGATTAACTCAGTAAGTGCACGAGTGGAAACCGCCTTTTTGTTTAAAGCATAGCGAAGGATCTCTCTGTGACTGATTCCATTATATCGCTCCCTGGTTACTGGAACTGTACACCTCTTCCTTTCCTCTTAGTGTGGGCATTAATTTTCCCTGTGTCCATCTTTACCTTCCATCTACCAACGTATTCTTGTAGCGCAGGTGACAATCCATATAATGTATAGTTTCATGTTTTAATACAAACAGGGCTTTACGCAGACCCTGTTGCATCACCAGCAGTTTTGTGTTTAGATTAAACCCCCCCCCTTCCTTTTCCCGCTTTCTAAAAACTAGTGTAGCGCCAGTGTGCATCTGCAGCACCCCAGGGTCCTGGTCATTGCAGTAATGTTATTCTTCCACCAGGGGGTGTGAGGTTACGTCTGAGGGCAATAAGGGAGATCACTTAACCAGGTATCACACCACACACTTCACACTCCAGTCCGCAAGGGGGAGCCATGCTTCTATCTATTAGGGCACTCCTCACAGTTAAGTGAAACTGGTAGTCTGGACAGGAAGTTAGAGAGAAGAGAGCTGGGCTTCACCCAGTGAGCTGCTATCTGAGCTCCTCGCAGGTTGTGGGTCCCTGACAGGGGTGGGATCCTGTCAGAGGCCTAGATAGAAGGCCACGGAGCTGCGCCTGCCCCATGTCATCCAAGGAAAGACATTGAAGGGAATTGCGTTGCTGAGAGTGAGAAATGAAGTCATAGCAAAAGGAGAGAAAACCAGAAGGAGTTCTGCCCTGTAAAAGGCTGCCTCCTTCTGAGGCGCAGAAGCCGGAACACCGAGGGAGTCATCGTCTCCAAGCCTGGCTCCAGAGACTGGCAGGACAGCTAGTTCCAAATTAGTTGCCAGACCCTTCACCCAGGAGGCAGGGTGGCAACTTGTGGCGGCTGGGGCGTGATAGAGTCCCTGTAAAAAGCTTAAGGCCATCAGTCATACGGGTTTGTCCTATCCTTACCATCAGGGGGACAGAGAGAAAAAGACATAACATCCACAACAGTTATGAGGACCTTACCGAGACGCACAGCAGGGAGGTACTACAACACCTAGGCGCTAGAGGAAGGCTACTGATTTCCACCTGGATAAGGGGACTCTGGATTTGCCTTCGGACCGGCCGGATTCTGCCTGCCCTGTGATCTGGTGCTCTGAACTGTGGATGCTGAAGCCTTCAGTAAAAAGGTAAAGAGACTGCACCCTTATGTCCTCGTTCTTCACTGCGCCTCACACCATCCACCATCTAGCTGCCATAACATCACCCCAGTGGACCCCTAAGCAGCGTCGGTCACCCTGACCGAATACCACAGGTGGCGTCACAAACATATCCCTTTAAAGACCTTTCCCTTTTACAACGGACCTCCCGAGGGCCACGGACCGGGTCAGCCACCGTGACATCCCCCTTGAGAACTGAAGGACCTGGTACCGAGTACCGCTTGCACATGGGGGCGCTCCAGATCCAATAGTAACCCCTTCACGACATACGCCGTACATGTATGGCGCATTTCGGGTCTTCCCCTTTGATGTGGGCGCCAGCGCTGAGCCCACATCTTTTCTGGCACATGTAGCTGATTTGGCAGCTGACATGTGCCCTTGAAAGCCGCAGGTGGAATCGCGATCCACCCGCAGCTGTTAACCTGTTAAATGCCGCTGTCAATCTCTGACAGTGGAATTTAATATGATCTGATGCGCTACTGGCTCATAGTCCTGGCCATCGGCGCCCGTGTTACATGACCGCAGGTCGCCGGTGAGTTGGCATGACAAACCGGGATCTGCAGGATACCCTTGTGGTTGTCATTGCCGGATTGCTATGAGCATTTCTGCTACATAGAGCAGGGCAATAACTAACGATCAAAACATCATATCTATACCAAAATGGTATAAATGAAAATGGCAGCTCACCGTGCAAATAATAAGTCTTCACTCAGCCCCAGATCCCTAAAAATCGAGATGCTACGGGTCTCGGAAAAGTATGCAAATGTTTTTGTTTTTTTTTAACAAACTTTGGATTTTTGTTTCACCACTTAAATAAAAAAGATATACCAACAAAAATAAGACTACCCAAAAAATCAATGATAAAAATAATTTATCTTTAATAGGTAAGTATAAAAGCAGACAGTTTAAAAAGATTTTTTATACGAGATTATTTCAACAGAGACAGAAGTGGTAATCAAATATATATATATACTAGATGGTGGCCCGATTCTAACGCATCGGGTATTCTAGAATATGCATGCCAACGTAGTATATTGCCCAGCCCACGTAGTATATTGCCCAACCACGTAGTATATTGCCCAGCCACGTAGTATATTGCCCAGCCACGTAGTATATTGCCCAACCACGTAGTATATTGCCCAGCCACGTAGTATATTGCCCAACCACGTAGTATATTGCCCAGCCACGTAGTATATTGCCGAGCCACATAGTATATTGCACAGCGACATAGTATACAGCACAGAGCCACGTAGTATACAGCACAGAGCCACGTAGTATACAGCACAGACACGTAGTATACTGCCCAGTCACGTAGTATATTGGCCAGTCACGTAGTATATTGCCCAGCCACGTAGTATATTGCCCAGCCACGTAGTAGATTGCCCAACCACATATGTAACAGGTTAAAAAAAAGACTTATAAATAAACATATACGCACCTTCCGAGGGCCCCTTGTAGTCCTGTCGCCTGTGTGCAGTGCAAGTGACAGGTTCCGGTGGCAAGGATGCTATGTGAGCAGGACCTATGATGACGTCGCGGTCACACGACCGTGACGTCATGGCAGGTCCTTCTCACATAGCATCTTGCCACCGGAACCTGTCGCTTGCACTGCCGAGGACAGGGTGTGACGTCGGAGGGTGACAATAACGTTTTTTTATTATTATTATTATTTGTAACATCAGATCTTTTTACGCAGCATCAATAGTAAAAAGTTGGTCACACAGGGTTAAAAGCTGGGTTAATGGAGTGCGTTACACCGCGGTCCATTAACGCTGGCATTAACCCTGTGTGAGGGCTGAATGGAGGGGAGTATGGAGCGGGCACTGACTGCGGGGAGGAAGGAGCGGCCATTTTGCTGGCGGACTATGCCCGTCGCTGATTGGTCGTGGCAATGGTCGTGGGCGTTTTGCCACGACCAATCAGCGACTTGGATTTCCATGACAGACAGAGGCTGCGACCAATGAATATCCGCGACAGACAGAAGGACAGACGGAAGTGACCCTTAGACAATTATATAGTAGATTTAATAATTACATGCTTTCACAGCTCATAATGTTAGTTTACATATAATTAAAGCAAAGAGGTGCAAAAATGTATGTCAAACTTGTACCAATAAATAATTACAGAAATTCAGGCAAATGTCAGATGCTGCGGTTCCCTCTAGTGGTTATTTGTGATAATAGCATAGCTTACAAGGATCTCTATTATGGTTCAATATTATTATTATTATTATACATTTTTATAGCGCCATTTATTCCATGGCGCTTTACATGTGAATACGGGGCAAATATAGACAAATACATTAAACATGAGCAGATAACAAGGCACACGAGTACATAAGGAGCAATATCCATATAACTGACAGTTGGTGCACTGTACTTACTGAATAATATATAATAGGTGCACAAAAAGGTATACATTCACTATAAATAATCTGTTTAATATCAGACTAAAAATATCAACGCATATTGGCACCTGTCAGTCATTGACCTACAGTGGGTACAGAAATAATTAAAATTTTTCTCTCGTTTCATTGCAGCCATTTGGTAAATTCAAAAAAGTTAATTTTTTTCTCATTAATGTATACTCTGAACCCCATCTTGACTGAAAAAACAGAAATGTAGTAATTTTTGCAAATTTATTAAAAAAGAAAAACTATTATGGTCAGAATTATTCAGACCCTTTGCTCAGTATTAAATAGAAGCACCCTTTAGAGCTAGTACAGCCATGAGTCTTCTTGAGAATGATGCAACAAGTTTTTCACACCTAGATTTGGGGATCCTCTCCCATTCTTCCTTACAGATCCTCTCCATTTCCATCAGATTGGATGGTGAATGTTGGTGGACAGCCATTTTCAGGTCTCTCCAGAGATGCTCAATTGGGTTTAGGTCAGGACTCTGGCTGGGCCAGTCAAGAATGGTTACAGATTTGTTCTGAAGCCACTCCTTTGTTATTTTAGATGTGTGCTTAGGGTCATTTTATTGTTGGAAGGTGAACCTTCATGTTTCCTTCAATGGCAAACAGTCGTCCTGTCCCTGCAGCTGAAAAACTCCCCCATAGCATGATGCTGCCACCATGTTTCACTGTTGGGATTGTATTGGGCAGGTGATGAGCAGTGCCTGGTTTTCTCCACACTGCTTAGAATTATCACCAAAAAGGTTTATCTTTGTCTCATCATACCAGAGAATCTTATTTCTCATAGTCTGGGAGTCCTTCATGTGTTTTTTGGCAAACTCTATGCAGGCTTTCATATGTCTTGCACTGAAGCGAGACTTCCGTCGGGCCACTCTGCCATAAAGGCCCGAATGGTGGAGGGCTGCAGTGATAGCTGACTTTGTGGAACTTTCTTCCATCTCCCTACCGCATCTCTGGAGCTCAGCCACAGTGATCTTTGGGTTCTTATTTACCTCTCTTACCAAGGCTCTTCTCCCACGATTGCTCAGTTTGGCTGGACTGCCAGGTCTAGGAAGACTTTTGGTGGTCTCAAACATCTTTAATTTAAGGATTATGGTGACCACTGTGCTCTTAGGAATCTTGAGTACTGGAGAAATTCTCTTGCGACCATGGCCAGATCTGTGCCTTGCCCCAATTCTGTCTCTGAGCTCCTTGGCCAGTTCCTTTGACCTCATAATTCTCATTTAGTCTGACATGCACAGTGTGCTTATATAGAATATAATTATATGTTATATAGACAGGTGTGTGCCTTTGCAAATCAAGTCCTATCAGTTTAATTAAACACAGCTGGATTCCAGTGAAGGAGTAGAACCATCTCAAGGAGGATCACTAGGAAATGGACAGCATGTGACTTAATTATGAGTGTCAGAGCAAAGGGTTTGAATACTTATGATCATGTGATATTTCAGTTTTTCTTTTTTCTTTGCAAAAATTTCTACATTTCTGGGTTTTTTCAGTCAAGATGGTGTACAGAGTGAACATTAATGAGAAAAAAATGAATTTTTTTGAATTTACCAAATGGCTGCAATGAAACAGAATGAAAAATTTAAAGGGGTCTAAATACTTTCCATACCCACTGTATATAATGAAGAGACACAGAGAAAAAAAAATATATAAACTAGATGGTGGACCGATTCTAACTCATCGGGTATTCTAGAATATGCATGTCAGCGTAGTATATTGCCCAGTCACGTAGTATATTGCACAGCCCACGTAGTATATTGTCCAGCCACGTAGTATATTGCCCAGCCACGTAATATATTGCCCAGTCACGTAGTATATTGCCCAGCCACGTAGTATATTGCCCTGCCACGTAGTATACAGCACAGAGCCACGTAGTATACAGAACAGTCACGTAGTATACTGCCCAGTCACGTAGTATATTTCCCAGCCACGTAGTACACTGCCCAGTCACGTAGTATACAGCACAGAGCCAAGTAGTATATTGCCCAGCCACGTAGTATATTGCCCTGCCACGTAGTATACAGCACAGAGCCACGTAGTATACAGCACAGTCACGCAGTATATTGCCCAGTCACGTAGTATACTGCCCAGTCACATAGTATACAGCACAGACACGTAGTATATTGGCCAGTCACGTAGTATATTGCCCAGCCACTTAGTATATTGCCCAGCCACATATGTAACAGGTTAAAAAAGACTTAAAATAAAAAATAAATATATACTTACCTTCCGAAGGCACCTTGTAGTCCTGTCGCCTGTGTGCGGTGCATGCGGCAGCTTCCGGTCTAAGGGTTGGTATGAGCGCAGGACCTGTGATGACGTCGCGGTCACATGACCGTGACGTCATGGAAGGTCCTTCTCACATAGCATCCTTGCCACCGGAACCTGTCGCTTGCACTGCTGAGGACAGGGTGCGATGTCGGAGGGTGAGAATAACATTTTATTTTTATTATTATTATTTGTAACATTAGATCTTTTTACTATTGATGCTGTATACGCAGCATCAATAGTAAAAAGTTGGTCACACAGGGTTAAAAGCTGCGTTAATGGAGTGCGTTACACCGCGGTCCATGAACGCTGGCATTAACCCTGTGTGAGGGCTGAATGGAGGGGAGTATGGAGCGGGCACTGACTGCGGGGAGGAAAGAGCGGCCATATTGCCGCCGGACTGTGGCCGTCGCTGATTGGTCGTGGCAATGGTCATGGGCGTCTTGCCACGACCAATCAGCGACTTGGATTCCATGACAGACAGAGGCCGCGAACAATGAATATCCATGACAGACAGACAGAAGGACAGACAGAAAGACGGAAGTGACCCTTAGACAATTATATAGTAGATAAAGGGAATGTAAATACTGGAGCCTGATATACTTACTAGTTTATATGTGTTGCCGGCGGAATTCCTTAAGACCACCGATAAAGATCGGAAAAAAGGGAAGGAAAAAGGGGAACCAAACAACACACCATTCATGATATAAAAATAAATTAACAGCCAAACTGTAATGCTTATGTGCAAAAATGCAAAATTAATCAATTTTGATCTGCATTTATCCAAAACTGAAGCCAATATGGCCTCATTCAGTGTGCTGAAATTATAAAGGAATAAATATTTGTCGGGACGCCCATTGACCAAATAATGGAGAGGCAAAGTAGTGTTCCAAAATTGGACTGTCCAGATGTTTCAAGGATTTTCACCAAGGAGCTCAAGGTCCAGGTAGGCTGGCTTGTGACCATCATCTCATAAGGAACCCTTTTGGAAAAAAACAAAATAAGCAATAAAACACAAAAATCAAATAAAACCATTTCATTAAAGAAAGTGAGGAGAACAAATTCTACCGAACAATTTATAGGACAAAACTTTTTCCAATCACCACCTCTGTTCGTGACCAGGACCCTGTCAACACCAGAGACACGTAGTAAATTAGAATCACAATTGTGTTTCATCTTGAAATGTCTTGGTTGGTGTTTTAGTTGAGTTAGGTCATCGATCTTTTTGGCATTATTGATGTCCAGAGCATGTTCTCTTACTCTCACTCTAAAGGTACCGTCACATTTAGCGACGCTGCAGCGATCTAGACAACGATCCCGATCGCTGCAGCGTCGCTGTGTGGTCACTGGAGAGCTGTCACACAGACAGCTCTCCAGCGACCAACGATGCGAAGTCCCCGGGTAACCAGGGTAAACATCAGGTTACTAAGCGCAGGGCCGCGATTAGTAATCCGATATTTACCCTGGTTACCAGCGTAAACGTTAAAAAAAAAACACTACATACTTACATTCCGGTGTCTGTCCCCCGTCGCTGTGCTTCTCTGCACTGACTGTGAGCACCAGCCGGAAAGCACAGCGGTGACGTCACCGCTGTGCTCTGCTTTCCGGCTGGCGCTTACACAGTGCAGAGAAGCACAGTGTCGGGGGACAGACACCGGAATGTAAGTATGTAGTGTTTTTTTTTTTTTACGTTTACGCTGGTAACCAGGGTAAACATTGGGTTACTAAGCGCGGCCCTGCGATTCAGCGATGTCTGCGGGAGTCCAGCGACGAAATAAAGTTCTGGACTTTCTGCTTCGACCAACGATGGCACAGCAGGATCCTGTTCGCTGCTGCCTGTCAAACTCAACGATATCGCTAGCCAGGACACTGCAATGTCACGGATCGCTAGCGATATCGTTCAGTGTGAAGGTACCTTAAGTTTCCTTGACGTAAGTCCTATTTACACTGCTCAAAAAAATAAAGGGAACACTTAAACAACAGAGTATAACTCCAAGTAGATCAAACTTCTGTGAAATCAAACGGTCTACTTAGGAAGCAACACTGTTTGACAATCAATTTCACATGCTGTTGTGCAAATGGAAAAGACAACAGGTGGAAATTATTGGCAATTATCAAGACAATCAAAAAATGTGCTTGTGAATAAAAACAACCTCACCAACTCTGTTCCTTGCTGGTAACAAAACCTGCCTGACTGTAGAGGTTGGCGCCCTACTTTTTTTTGTTTTTTTTTTTATTAAGTTTTTTGACCTTGAATTTAGCCATCAGCTTTCTTTTATTTGCAATTATCAAGACACTCAATAAAGGAGTGGTTCTGCAGGTGGGGACCACAGACCACATCTGAGTACCAATGCTTTCTTGCTGATGCTTTGGTCACTTTTGAATGTTGGTTGTGCTTCCACACTCGTGGTAGCATGAGATAGACTCTACAACCCACAAAAGTGGCTCAAGTAGTGTAGCTCATCCAGGATGGCACATCAATGCGAGCTGTGGCAAGAAGGTTTGCTGTGTTTGACAGCGTAGTGTCCAGAGGCTGGAGGCACTACCGGGAGACAGGCCAGTACACCAGGAGATGTCGAGGGGGCCATAGGAGGGCAACAACCCAGCAGCAGGACCGCTACCTCAGCCTTTGTGCAAGGAGGAACAGGAGGAACACTGCCAGAGCCCTGCAAAATGACCTCCAGCAGACCACAAATGTGCATGTTATGGTTAGAAACCGACTCCATACAGTCCAGGAAGAAAAATGCTGAATAAATTGGCAATAATAATTTGCAAACCTAAGAAACCGCTGGATAGCCTTTAGAGCGTCTGGATGGGGCCACTTCATGACGGCAGAAACCTTCTCGGGATCCATCTTCAGACCAGTCTCAGAAATGTTTTATCCCTGAAATGGAAGGGAGACGCACTTTTCATATTTGGCATAGAGACGGTTAGCTCTTAATCTTAGTAGAACCTGGCAAATGTCCCTCCTGTGCGTTGACAGATCAGGAGAGAATGCCAAGATGTCATCCAGGTATACTGCCTCAGACGTATAGAGCAGGTCACGAAAGATGTTGTTCACCACTTCATTTAAGATGGCTGGAGCATTACAGAGTCCAAACGACATAACACGATACTCGTAGGGGCCATAGCGGGTGTTGAAAGCAGTCTTCCACTCATCTGGCAAATTCGAACCAGGTTGTATGCCCCTCAGGTCAAGCTTCGTGAAGACTCTGGAATGCTTCAGGCGACCAAACAGCTTGGAGATCAGAGGTAGGGGATACTTATTCTTTACAGTGAGTTGGTTAAGGCCACTGTAGTCAATGTATGGTCGCAGAGAGCAGTCTTCTTCACAAAGAATAACACAGCTCCAGCTGGAGATAAGGATTTCCGGATAAATCCCCTAGCGAGGTTCTCTTCTATATACGCAGACATAGCACGAGTCCAGAGTCCAGGTGGGCCAATTCAACAAAAAAAACCTTTGCCGCAGGAGACACAGTCAGGGACAATGATGGAGATGT
Organism: Ranitomeya imitator; assembly: GCF_032444005.1. Taxonomy (NCBI): domain Eukaryota; kingdom Metazoa; phylum Chordata; class Amphibia; order Anura; family Dendrobatidae; genus Ranitomeya; species Ranitomeya imitator. Next base: position 821,261,386 of record NC_091282.1, on the reverse strand, counting down.
AGAAGTCTTACCCAGGGTAGCCTTTCCTACCGACCCTAGGCACTGGTGTTTCCTGGTCTCTCTGGGCAGGAACGAATAAGGTGCTCGGAGCTGCCGCAGTAGAAGTATGTCCCTTTGGTCTGACGAACCTCTTGGCGGAGCTTGAATAGCTTCACCTGGTCAGTCTGCATAGGTTCAAATGAGGAAGTTAGAGCAGGAACTTGCTTAATGATCGGTCGTTGAAAGGTGGGAGCCAGGCGATCATCTCTTGCGGTTCACCTCTTTGGTCCATTCCTGGAACCGAATGTCAAATTGGTTTGTGAGGGACACCAGGTTATCCAGAGAGGTGGATACCCCTCGCCAGGCAGTTCATCCTTGATTCACCCGGAGAGGCCTTCCCAGAAGGTTGCAACCAGAGCCTCATTGTTCCAAGTGAGTTCCGAAGACAAGGTACAGAAACGGACCGCATACTGGCTCGTGGAAGGGTTACCTTAGTGGAAACAGAGTAGAGAAGAGGCTGCAGAAGAAACTACCAGGCTCGTCGAAGACCTTAAGAAAGGCTTCCAAGAAGGACTGTAGGTTCAACACTACCAGATCCCCTCTTTTCCACAGAGAATTGAGCCATGCTAGGGCCTCACCAGATAGATGTGACATGATGAAGGCCACTTTGGCTCAGTCCAAAGTGAACTGATGAGTCAGGAGTTCGAAGTCCAGCGTGCACTGGTTAATGAACCCCCGACAGGGCAGGATCTCCGCCAAAGCGTGGGGGAGCTGACACACAAGGTCCAGAACCTGGTGCGTAACTGGCTGCCTGGTGGTTCACCATGGTGGTAACTGCCACCTGAGAGGGTATAGAAGCAGCCGATCTGCCAGCGTATCAAGATGGGTATTCACATACCGTTGAAAGGAAAGAATCTTGTCCTGCTGATCCTTCTGGTGGGAGACCTCCTGGTATAGGTCCAGGATGGAAAACGTCTGGGAGCCAGCAGATTCCATGACCTGTGCAAACTGGGTGGTGAAACAACTTTGCCAAGGAAGACCTGGAAGGGCGTAACTAGGAACCTCACCCAATCCGACCACGGACACCCAGCAGCTAACAAAACTACAGTCCGTGGAGAGACAATGGAGGTGATCCAGGTGCTACTCCAGAACTGACCTTGGGTAGATGGCAGCTGACTCCTAGGAACAGATAGCTGGAATGACCCAGGGAATGTCCAAATAGATGGAGGTAGGCAGAGAAGATGATAGGAACCACAGGTGCAGAAAAGACAGTCTGATAGAGAGATGAGCACTGGTGGGTGCAGCTGTGTCAGGATTACCTAATACAGAGACACTCTCCAGTTTTATTACTCATATTGAAAGGTTACATGGGATCCCTCGTGTCTGATAGGGGAGTACAATTTGTCTCTAAATTTTGGAGCGCTTTTTGCAGTAAACTAGGGATTGACTTGTCATTTTCATCTGCTTATCACCCTGAAACCAACGGCCAGAGGACAAATCAGTCCTTGGAACAAATTATAAGGTGCTTTGTGGCAGCTCGACAGGCGGACTGGTCTTCGTATTTACTTCTAGCTGAGTTTGCTTTTAACAGTCGAGTACATCAATCTCCCGAAACCTCACCATTCTTCTGTAATTAAGGTTTTCATCCCCATTTTGGTGAATTTTCCACAATTAGTTCTGTGTGCCCTGTGGTGGTGGTTGCCATACAGAGACTTGGGGATGTCTTGAGGGAGGTTCAGAAGAATATTGGGACTGCTCAGATTCACCAAAAACAAAAGGCTGATAGAAGATGTTCGATGGGTCCTGTTTTTAAGATTGGAGATAAGGTTTGTTTGTCATTTAGGAACATTAAACTTAAAATTTTGTTAGCGAAGTTGGGTCCAAAGTTTATTAGTCCATATGAGATCCTAGAGGTGGTCAATCCAGTGGCATTTAGATTAAAGCTTCCTCCATCCCTTCGCATCCCTAATGTATTCCATAAATCCCTATTAAAGGAGTATGTCCCTTGTACATTGTCTACTTCATCCCCGCTTCCTCATCCCTCTGCTTTCAGTGGATGGTGACCTCGGACTTTGTTCTGACCATCCGTCTGTTTAATCCCTTCAGCTCTGATCTGTTATCCTCCTGGTACTCTGACCTCGGAAAGTTACCCGACTGCGCTTTTGTCTCTTCCTTCTGTTTATGATGCACCCTCCTGGCTTCTGACCTTGTACTCTATGACCCTTCTGACTCACGACTTGGCCGTGAGAAGTGACTAGCATCACACCAAGGCAATTGCAACATCGGGTATAGGAAGATTACTAGAGGAAGGAAACACAAGAAGCTCAGTTTTGGAGAGATTCAGTTTCAGATAGAGGGAGGAAATTATATTAGAGACAGCAGACAGACAATCCATGGTGCTTTGTACTAAGGTGGAGGTGATATCAGGAGATGATGTGTATAATTGGGTGTCATTAGTATAGAGATGATACTGGTAACCAAATATGCCAATATCTGTGCAGTAGGGGCGGAGTATAGAGAGAAGCGGAATGGGCCTAGGTTTGAACCCCGAGGATTCTCAACAGTAAGGGGAGGAAGGGGGGAAGAAGAGCCAGCAAAAGATACTGTGAAGGAGCTCTCAGAGAAGTAGGCATAGATCCAGGTGATAGCGGTGTCCTCAAGGCCAAAATAGCAGAGCATAGTGAGGAGTAGCTGGCGATTCACAGTGATGAATTCTGCAGAGAGATCCAGGAGAATCAGCAGGGAGTAAAGTACATTAGATTTTGCTGTTAGTAGATCGTTAAGAGATAAGAGAAATTAGGCACACTTTTCTCAAAGGAAGGTGCAGGCTGAACTTGGGTGGACCTAAGGTTATGACTCAAGGGAAAAGAGCCGCACTCAGACAATGAAATAGTTTTCAAAAAAATTTTTTTATTTACTACATGTGCAGGAAAACACGACAAAGACGTAACATTGAGGGTAAGGTTACATTTCGACCCTTCCTGGGTCTTTTTCAAACCTCAATGTAAAACAAACACATAAAATATTAGTGTGTTGTATATAAATACATTTGACAGTATAATACAGTTGTACCTGAGGTCCATATATACAAAATAACAGTTCCCTCATGTAAAAAAGTATTGGAAAACAATATGGAAAACAGCACCAATCAAAACGTCACTGAGATATAACATAGGTAAACCTAAAGTAGCATAGAACAGGGGTCCCCAACTCCAGTCCTCAAGGCCCACCAACAGGTCATGTTTTCAGGATTTCCTTTGCATTGCACAGGTGATGCAATTATTACCTGGGCAAGACTAAGGAAATCCTGAAAACATGACCTGTTGGTGGGCCTTGAGGACTGGAGTTGGGGACCCCTGGCATAGAAGACAGGACCTCAAAGGATCAGGCTTAAAATAAAACAGTATATAATGCTCATATGCGATGGTGAACAGTGTGGACATGCTGGAAGGGGGACATAATGAAATACTGACCTGATAAATAGATATATCTGGAAATAATAAGGATTAAGTCCCTGCTGGGGCAGTGGGAAAAGACATCTATCTTGAGTGAAAAGTAGTGAATCCAACAGGGGGTAAGAGTTAAAACCTAGCACTGACCTCTTGTGTCAGCATGGAAGGAGAATGGCTTGCACCTTCTGTGGTGACCAGACTGATCATTCGTGGCAGTGTGCTTTTAAATACCTGATGTAGCAGGGTGGGGGGAGAGGGAGGGCTCGCAGGCAAAATGAGGCTTGAAGCACTGGAGGCAGCCGCGTCTGAGTAGAGTTGCTTGGGATGCCAAGGCCGGGGCTCATGTGCAGTACGAGTGTCCAGAGTGAGGATAGGAACACAGGTGAACAGCGCCTGCGTCATTCATGGAAATACCGGCGCGCGTGTAAAGTTGCCTGTGTAGCCAGGGCTCAGTACCATTCCATACAATGTCAGTAAAGGGTTAAAGCACACGCTCACCAATGATCAGTCTGGTCACCACAGAAGGCGCAAGCTTTGCCATTCTCCTTCCATGCGGACACAAGAGATAAGTGCTAGACTTTAAGGATACCGTTACACTATACGATTTACCAACGATCACGACCAGCGATACGACCTGGCCGTGATCGTTGGTAAGTCGTTGTGTGGTCGCTGTCACACAGACAGCTCTCCAGCGACCAACGATGCCGAGGTCCCCGGGTAACCAGGGTAAACATCAGGTTACTAAGCGCAGGGCCGCGCTTAGTAACCCGATGTTTACCCTGGTTACCAGCGTAAATGTAAAAAAAAACAAACAGTACATACTTACATTCCGGTGTCCGTCAGGTCCCTTGCCATCTGCTTCCCGCACTGACTGACTGCCGGCCGTAAAGTGAAAGTGAATTTGTGGAAATTCAAAAGCTGAATAGTGGGGCGTGCAATATTATTTGTCCCCTTTAACTTAATACTTTGTGACGCCACCTTTTGCTGCGATTACAGCTGCAAGTCGCTTGGGGTATGTCTATCAATTTTGTACATCGAGAGACTGAAATAATTGCCCATTCTTCCTTGGCAAACAGCTCAAGCTCAGTGAGGTTTGATGGAGATCGTTTGTGAACAGCAGTTTTCAGCTCTTTCCACAGATTCTCGATTGGCTTGAGGTCTGGACTTTGACTTGGCCATTCTAGACACCTGGATACGTTTGTGAACCATTTCATTGTAGATTTTGCTTTATGTTTGGGATCATTGTCTTGTTGAAAGACAAATATCTGTCACCCAGTCTCAGGTCTTTTGCAGACTCCAACAGGTTTTCTTCAAGAATGGTCCTGTATTTGGCTCCATCCATCTTCCCATCAATTTTAACCATCTTCCCTGTCCCTGCTGAAGACAACCAGGCCCAAACCATGATGCTGCCACCACCATGTTTGACAGTGGGGATGGTGTGTTCAGGATAATGAGCTGTGTTGCCTTTACGCCAAACATATCATTTGATACTGTTGCCAAAAAGTTCGATTTTGGTTTCATCCAACCAGAGCACCTTCTTCCACATGTTTGGCGTGTCTCCCAGGTGGCTTGTTGCAAACTTTAAATGACACTTTTTATGGATATCTTTGAGAAATGGCTTTCTTCTTGCCACTCTTCCATAAAGGCCAGATTTGTGCAGTTGTGGTGCCCCCGGGTCCTGGTCATCACAGGAATGTCGATTTCTACACGGGGAGAGTGATGCTACGTTTGGAAGCAAGAAAGGACCAGCCCCAAGCAGGCTGCCTCTGTCTGAGGCGCAGAACACCGATAGTCGGACTACCAAGGTTGTAAGGACCTCCACGCCCTACATCAGAGACCGGTAGGACAGCTAATTTCATGTTACCTCTCCGCAGCCACACCCAGGAGACACTGTCACACCCCGCAGAGCCAGGTCATCTAAGAGACCCTATAAACAGGCTCAAGTCAAAAGTCATACGGGTTATGTCCTATCTTAACCGGGGAGACAGAAAGAGAGAGATAACATCTGTGAAGACCTTATGTGAAGCTTCTAGCAGTAAGGGACTACACCACTACATTGCAAAGGAAGGATTCTATTTTCCACCTGGATAAGGGGACTCTGGACTTGCCTCCAAACCGTCCGGACTCTACCTGCCCTGTGATCCAGTGCCCTGGACTGTAGCTGCTGAAGTCTTCAGTAAACGAGGTGAAGAGACTGCAAACGTGTGTCCTCGTTCCTTACTGCACCTCTCACCATTCTACCATCTACACACTGGGAAGCCCTGGGGATATACTTCACCTGTGGGAAGGTATACCATCTAGCTGCCATAACATCACCCCTGCAGACCCCTTAAAGCAGCTTCGGTCACCATGACCGAATATCACAGGTGGCATCACAAACAAACTTTACCCCTTTAAAGACCTTTCCCTTTTTACATGGGCGCCCAGGGCCACGGACCGGGTCGCAGCCACCGTGACATCCCACTGTGAACACCACCGGACCTGGTACCGAGTACCCCCACGGCCCAGGCTGGCAACTCACAGTGTATGACTGATTGTTGTCCTATGGACAGACTGTTCCACCTCAGCTGCAGATCTCTGCAGTTTATCCAGAGTGATCATGGGCCTCTTGGCTGCATCTCTGATCAGTCTTCTCCTTGTTTGAGATGAAAGTTTAGAGGGACGGCCGGGTCTTGGTAGATTTGCAGTGGTATGATACACCTTCCATTTCAATATGATCACTTGCACAGTGCTCCTTGAAATGTTAAAGTTTTGGAAATCATTTTGTATCCAAATCTGGCTTTATACTTCTCCACAACAGTATCCCGGACCTGCCTGTTGTGTTCCTTGGTCTTCAGGGTATATGCACACGTTCAGGAATTTTTGCGTTTTTTCACGATAAAAACGCTATAAAAACGCATAAAAACCGCATACATATGCATTTTATTTAAAATGCATTCCGCATTTTTGGTGCACATGATGCGTTTTTTTCCGCAAAAAAAACCTCATTGCTGAAAAATAAGCATCATGTTCATTATTTTTTGCGGATTGTATGCTTATTTCCCATTATATTATGGCATTTGGAGTGTCTGGAAAAAAAACGCATAAAATCTGCATGAAATCCGCAAAAAACGCATGCAGAATTCCTGCGGAAAACCTCAGGTTTATTTCAGGAAAATTCTGCATGCATTCCGGACGTGTGCACATACCCTCATGTGCACTCTGTACTTCAAACAGAACCCTGAGACTATCACAGAGCAGGTGCATTTATACGGAGACTTGATTACACACAGGTGGATTATATTTATCATTATTAGGCATTTAGGACAACATTGGATCATTCAGAGATCCACATTGAACTTCTGGAGTGAGCTTGCTGCAAAGTTTACTGAAAGTAAAGGGGCCGAATAATATTGCACGCCCCACTTTTCAGTTTTTGAGTTTCCACAAAAGTTTAAAATAACCAATAAATTTCGTTCAACTTCACAGTTGTGTTCCACTTGTTGATTCTTCATCAAAAATTTACATTTGGTATCTTTATGTTTGAAGCATGATATGTGGGAAAAGGTTGAAAAGTTCCAGGGGGCCGAATTTTTCGCAAGGTGCTGTGTGTTATATCTCAGTAACTTTTTGATTGGTTAACCTGGTGCTGTTTTCCATGACTTTTTTTTACATAAGGGAACTGTTATTTTGTATATATGGACCTCAGGTACAACTGTATTATACTGTCACATGTATTTATGTACAGCACACTAATATTTTATGTGTTTGTTTTATTATTATTATTATTATTATTATTTATTTATATAGCACCATTGGTTCCATGGTGCTGTACATGAGAAGGGGTTACATACAAGTTACAAATATCACATACAGTAAACAAACTAACAATGACGGACTGATACAGAGGGGCGAGGACCCTGCCCTTGCGGGCTTACATTCTACAACAGTGAGGTTTACATTCAATGGTACATCTTTCTGTGATGTTTTCCTGCACATGTAATAAATACAAAAACATTTTTTTGCAAACTATTTCATTGTCTGAATGCGGCTGTTTTCCTTTGAGTAGATTAAGAGACTTTAGTAAGAGTTGTTTCTGTAGAGTATATATAGAGGAAACCAAACTTTAAAGTGTCAAGAAGGGAGCATTATCTGAGACGCCCTTTCTTTCAAGGAATTATCCAAAAGCTACTATGCAAGACAGGAAATTCCTCAAAACACCACAAGATAACTTCTCTGAGCAGGCAGAAAATATCAATGAAAACAATCAGTGACAATTCAAAAAACCTGGTAAACAGAATTCTCTCCATCCCTCCTCCAGACGTAGGGCTGCGTCTTTTACAATATTTAAAACAATATCTCTAGTCAAGGAATCAAAATATCACATCTACTTGATTTTCACAACTGAATTACAATTATAGTTAAAGATTTTTTGGACAATACAACAAATTTTCAACACTTGCTCATTATTGTCACGGTTCAACCCCTCAATGTGTCTGGGATGCAGTTACAAGCAGCTTGGCCATCCAATCTGGTATAGGGGCATGCTAAAGCTGTCAGTATTTTGTCAGCTTAGCCATCCAATCTGGTACTGGAGCGAGATGAGCTGTCAGTGTGTTGATTGACAGCTCGACTATCTAGTTAGACTCGGAGGCGTCAGCTGTCTCCAACTGTTCCTTATTCCAGGTAAATGCCATGCTACTTAACTGAGCTGTTTCCCCCAGACCTCTGCCAGACTTACATTCAGCTCTTGAGGTTTGTGCTTCCTGTGCCATGAGTTCTGTATGCCTGATCTTTTGTTCCCTTACCTTGAATTTTGTTCTGACCATCCATCTGTTTAACTCCTTCAGCTCTGATCCATTATTATCTTCCAGGTACTCTGATCTCAGAACGTTACCTGACCATTTTTTGTCTCTTCCTTCTGTTTATGACATACAGTGGGGTAAATAAGTATTTCATCCCTTGATGATTTTGTAAGTTTGCCCACTGGCAAAGACATGAGCAGTCTATAATTTTAAGGGTAGGTTAATTTTTACATTGAGAGATAGAATATCAAAAATAAAATCCAGAAAATCACATTGTATAAATTATATTAATTTATTTGCATTTTGCAGTGAGAAATAAGTATTTGATCCCTCTTGCAAACAAGACTTAATACTTTAAAAACAACTAAGGGTGCTGCACAGAGGCTTAGGTCCTTCTGCAGCAAATAATCGGACAAAACCACCTTATTTGTCCAGTGTCAAATATTCCAAAAACACAAAATATATATATTTGCGCTAAAGGACCCAATGATCTTTAAGATACTAATAATGAAAGACTAGTTGTGAAGCGATGAATGCTATATTTGGCTGTTGATTTGCCAGTTACCTTTATCTGGATGGATACAGCATGCATCTGGCGGCTCTTATATCCGAAAAGGTCCTTGTGGTAGATGAATAACGATGTGTCTCACAACAATCCGACAAATGTCAGTTCTTGATTTTTCTAAGAGGGGGGGGGGGGGGGGAGAGGAGGGTTATTCCTGTCCCGGCCGGTGACAGGCACCCTTTATCTCATGTGTTGCGCTTCAATAATCCTGGCGTCTGGGCAAAAGACCGCGTGTTCTGATGATGTTTGCCAGCAAGGTGCAGAGAGGCTGCAGGACCTTGTGTGACGTCACGGAGTGCACCTACGACCAAACTCCAATCCGACGCGTTTGGGAATCAACTGATTCCTTCCTCAGGGAGAAATCAAGAACTGACATTTGTGGGATTGTTGCGAGACTCTTTTGGTGACATCAAGACACATCGTTATTCATCTACCACAAGGACCTTTTCGGATATAAGAGCCGCCAGATGCATGCTGTATCCATCCAGATAAAGGTAACTGGCAAATCAACAGCCAGCCATTGATGCAGTGAAACAGGCTTGTGCCCTTAGCAGAGAAACACCACCAAAACATAATGTTTCCACCTCCATGCTTGACAGTGGGGACAGTGTTCTTTAGGTCATAAGCAACATTTCTCTCCCTCCAAATACGACGAGTTGAGTTAATACCAAAAGACCTCAATTTTTGTCTCATCTGACCACAGTACCTTCTCTCAATCACTCACAGAATCATCCAGGTGTTCATTGGCAAACTTGCACAGGTTCCTTCTTGAGCATTAGGACCTTGCGGGCCCTGCTAAATTTTAAACCTTGCGTTGCAATACATTGCAACCTTTACGTTGCAATGTGTTAGCAATGTTTTTCTTGGTGACTGTGGTCCCAGCTGCCTAGAGATCATTAACAAGTTCCCCCGTGTAGTTTTAGGTTGATCTCTCAACTTCCTCATGATCAAGGATATCTCATTAGGTGAGATTTTGCATGGTGCCCCAGATGATGTCGATTGACAGTCATTTTGTATTTCTTCCATTTTCTTACTATTGCATCAACAGTTGTCTCCTTCTCACCCAGCATGTTACTTAGGGTATGTGCACACGTTGCGGAAAGGTGTGCAGATTTTTCCGCACTGATTTTGGTAAATCCACAGGAAATCTGCACTGCGGATTTACTGCGGAATTACCTCAGATTTACCGCGATTTTTGTGCGGATTCCACCTGTGGATTCCTATTATGGAGCAGGTGTAAACCGCTGCGGAATCCGCACAAAGAATTGACATGCTGCGGAATAAACAACGCAGTGTTTCTGCACGTTTTTTTCCGCAGCATGTGCACTGCGGATTTTGTTTTCCATAGGTTTACATGGTACTGTAAAACTCATGGAAAACTGCTGCGAATCCGCAGCAGCCAATCCGCTGTGGATCCGCAGCCAAATCCGCAATGTGTGCACATACCCTTATGGTTTTGTAGCCAATTCCTGCTTCGTGCAGGTCTATGATCTTGTCCCTGACATCCTTAAAAAGCTCTGTGGTCTTGCCAATGTCATAGAGGTTAGAGTCTGACTGATTAATTGAGTCAGTAGACAGGAGTCTTTTATAATGGTGACTATGTAATTCAGCTGTCTTTAATGCAGGTAACGAGTTGATTAGGAGAGTCTAACTGGTCTGTAGGAGCCAGAACTCTTAACGGTTGGTAGGGGATCAAATACATATTTCTCACTGCAAAATTTATATAATGTGATTTTCTGGATTTTATTTTTGATATTCTATCTCTCAATGTTAAAATTCACCTACCCTTAAAATTATAGACTATTCATGTCTTTGTCAGTGGGCAAACTTGCAAAATCAGAAAGGGATCAAATAATTATTTCCCCCACCATACCTTCCTGGCTTCTGACCTTGCACTCGTCCATTCTGACTCATGGCTTGGCCTTGAGAAGTGACTAGTGGAGCGCCATCCAGGACCGTGGGATACTCTGTACCGGGCCGGTTCTTAAAGGGGATGTGTCATGGGCAGCAGTGATCCGGTGCGTGGCCCCGGGCGTCCAATATAAGGGGTTGAAGGGAATGGGAATAAAGTTTATAAAATTTGTTTGTGATGCCACCTGTGGTACTCGGCAATAAAGGTGTTAGCCAACGCTGCTTAAAGGAGTCTGCTGGGGCTGATGGTGACACAGCAGAGTTGGCACAGCTCTCCACAGGCAGAGCCAAACCCGAGGGCAGCTGTAGTGTCAAAGGCGATGATGGTGCCTGCGGTGCAGGGCGGATGGCACAAGAAATAAATGTGAGGACACAACGTGGTGCAGTCTCTAATGCTTTACTCACAGTTCTTAGTTGCCCCAACCAGGGTGCTGTGTCCTTCAGGTCTGTGGTCCAGCCAGCTCTCAAGCAATTTGGGTGCACTTTCCAGAACCCTCTTTCTTATGTTCCTTTCTCTTGCCGTCTTTCTGAGTTGGCTATCGCCTCTCCTGCCCTGCACCTGCCGCACAGTGTCCCAAGCCAGCAGTCACAGATCCTGCCAGGCGGTGAGTGCCAAGTCCTCCCTGAATCCTACACAGCTGCCTTTTCAGCGAATGTGTGCAGATGTGTCCGTGCTTCTTTTAAAAAGCCACAGCCTCCTGATAGCTAGCTGAGTTCTTAGTTTCTCCACTAGTTTGAGGGCCGGTCCCTCACTGTGACCTGGTCCCTCCACCTGGCGATGGTCAGCGTGATATGAGCCCCAGGGGTGGACTTCTTACTACCCATGCCTCTAGGATCCCTTCCTTCGGTTCTTTCTGTCATTTCACTTCTCTTCAGTTCCCTCTCTTTGGGAACTCCTTTCTGTCTGTTTCGGTCTTTTCTGTCTCACAGGAGCTGAAGACCCCACATCTGCTTAGCTCCACTTCTCTCTCAATCTCCGCCTAAGCTGATGTTCCTCAACAAGCTCATCCCCTACTCTACCTACCCACCCACTCCTCCAACACCCTTTCCTATCCAGCCTGGCCCTGACTGAATTAATATTATACGTTATTGATTTTGTACCAACTATCTGTATTACTTTCTACTTCCTGCTGACCATATTTTTTTTTATTGGTACTGAAAGATACTTCATATAAACTACACAGAAAAATAGGCAATATGTTACATAGTGTCACATACTCACTTCTCAGCACTTGAAGGAAGGTGCGCCTGCAAGGTATAATGCATCTTCTCACACTCCATCCAGCACTTAAACTGTGTTCTGGACTATAAAGTGAGCATAAATCACACCCGACACAGCCAACACACCCTGGGTACTTAAGCTGCCACTAGTCATCAAACACATGGGGTGAGGAGTCCCCAAAATGTTACTGTCTGACGATCAAGAAAGAGGAAACTTAAAGCCGCAATGCTTTTCTGGGAAATATGCAAATTATCTGTTCAGAGAGGAAGAGGACTAGAACTCTAGTGCCACCTATTGGAAGTAGCAATCTTAACAGTCAATGTCGACCCTTTAACGAGCCTTGTCACATGACTTAGGATAAAAGCCAAACCAGAATCTCAATTTGCAGACACTGTTTCAGGGTACTGCCCCTCATCAGTGCAAAGTGGATATCTGGTTTGGCTGATTTGAGAGGCGTCTGTTATGAACTGGTGATTTAGAACCACAATGGACCTGGTGGTTAAGAGCACTGAAAATGGCCTGATAGTTACTAATAACATAGGACGAGCTCTGAGACGTGGGAACTCTGCTGACCGCAATCCCTAATCCTATCACACCACACTAGAGGTAGCCGTGGAGCGCTCCTGACCAGACCTAGGCGCCTCGGGCACAGCCTGAGAAACTAGCTAGCCCTGAAGATAGAAAAATAAGCCTACCTTGCCTCAGAGAAATTCCCCAAAGGAAAAGGCAGCCCCCCACATATAATGACTGTGAGTAAAGATGAAAATGCAAACACAGAGATGAAATAGATTTTAGCAAAGTGAGGCCCGACTTACTGAATAGACCGAGGATAGGAAAGATAGCTTTGCGGTCAGCACAAAAACCTACAAACAACCACGCAGAGGGCGCAAAAAGACCCTCCGCACCGACTAACGGTACGGAGGTGCTTCCTCTGCGTCCCAGAGCTTCCAGCAAGCAAAACAAACCAATATAGCAAGCTGGACAGAAAAAATAGCAAACAAAAGTAACACAAGCAGAACTTAGCTTATGCAGGGCAGACAGGCCACAAGAATGATGCAGGAGAGAGCAAGACCAATACTGGAACATTGGCTGGAGGCCAGGAAAAAAGAACTAGGTGGAGTTAAATATTTTAGCACCTAACGACTTAACCTCATCACCTGAGGAAGGAAACTCAAAAGCCGCAGCCCCACTCACATCCACCAAAGGAAGCTCATGGACAGAACCAGCCGCAGTACCACTCATGACCACAGGAGGGAGCCTGACCACAGAATTCACAACAGTACCCCCCCTTGAGGAAGGGTCACCGAACCCTCACCAGAGCCCCCAGGCCGACCAGGATGAGCCAAATGAAAAGCACGAACCGATCTGGCAGCATGAACATCAGAGGCAAAGACCCAGGAATTATCTTCCTGACCATAACCCTTCCACTTAACCAGGTACTGGAGTTTCCGTCTCGAAATACGAGAATCCAAAATCTTCTCCACTATATACTCCAACTCCCCCTCAACCAAAACCGGGGCAGGAGGATCAACGGATGGAACCACAGGTGCCACGTATCTCCGCAACAATGACCTATGGAATACGTTATGGATGGAAAAAGAAGCTGGGAGGGTCAAACGAAAAGACACAGGATTAAGAACCTCAGAAATCCTATACGGACCAATGAAACGAGGCTTAAACTTAGGAGAGGAAACTTTCATAGGAATATAACGAGACGACAACCAAACCAAATCCCCAACACGAAGTCGGGGACCCACACAGCGCCTGCGGTTAGCGAAACGTTGAGCCTTCTCCTGGGACAATGTAAAATTGTCCACTACATGAGTCCAAATCTGCTGCAACCTATCCACCACAGTATCCACACCAGGACAGTCCGAAGACTCAACCTGCCCTGAAGAGAAACGAGGATGGAAACCAGAATTGCAGAAAAACGGCGAAACCAAAGTAGCCGAGCTGGCCCGATTATTAAGGGCGAACTCAGCCAAAGGCAGAAAGGACACCCAATCATCCTGATCAGCAGAAACAAAACATCTCAGATATGTTTCCAAGGTCTGATTGGTTCGTTCAGTTTGGCCATTTGTCTGAGGATGGAAAGCCGAGGAAAAAGACAAATCAATGCCCATCCTAGCACAAAAGGCTCGCCAAAACCTCGAAACAAACTGGGAACCTCTATCAGAAACGATGTTCTCCAGAATGCCATGTAAACAAACCACATGCTGGAAAAACAATGGCACCAAATCAGAGGAGGAAGGCAATTTAGACAAGGGTACCAAATGGACCATCTTAGAGAAGCGATCACAAACCACCCAGATGACCGACATCTTTTGAGAGACGGGGAGATCCGAAATAAAATCCATAGAGATATGTGTCCAGGGCCTCTTCGGGACCGGCAAGGGCAAAAGCAAGCCACTGGCACGAGAACAGCAGGGCTTAGCCCGAGCACAAATCCCACAGGACTGCACAAACGAACGCACATCCCGCGACAGAGACGGCCACCAAAAGGATCTAGCCACCAAATCTCTGGTACCAAAGATTCCAGGATGACCAGCCAACACCGAACAATGAACCTCAGAGATAACTCTACTCGTCCATTTATCAGGGACAAACAGTTTCTCCGCTGGGCAACAGTCAGGTCTATCAGCCTGAAATTTTTGCAGCACCCGCCGCAAATCAGGGGAGATGGCAGACAAAATTGCCCCCTCTTTGAGAATACCCGCCGGCTCAGGCAAACCCGGAGAGTCGGGCACAAAACTCCTAGACAGGGCATCCGCCTTCACATTCTTAGAGCCCGGAAGGTACGAAACCACAAAGTCAAAACGGGAGAAAAACAGCGACCAACGAGCCTGTCTAGGATTCAACCGTTTGGCAGACTCGAGATAAGTCAAGTTCTTGTGATCAGTCAAGACCACCACGCGATGCTTAGCTCCTTCAAGCCAATGACGCCACTCCTCGAATGCCCACTTCATGGCCAGCAACTCTCGATTGCCAACATCATAATTACGCTCAGCAGGCGAAAACTTCCTGGATAAGAAGGCACATGGTTTCCTCACCGAGCCATCAGAACTTCTCTGCGACAAAACAGCCCCTGCTCCAATCTCAGAAGCATCAACCTCGACCTGGAACGGGAGCGAAATATCTGGCTGGCACAACACAGGGGCAGAAGAAAAGCGACGCTTCAACTCCTGAAAAGCTTCCACAACAGCAGAGGACAAATTGACCACATCAGCACCCTTCTTTGTTAAATCAGTCAATGGTTTAGCAATACTAGAAAAATTACTGATGAAGCGACGATAAAAATTAGCAAAGCCCAGGAACTTTTGCAGACTCTTCAGAGATGTCGGCTGAGTCCAATCATAAATGGCCTGAACTTTAACAGGGTCCATCTCGATAGTAGAAGGGGAAAAAATGAAACCTTCTGAACACCAAAGAGACACTTTGACCCCTTCACAAACAAAGAATTCGCACGCAGGACCTGGAACACCATTCTAACCTGCTTCACGTGAGATTCCCAATCATCCGAGAAGACCAAAATATCATCCAAGTATACAATCAGGAATTTATCCAGGTACTCTCGGAAGATGTCATGCATAAAGGACTGAAATACTGATGGAGCATTGGAAAGCCCGAATGGCATAACCAGGTACTCAAAATGGCCCTCGGGCGTATTAAATGCTGTTTTCCATTCATCGCCCCGTTTAATACGCACAAGATTATACGCACCACGAAGATCTATCTTGGTGAACCAACTAGCCCCCTTAATCCGAGCAAACAAATCAGACAGCAGCGGCAAGGGGTACTGAAATTTGACTGTGATTTCATTTAGAAGGCGGTAATCAATACAAGGTCTCAACGAACCATCCTTCTTGGCCACAAAAAAGAACCCTGCTCCCAATGGCGACGACGACGGGCGAATATGACCCTTCTCCAAGGATTCCTTTACGTAACTCCGCATAGCGGCGTGCTCAGGCACAGACAAATTAAACAGTCGACCTTTAGGAAATTTACTACCAGGAGTCAAATCGATAGCACAATCGCAATCCCTATGCGGAGGTAGGGCACTGGACTTGGGCTCATCAAATACATCCCGGTAATCTGACAAGAACTCTGGGACCTCAGAAGGGGTGGATGATGAAATAGACAGAAATGGAACATCACCATGTACCCCCTGACAACCCCAGCTGGACACAGACATAGATTTCCAATCCAATACTGGGTTATGGACTTGTAGCCATGGCAACCCTAACACGACCACATCATGCAGATTATGCAACACCAAAAAGCGAATATCCTCCTGATGCGCAGGAGCCATGCACATGGTCAGTTGGGTCCAGTACTGAGGCTTATTCTTGGCCAAAGGCGTAGCATCAATTCCTCTCAATGGAATAGGATACTGCAAAGGCTCCAAGAAAAACCCAGAGCGCCTAGCATACTCCAAGTCCATCAAATTCAGGGCAGCGCCTGAATCCACAAATGCCATGACAGAATAGGATGACAAAGAGCAGATCAAAGTAACGGACAAAAGAAATTTCGACTGTACCATACCAATGGTGGCAGACCTAGCGAACCGCTTAGTGCGCTTAGGACAATCGGAGATAGCATGAGTGGAATCACCACAGTAAAAACACAGCCCATTCCGACGTCTGTGTTCTTGCCATTCAGCTCTGGTCAAAGTCCTATCACACTGCATAGGCTCAGGTTTATGCTCAGATAATACCGCCAAATGGTGCACAGTCTTACGCTCACGTAAGCGTCGATCGATCTGAATGGCCAAAGACATAGACTCATTCAGACCAGCAGGCATAGGAAATCCCACCATGACATCCTTAAGGGCTTCAGAGAGACCCTTTCTGAAAATTGCTGCCAGCGCACATTCATTCCATTGAGTGAGCACAGACCACTTCCTAAACTTCTGACAATATATCTCTACCTCATCCTGTCCCTGACACAGAGCCAGCAAATTTTTCTCTGCCTGATCCACTGAATTAGGTTCATCATACAGCAATCCGAGCGCCAGAAAAAACGCATCAATATCACATAATGCAGGATCTCCTGGCGCAAGGGAAAATGCCCAGTCTTGAGGGTCGCCACGTAATAAAGAAATAATGATCTTAACTTGTTGAACTGGGTCACCAGAGGAGCGGGGTTTCAAAGCTAGAAATAGTTTACAATTATTTTTAAAACTCAGAAACTTAGCTCTATCTCCAGAAAACAAATCAGGAATAGGAATTCTAGGTTCTAACATAGAATTCTGAACCACAAAGTCTTGAATATTTTGTACTCTTGCAGTGAGATGATCCACACAAGAAGACAGGCCTTTAATGTCCATCACTACACCTGTGTCCTGAACCACCCAAATGTCTAGGGGAAAAGAAAGACAAAACACAGTGCACTGAAAATGACCTGATAGTTACTAATAACATAGGACGAGCTCTGAGACGTGGGAACTCTGCTGTCCGCAATCCCTAATCCTATCACACCACACTAGAGGTAGCCGTGGAGCGCTCCTGACCAGACCTAGGCGCCTCAGGCACAGCCTGAGAAACTAGCTAGCCCTGAAGATAGAAAAATAAGCCTACCTTGCCTCAGAGAAATTCCCCAAAGGAAAAGGCAGCCCCCCACATATAATGACTGGGTAAAGATGAAAATGCAAACACAGAGATGAAATAGATTTTAGCAAAGTGAGGCCCGACTTACTGAATAGACCGACGATAGGAAAGATTGCTTTGCGGTCAGCACAAAAACCTACAAACAACCACGCAGAGGGTGCAAAAAGACCCTCCGCACCGACTAACGGTACGGAGGTGCTTCCTCTGCGTCCCAGATCTTCCAGCAAGCAAATCAAACCAATATAGCAAGCTGGACAGAAAAAATAGCAAACAAAAGTAACACAAGCAGAACTTAGCTTATGCAGGGCAGACAGGCCACAAGAACGATCCAGGAGAGAGCAAGACCAATACTGGAACATTGGCTGGAGGCCAGGAACAAAGAACTAGGTGGAGTTAAATAGAGCAGCACCTAACGACTTAACCTCGTCACCTGAGGAAGGAAACTCAAAAGCCGCAGCCCCACTCACATCCACCAAAGGAAGCTCATGGACAGAACCAGCCGCAGTACCACTCATGACCACAGGAGGGAGCCTGACCACAGAATTCACAACAGGCGTCTGACCGGGATCCAAGAAGACTTCCAATAGGTGGCACTAGAGTTCTAGTCCTCTTCCTCTCTGAAGAGACAATTTGCAATCAAGAGATCACACAATCTCTGAAAGGCTATGACTACTTTAGAGCATACAAGAATCAAAGTTATTAAATATTTCAAGTTTTAATATAAAAATAAGCAGTGCTTACAATGAATGATATACAAATGTAAAAATAAAATGACACAAATATGCAAAACTGTTATAAAATAAAATGGGAGAAATAACAGAAATGTTAAAAGGTTTCTGTCTACAGTTATCTTTGGTTTCCTTGAGGAAAGGAGAAATTAATTATGGATTACATGGGCATAGGCAGCCCCTCACATGTGAACAACTTTCTTTTGTGCAACCCAGATTTTATATGCTTGGCCCTGGGCTCATATTTCCGGGATGAAATCAATAGTCTGTGTCCTAAATACCCCAACCCACTCCCCAGAATTGAGCCTGGCCCTCAGGAAAATAGTCACCCAAAAGCTAACTGTGCATTGGTGGAGGTATTTTCCTGATGCTGAGCCACTCACTTGGAATTGCATGCGAGATCTCCTGTGGCGAAGGCTCCACTGGGTTTACTATCCCCACCCACATAATGGGACTAGTGAATGGAAGAAAAATGGCTTAATGGAGGTCCCTGAGACACTAACAAGAGGAATGGAATGATTGCTTAACCTGATTAACCCTATAGCTGCAGTTAACTAGAATTTCTGGACACAACAGGTTACCTTTAAGCTTAAACTACATCCTAAACCCATAAGAAGGATTCACAAATCCAACCCAATACATACTGTATTGATTAATCAGAAAATATATGAAGTCCATTTTTCCTTGTATAGCTTTGTATCCTTATACACCTTATATTTTGGCTCTAACTCCATTTTAATTCACTAAGAAATAAGCTGTACAAAATTAATATTTTTTATTGAATAAAATTATATGGAGGCATACAAAACAAAAAAAAAATAAAACAATTAACAGTTTTGAGTTACATTCATTCAGCTTTAATGTGGTATTTGTTGTGTATTGCAGAGTTTTGATGACGCAACCAAGTCATGACTAAAATTTTTCGGAAATATATAGCCGAACATCCTCCTGTCCAGGTAAAGTAAAAAACAATTAGGAATAGGCAATGCACTACGATTTTATAAAGAGGCTTTTTGGGATATGTACAAAGGGAGTAGAGAGCTTCAAGGTGATATATTTAAAAAAAAAAAAAAAATAGAAGGTTGCTCACCATATGAGTCATTTGCTCTAGAACTGGTAGCAAAGTTAGAAGTTCGTTATCCGTTTGGTTTCCTGACCAACGCCTTACTGGAACTCTGTTCGTAAGCTGACAAAAAATAAATACAATATAGCAGATGTTAATTGTGTTGGCAGGTATGCAATAGATACAGACTTCATTGTGTGCAGTAGGAGTTTAAACTTTTCTGACAGTAGATGGCGATGTTATTACTGTTATATGCTTAGTTGACTGTGACGCGTATACTTGTTGTACTTTGGTTTATCTTTCTCTCTGAAAAAAGATCCTTCAGACTTCTTGTTATGCTGTATTAAGTATTGAGAATAAAAGTTGAATTACTCCATATAATCTACTCGCACAAGTTTCTTCTGCGACCAAACTATGCAACAGGTTATGGGCCCAGCATAGAAGACAAAAATGACTTGCTAAATGCAAAAGAATACTGCAAAGCAATTCCTTCCAAACAAGTAAGATAAATAAGTTAAAGATGAGCAGCAGTTCAGAGCAAGCGCTTGCAAGTGTCCCTGCATTGCCTGTCAGATCGCTGATCTGACACAGTGCTCTGCAAAGTGTCAGATCAGCGATCTGACCCTATAACATGATGCCCCTTCCCCCCCCTTCCTTTCCCCGGAGCAATGTTATAAAGTAAAAAAAAAAAAAAAAAAAATCCTAAATAAAGAAGAAAATATATATATTGTTCCCATAAATACATTTCTTATCTAAAAGGTAAAAAAAAGAAAGAATAAAAGTACACATATTTAGTATCGCCACGCCCGTAACGACCCGACCTAAAAAACTGTCCCACTAGTTAACCCCTTCAGTGATCACCGTAAAAAAACGAGACAAAAAACAACGCTTTATCATCATACCGCCGAACAAAATGTGGAATAACATGCGATCAAAAAGATGGATATAAACCATGCTACCGCTGAAAACGTCATCTTGTCCCGCAAAAGATGACCTGCCATACAGCATCATCAGCGAAAAAATAAAAAAGTTATAGTCCTCAGAATAAAGCGATGCAAAAATTATTATTTTTTCTATAAAATAGATTTTATCGTATAAAAGCGTCAAAACATAAAAACATGATGTAAATGAGGTATCGCTGTAATCGTACTAACCCAAAGAATAAAACTGCTTTATTAATTTTACCAAACGCGAAACGGTATAAACGCACCCACCAAAAAGAAATTCATGAATAGTTGGCTTTTGGACATTCTGCCTCACAAAAATCGGAATAAAAAGCGATCAAAAAAGGTCACATGCCTGAAAATGGTATCAATAAAAACGTCAACTCGTCCTGCAAAAACAAGACCTCACATGACTCTGTGGACCAAAATATGGAAACATTATAGCTCTCAAAATGTGGAGACAAAAACTATTTTTTGCAATAAAAAGCGTCTTAGTGTGACAGCTGCCAAACACAAAACTCTGCTAAAAAACCTGCTATAAAAGTAAATCAAACCCCCCTTCATGACCCCCTTAGTTAGGGAAAAATAATAAAATGAAAAAATGTGTTTTCATTTTCCCATTAGGGTTAAGGGTTGGGACTAGGGTTAAGGGTTGGGACTAGGGTTAAGGGTTGGGACTAGGGTTAGGGGTAGGGTTGGAGACAGGGTTGGGGCTAGGGTTTGGGCTGGGACTAGGGCTAGGGTTAGGGTTTGGGCTAGGGTTAGGGTTGGGGCTAGGGCTACAGAAAGGGTTGGGGCTAAAGTTAAGGTTAGGGCTAAAGTTAGGGTCTGGATTACATTTACGGCTGGCATTATGGTAAGGAGTGTGTCAGGGTTAAGGGTGTGGTTAGGGTTGGAATTAGGGTTAGGGGTGTGTTTGGGTTAGGGTTTCAGTTAGAATTGGGGGCTTCCACTGTTTAGGCACATCAGGGGCTCTCCAAACGCAACATGGCGTCCGATCTCAATTCCAGCCAATTCTGCGTTGAAAAAGTAAAACAGTGCTCCTTCCCTTCCGAGCTCTCCCGTGCACCCAAGCAGGGGTTTACCAGAACATATGGGGTATCAGCATACTCAGGACAAATTGGACAATAACTTTTGGGATCCAATTTCTCTTGTAACCCTTGGGAAAGTATAAATTTGGTGGGCTAAAAAACCATTTTTGTGGGAAAAAAATTATTTTTTATTTAACACAGCTCTGCATTATAAACTGTAGTGAAACACTTGGGGGTTCAAAGTTCTCACAAGACATCTAGATAAGTTCCTTGGGGGGCCTAGTTTCCAATATGGGGTCACTTGTGGGGGTTTTCTACTGTTTAGGTACATTAGGGGCTCTGCAAGCGTAATGTGATGCCTTGCAGACCATTCCATCTAAGTCTGCATTCCAATCGTTGCTTCTTCCCTTCCGAGCTCTGTTACCCTTGGTAAAATAAAACACATTGGAGCTGAAGAAAATTTTTTTGTGAAAAAAAGTTAAATGTTCATTTTTATTTAAACATTCCAAAAATTCCTGTGAAATACCTGAAGGGTTAATAAACTTCTTGAATGTGGTTTTGAGCACCTTGAGGGGTGCAGTTTTTAGAATGGTGTCACACTTGGGTATTTTCTATCATATAAACCCCTCAAAAGGACTTAAAATGTGATGTGGTCTCTAAAAAAAAAAATGGTGTTGTAAAAAGGAGAAATTGCTGGTCAAATTTAACCCTTATAACTTCCTAACAAAACAAAAAAAAATTGGCTCCAAAATTGTGCTGATGTAAAGTATACATGTGGGAAATGTTACTTATTATTTTGTGTTACATATCTCTGTGATTTAAGGGCATAAAAATTGAAAGTTAGAAAATTGTGAAATTTTCTAAATTTTCGCCAAATTTCCGTTTTTTTCACAAATAAACGCAGGTAATAGCAAAGAAATTTTACCACTATTATGAAGTACAATATGTCACGAAAAAACAATGTCAGAATCATCAGGATCCGTTGAAGCGTTCAAGAGTTATAACCTCATAAAGGGACAGTGGTCAAAATTGTAAAAATTGGCCCAGTCATTAACGTGCAAACCACCCTTGGGGGATAAGGGGTTAAAGTAAAATACCAAGCAGACGGCACAGCTGATCGATACCGAGCAATACTGGTATCTAAAAACTATTCTCAGAAATATGGAGAAGACTATGATGAGACATTTGATCCAGTTGTCAAACACCCCACAATCAGAACCTTGTTTGCAGTTGCAGCAACAAAACAAATACAGTTGAAATATCTGGATGTAAAGGCAGCATTTCTGAATGGAGACTGAGGCTATGTGCACACGTTGCGGTTTTTGCTGCGGATCCGCAGAGTTTTTGACTACTACTAGATGTCTCCCTTCTGTTTGAAGAATCGCCTGCCTTACTGCTGTTAGTTCCTTCAGGTTTGAGGAAGCCGTTTGCATCTGAGGATCCCATAGACCTTGTAGGATTTGATTTAATAGGTGTGCCCCCCAGCCTAATGGGCTTGCATCCGTGGTCCGTACTCCCGGATTCTGGATTGACCATGGGACCCCTTTTTTTAAGTTTCCGGATTTTAGCCACCCATTTAGAGAGTCCAGTACCTGTGGTGATAAGACTATCTTCGATTTAGGTTGAAGGGGTTTTTTGCTTGCTCTGACAAGATCTGCCATTGTAAGTCTTTTGAATGCAGCTGTGCCCATTGGACCGCCGGAATCGTTGCCGTCAGCATACCTAAGAGGGACATGGCTTCCCTCACAGAGACGGACTAGGCCGCCTGTATTTGTACTATCTGTTGTTTTATGGCCTCGACTTTCCTATCTGGAAGGACAGAGTCTTGTCTGATTGAATTTAACTGAATCCCCAGGAACTCCTGCATCTGGACTGCAATCATTTTTGATTTCCTTAAGTTTATTATCCACCCCAGTTTGGTCAGTAACTCTCGTACTCTCGTAACTGCCTTTGTGCAGTCTTCCTGATTGTCTGCTATAAGGAGAAAATTGTCTAAATAAGGTGTTATGACCTGGTGGTCAGGATAATAATGGACCTGGTGGTTAAGAGCACACGGAATGACCTGATAGTTACTAATAATATAGGACGAGCTCTGAGACGTGGGAACTCTGCTGACCGCAATCCCTAATCCTATCACACACACTAGAAATAGCCGTGGAGCGCTCCTGACGCTCCCTAGGCGCCTCGTCACAGCCTAAGGAACTAGCTAGCCCTAGAGATAGAAAAATAAAGCCTACCTTGCCTCAGAGAAATTCCCCAAAGGAAAAGGCAGCCCCCCACATATAATGACTGTGAGTAAAGATGAAAATTACAAACACAGAGATGAAATAGATTTAGCAAAGTGAGGCCCGACTTACTGAACAGACAGAGGATAGGAAAGGTAGCTTTGCGGTCAGCACAAAAAACTACAAAAAGACCACGCAGAGGGCGCAAAAAGACCCTCCGCACCGACTCACGGTGCGGAGGCGCTCCTTCTGCGTCCCTGAGCTTCCAGCAAGCAAGACAACAATCAAAATAGCAAGCTGGACAGAAAAATAGCAAACCAGAGATAAACAAGCAGGAACTTAGCTTCTGCTGGGAAGACAGGTCACAAGAACGATCCAGGAGTGAACTAGACCAATACTGGAACATTGACAGGTGGCATGGAGCAAAGATCTAAGTGGAGTTAAATAGAGCAGCCAGCTAACGAATTAACCTCGTCACCTGTGGAAGGAACCTCAGAAGCCGCAGCCCCACTCACAACCACCAGAGGAAGTCCATGGACAGAACCAGCCGAAGTACCATTCATGACCACAGGAGGGAGCTTGACAACAGAATTCACAACAATAAGGTACTAGTAGAATATTTTCTCTTCTCACAAAAGATGCTATTTCTGAAATTATTTTTGTGAAGATATGAGGAGCAACTGATACCCCAAAGGGGAGACATTGGTACTGTACATGGGTGTCGACTTGCTCCAGCTGTACCACCAACCTCAGATATTGTTGATGCTTTACACAGATTGGTACATGATAGTAGGCATCTGTAAGATCTATTACCGCCATGTAGCAGCCTGGATACAGTAATTTTACTGCCGTTTTTAGAGTTTCCATTTTGAACTTTTCTACTTGGATGTATTTGTTTAATGCTTTTAGATTGAAGATTGTCGTTAATGGTCCATCCGGTTTTGGTGTGAGGAACAGGGTTCTGTAAAATCCCTTCCCTATCTCTTGTGGTGGTACTTTTACCAGGACTTTTTTGTCTAGAAGGATATGAATTTCCTTTTCTAGTATCATGTGATTTCTTTTGGCAACGTGGGTGACCTTTATTCGATGAGGAGGTAGGGAGATAAAGTTTAACCGTAGGTTAAACCGCAGTTGATTATCCATTGAGGGTTGTAGGATTTCCTGCTGATAGACAAAAAAACGCAACCTTCCCCCCACTCGGAACATGGTGTCATTGTTTAGGGTCTGGTTTTTGAGGGGGTTTATTGAAGAGGAACCCTCTCTCTCTTCTTTCGCCCCAGGTCTTCCCTCGTGTGCGTCTATCTGTTGGACGACCTCGGCCCGCTTTACCTCATCCCCGAAAGGACCGGCTAAATAAGATTAAAATAGATAAATCTCCGGGTCCGGATGGCATACACCCACGAGTACTAAGAGAACTAAGTAATGTAATAGATAAACCATTATTTCTTATTTTTAGGGACTCTATAGCGACAGGGTCTGTTCCGCAGGATTGGCGCATAGCAAATGTGGTGCCAATATTCAAAAAGGGCTCTAAAAGTGAACCTGGAAATTATAGGCCAGTAAGTCTAACCTCTATTGTTGGTAAAATATTTGAAGGGTTTCTGAGGGATGTTATTCTGGATTATCTCAATGAGAATAACTGTTTAACTCCATATCAGCATGGGTTTATGAGAAATCGCTCCTGTCAAACCAATCTAATCAGTTTTTATGAAGAGGTAAGCTATAGGCTGGACCACGGTGAGTCATTGGACGTGGTATATCTCGATTTTTCCAAAGCGTTTGATACCGTGCCGCACAAGAGGTTGGTACACAAAATGAGAATGCTTGGTCTGGGGGAAATTGTGTGTAAATGGGTTAGTAACTGGCTTAGTGATAGAAAGCAGAGGGTGGTTATAAATGGTATAGTCTCTAACTGGGTCGCTGTGACCAGTGGGGTACCGCAGGGGTCAGTATTGGGACCTGTTCTCTTCAACATATTCATTAATGATCTGGTAGAAGGTTTACACAGTAAAATATCGATATTTGCAGATGATACAAAACTATGTAAAGCAGTTAATACAAGAGAAGATAGTATTCTGCTACAGATGGATCTGGATAAGTTGGAAACTTGGGCTGAAAGGTGGCAGATGAGGTTTAACAATGATAAATGTAAGGTTATACACATGGGAAGAAGGAATCAATGTCACCATTACACACTGAATGGGAAACCACTGGGTAAATCTGACAGGGAGAAGGACTTGGGGATCCTAGTTAATGATAAACTTACCTGGAGCAGCCAGTGCCAGGCAGCAGCTGCCAAGGCAAACAGGATCATGGGGTGCATTAAAAGAGGTCTGGATACACATGATGAGAGCATTATACTACCTCTGTACAAATCCCTAGTTAGACCGCACATGGAGTACTGTGTCCAGTTTTGGGCACCGGTGCTCAGGAAGGATATAATGGAACTAGAGAGAGTACAAAGGAGGGCAACAAAATTAATAAAGGGGATGGGAGAACTACAATACCCAGATAGATTAGCGAAATTAGGATTATTTAGTCTAGAAAAAAGACGACTGAGGGGCGATCTAATAACCATGTATAAGTATATAAGGGGACAATACAAATATCTCGCTGAGGATCTGTTTATACCAAGGAAGGTGACGGGCACAAGGGGGCATTCTTTGCGTCTGGAGGAGAGAAGGTTTTTCCACCAACATAGAAGAGGATTCTTTACTGTTAGGGCAGTGAGAATCTGGAATTGCTTGCCTGAGGAGGTGGTGATGGCGAACTCAGTCGAGGGTTTCAAGAGAGGCCTGGATGTCTTCCTGGAGCAGAACAATATTGTATCATACAATTAGGTTCTGTAGAAGGACGTAGATCTGGGGATTTATTATGATGGAATATAGGCTGAACTGGATGGACAAATGTCTTTTTTCGGCCTTACTAACTATGTTACTATGTTACTATGTTACCAACGAGTGTCATTCCAACGGCGTTTAAAGAAGGGGTAGCGGAGGGAAATGCTTTTTCTTATCCGCTGCTTTTTCTAAAATTTCATCTAAGGCTTTCCCAAGCAAATATTGGCCTTCACAGGGTACTGCGCAGAGCTTCACTTTTGACTTAAAGTCAGCATTCCAGTTTTTTAACCACAAAGCTCTTCTGCCTGAATTGGAGAGAGCACCCGCCCGGGCAGCAAATCGTACTGAATCAATGGCGGCATCTGCCCGAAATCCCGCTGCATTTTGTAATGAAGGGATGACTTCCAAAAGTCTTTCTCTTGCACATTTGTCTTTTATTTGGTCGCTTAGCTCATGTAACCATCTAACCATGGCACGGGCAGTGCAAGTAGCTGCTACCCCTGGTTTGAACGCCCAAGTTGAAGCTTCCCAGGCTGATTTTAGAAAGGCATCCGCCTGTTTGTCAAGAGGGTCTTTTAAGGCACCCATGTCCTTGAAAGGAAGTGCTATGCTCTTGGAGGTACTTGCAATAGTTGTGTCTAACTTAGGTGCTTTATCCCATTTTTCACAAATTTCCTCATCAAAAGGATATTTATGTTTTAGGGCCTGGGGAACTGAAATTTTCTAATTTTTTTTTGCATTCCTTTTTAATTAGTTTTAATATATTATCATGAAATGGAAAAACTCTCCTTTTCCTCCCTTCCAGATTGCTGAACATAGAGTCCTGAACTGTTTGTTTTTCTTTTGGTGTTTCAACCCCCAGGGTAGATCTGACCAGTTTTAGCAACTTCCTCACATCTTCGGATAAGACATACGGGCGACCACACTCTTCATCTGAAGAGTCTAGGTCTGAGTCTTCCCCGGGTGGTAGTTCTCCTGATTCACCCTCATATTCTATTTCAGAATATTGGGCTGGCATAGAAGGCGGATTCACAGAGCTCTGCAACCCATGTTGTTTTAATTGCTCCTTCACTGTGTTTTGCACTTCATCCCTAACAATAGACTTAATATTCAATCTGGAGTAAAGATGATGACTCTTCAGTCACAGTTTTCTCTATACATGGACGACATATCCGCTTCTCATATGTTCTGGGAAGGCTCTTATCACAGAGTGCACATACTTTATTCTTTTGTTTAGAGGTAGCTTTCTTTCCCTGCATACATATACAGAAAGACAATGTTACTGATATAATCTGCCTTAGGCTAGTTTCACATTTGCGTTTAAATCCGCAGCATGCGGTTAAAAAAAATGCCGCATTTGTACGCGTTTACATGCGTTTTTTTCCTGCATTTGCGCTTTTGGTACGCATGATGAGAAATTTCACAAGCTGGTTTTTGTTCATTCTGCTTCACAAAAATCGGAATAAAAAGCAATCAAAAATGTCCTGTCCCCTAAAATGTTACCACTAAAAATGTCAACTCGTCCCACAAACAACAAGACCTCACATGACTCTGTGGACCAAAATATGGAAAAATTGTAGCTCTCAAAATGTGGTAACGCAAAAAATATTTTTTGGAATAAAAAGCGTCTTTCAGTGTGTGACAGCTGCCAATCATAAAAATCCACTAGAAAACCCTTTATAAATAGAAATCAAACCCCCTTCATCAACTCCTTAGTTAGGGAAAAATTAAAAATTTTTTAAAAAATGTATTTATTTCCATTTTCCCATTAGGGTTAGGGTTTGGATCCCTTTGGGTCTAGGGTTAGGGTGTGGATCCCTTTGTGGTTAGGGTTTGGATACCTTTATCACCTTGATGGTGGGGGGTGGCTTATCAGTGTCTAGACTTGTTTTTCTCTATGGAAACGCATGCATTCAAAATCGCAACCAAACGCATGTGTTAAAAAACGCATGCGTTTACATAGACAGCAATGCGTTTTTTTGATGCAATCGAACGCATGCGTTTTTTGGCGGCAAAAAAAAGCCTCTACAAATTACTACATGTTGCACTTCCGCGCCAAGACGCAAGCATCGAAACAAAGCGTTTTTTTATGTTAAATATAGGAAAACACGACGCATGCGTTTATATGCATTACAAACACAGCGGCAAAAAACGCAAATGTGAAACCAGCCTTACAAAGGCACTCACCCATCGGATCCTTAATACCATGACAGGATGAGGGTTTTCTGCTCGGACCGCCGATTCCATTGGGTCCGCCATTTTGCAGGAGGCTTTGCTAGCGCCTGCTTGCCACCTTGCTGTTTAAATATATGTAGGAAGGAAATGGTGTGTGCGTCCCTGAAACTTCTTCCCCTGGGAGTATCAGCACACCGCTCCCTCCGGCGTGTAGTGTTACTTCCGGTTTGCAAACCGGAAGTCCTCCCATTCACTTAGCACCAACTTCGTGATGGGGCATGCACACTTCGTTTCCCCCCCCCCCCCCCCGCCCAGCCTCCAGCCAGGAGCTGACGCCGGGGAGTCCGCAGCAGGAAGGACGTTATCGATGCAGCTTTTCCCGGTCAGTAGTGACGCGTGTGTGCCAACCCCGCTGCTCCCGCCGCGGGCCTTGGTCACCAGGACCAGACTGGCAGAGGGAGATCCCTCCGCATGCAGCACCGCAGGCTCCCCGCAGGAACAGGAAGCCAAACTGAGGAGAGAGGTGCCGCCCCCATCTTTTACCTCCACTGCAGGTTTCATGTTCCTGGGGACAGGGCCATCTCTCATATCGGTGCTGTCATGGGGAAGGGAAAATAAGGCTTAACTGAATAAGTCCTTATTTTTGAGAATGGGTGTTGGCAATGGCAGATATGCAACAGATACACACTTGTGTGCAGGAGGAGTTTACACTTTTCTGACAGTAGATGGCAATGTTGTTACTGTTATATGCTTAGTTGAATGTAATGCATGTACTTGTATATTGGTTTCACTTTCTCTCTGGTAATAGATCTTTCAGACTTCCTGTTATGCTGTATTGAGGAAGCTGATGCATGTACCTCATGTTCTGTGAAGATAAAAGTTGAATTACCCCATATAATCTACACTCACAAGTTTATTCTGTGACCAAACTATGCAACAAATTGTGCCATGTTGTAATAGTTCCACAACCAGAAGACACAATGAACTTACATGAAAGGGAAGAGTATAAGTCAGTGTGTCCAGTGCCACAGTTTTGGCCAGATTCCTATCTAGAACATTTAAGTTTTTTACATAACGACCTGATACACAAACACAATGTTCCTGGTAGAGGCGATGCCTGCAGATACAGAAAAACAATTTGAAAAGTGCAATCTAAATATTATCGTTATTATTCAGTATTTATCAATGCAAAGTATAAAAGGCAAAGTAAACATTATTTTCCTGCCACAAGTCTGTGAATCTGTTGGGGTTTCTGTCTGAAGCCCTGAGAAACTGTGCCTTTTACTGAAGCAGTAACTTTCTATTCCATCTAGCCTCCGTTGCAGCAGTGTCTCTTTTTATGCATGCTTGTGCTTGCCTAAAAAGATAGAACAAAGTGACTTTCTGCTTCATTATCTGAGTGGTTCAGTCTGTTGGTGAATTTACACAGATCGCATACATGTGATGTCCTGTTTCGCCAATTAACGCTTTCATAAGACTATTATGTGGTATTGTCATATCAATTACAAGAACATACAAAAATAATTGTACAAGTCCTTTATATTATATACTAGACCTTCCACAAAAAAAAAATGCAACTTAAAACACCTAATTAGCTTTTTCTGTGGGTCCAGGACTTCCAAAATGTTTTCAGCATATGATTTCTTTGCTCTGGTGAAGACAAATATCTGCATGACAAAAAAAATAAGTACAAATTATGAAGACTTATTTCAGTACAAAGGTACAGTTGAAACCAGAAGTTTACATATACTATATAAAAAGACATATGCATGTGTTCCTGAAATCAGAATAAACCTTTCCCGTTTTAGATAAATTAGGATTGACATAATTATTAATATCTACCAAATGCCAGAATAATGAGAGAGAGAATATTTTAAGCAATTTTTATTACTTACTGGAAAGTCAAAAATTTACATACACTAAGATTACTACAGTTAGGGCCAGAAATATTTGGACAGTGACACAATTTTCGCGAGTTGGGCTCTGCATGCCACCACATTGGATTTGAAATGAAACCTCTACAACAGAATTCAAGTGCAGATTGTAACGTTTAATTTGAAGGGTTGAACAAAAATATCTGATAGAAAATGTAGGAATTGTACACATTTCTTTACAAACACTCCACATTTTAGGAGGTCAAAAGTAATTGGACAAATAAACACAACCCAAACAAAATATTTTTATTTTCAATATTTTGTTGCAAATCCTTTGGAGGCAATCACTGCCTTAAGTCTGGAACCCATGGACATCACCAAACGCTGGGTTTCCTCCTTCTTAATGCTTTGCCAGGCCTTTACAGCCGCAGCCTTCAGGTCTTGCTTGTTTGTGGGTCTTTCCGTCTTAAGTCTGGATTTGAGCAAGTGAAATGCATGCTCAATTGGGTTTAGATCTGGAGATTGACTTGGCCATTGCAGAATGTTCCACTTTTTGGCACTCATGAACTCCTGGGTAGCTTTGGATCATTGTCCATCTGTACTATGAAGCGCCGTCCAATCAACTTTGCAGCATTTGGCTGATTCTGGGCTGAAAGTATATCCCGGTACACTTCAGAATTCATCCGGCTACTCTTGTCTGCTCTTATGTCATCAATAAACACAAGTGACCCAGTGCCATTGAAAGCCATGCATTGAAAGCCATGCATGCCCATGCCATCACGTTGCCTCCACCATGTTTTACAGAGGATGTGGTGTGCCTTGGATCATGTGCCGTTCCCTTTCTTCTCCAAACTTTTTTCTTCCCATCATTCTGGTACAGGTTGATATTTGTCTCATCTGTCCATAGAATACTTTTCCAGAACTGAGCTGGCTTCTTGAGGTGTTTTTCTGCAAATTTAACTCTGGCCTGTCTATTTTTGGTATTGATCAATGGTTTGCATCTAGATGTGAACCCTTTGTATTTACTGTCATGGAGTCTTCTCTTTACTGTTGACTTAGAGACAGATACACCTACTTCACTGAGAGTGTTCTGGACTTCAGTTGATGTTGTGAACGGGTTCTTCTTCACCAAATTAAGTATGCGGCGATCATCCACCACTGTTGTCATCCGTGGACGCCCAGGCCTTTTTGAGTTCCCAAGCTCACCAGTCAATTCCTTTTTTCTCAGAATGTACCCAACTGTTGATTTTGCTACTCCAAGCATGTCTGCTATCTCTCTGATGGATTTTTTCTTTTTTTTCAGCCTCAGGATGTTCTGCTTCACCTCAATTGAGAGTTCCTTTGACCACATGTTGTCTGCTCACAGCAACAGCTTCCAAATGCAAAACCACACACCTGGAATCCACCCCTGACCTTTTAACTACTTCATTGATTACAGGTTAACGAGGGAGACGCCTTCAGAGTTAATTGCAGCCCTTAGAGTCCATTGTCCAATTACTTTTGGTCCCTTGAAAAAGAGGACGCTATGCATTACAGAGCTATGATTCCTAAACCCTTTCTCCGATTTGGATGTGGAAACTATCATATTGCAGCTGGGAGTGTGCACTTTCAGCCCATATTATATATATAATTGTATTTCTGAACATGTTTTTGTAAACAGCTAAAATAACAAAACTTGTGTCACTGTCCAAATATTTCTGGCCCTAACTGTATGTCTTTGAACAATTCTGGACTGCTCATATGATGATGTCATGTGTTTGGAAGCTTCCGATAGGTCTTTTGGCAACAGTCAAGTTAGAGACACACCTGTGGATGTATTTTAATGCACACCTGAAATACACTGCTTCATTGTGTAGCATCAAGGGAAAATCTCAAGAAATCAGCCAAGATATCAGGAAGAGAATTGTGGATTTGCATAATCCTTGGGTACAATTTCAAGATGCCTGAAGGTGTCTCGTTTATCTGTACAAACAAGAAGCTTGTGGAAGGATATCCTAAATGTTCAGTTAAGGTTAATGGTACCAAATACTAAGGACATTTATTGTCCTGTCCATTCCAGGAAGGACAGTGTGGCTCAAATTATGCATTGAAGTTTAGTACTATAGTGTTTGGTTTGCTGTGTTATAGCACCATCTAGAGGTGGTTAAATTTATAATCTGTGCTTTGGTAACAATTAGAGTGTTGCATTGTGGGATTGTACCAAGGTATGCTGGGAGAGGGAAACTCCATTATTTTCTGTGTACTTCCTGGGACACACGTGTTCATGTGCTGTGCTGGAACCATCTCACTTACTTGCCATCCTGGTTAAGTTTATCCGGTAAGATTGTTACCTCTGTTTTTGTAATATAGTGTTGTACAGAATGTGATTTACTGTATGGCAGCCAGTACATAGGAAATGTATTATCAGAGACTTACTGTATGTAGTTACAGTATATACACAAGTTGCATCATACTGTATACTTTCTCTGTTAGTTGTAAAGTGTCAGCTGTGCTATTTGGCCCAATACTTATTTATGTCATTTGTATTCTCATAGTTTTACCGCGTTTACAATACCTGTTTATCAATAAACAAGTTAGACTACAGAGAACAAGTCTGCTTATTTGGAAGACAGAAGTGGTTTATGCTGTATGTTGGATCACACACTGTATCAACATGTATGAAGGCAGAACATTTATGTAAACTTTTGAATTTGCAGTAAGTAATAAAAATGCCTTAAAACATTCTCTCTGTCATTATTCTGGCATTTGGCAAATATTATTATAATAATCCTAATTAACCTAAAATGGGAAAGGTTTATTCTGATTTTATGTCAGATATTGAGGAAAACATTCATATGTGTCTTTTATATAGTGTATGCATACTTATGGTTTCAATTCTATATCAATATATTTTCCATTGATTTTATGATTACAGAAAAAGGTAGGCTTTTGGGAGGTATTGCAGCTCTTCTCTAGCCAAAATATATGGTTTTAAAAGTTTCTAGAATTAGCCAAGATCAATTTAGTGGCAGGTCAAGTATTGTGGACGTAATAAGGTCAAAATGCAACCAATTAAAATGAACCTCATTCAGCATTGTCTAAAGCAGGGCTGAGTATTTTATTTTTTTACTTTAAAATGGGTCCTTTGTGTGAACTTAATTACATAAAACATTACAGGATAGGCTCACATGAGGAGGTCTTGTGACAGTTGATAGTCTTGTTATAGGGGCAAATAAACAAAAGAGCCAATTTAGCAATTGATGCTCATTCCGATTTTTGGATGTGTAAATGTTCCCCCAATCAGTCAACAAAATTGATTATTTATGCAGACCTGTTAATAATGATTGTCGAGGGCTTATCTGACAGTAAAAATAGGGGATGTGTTGCCGAAAACATGCATTCTGTATTGGGACTAAATAATTACCCCCCCCCCATATTCTTTATATTGATTTCTTTAAAGTAGTTAAAATCAATTGCATAGATATCTGTATGTGTAACTGTCGCTATAAGGCCACTTTCACACGTTGAGTATTTGCTGAGTTTTTACCCCAGAATTTTTAAGTCAAGACCAGTAGTGGGTGATAAATACAGAAGTGGTGACGTGTTTGTATTCTACTTTTCCTTTGATTGCTCCTCTCCTGGTTTTGGCTTACAAATTCTGGGGTAAAAACTCACCAAATACTCAACATGTGCACATGGCCTTAAGCTTAAGGGTGTTAATAAAGATAGTAAGATAGAGTTCACCTCATATAATTTGCAGATTGTTTCCAAGAATTCTCTGACATGAGGTCTCAGTTTTAGATATGCCTAAAATATAAGATTTAAAAATTGTAAAATATACTAATTATGAAAATAATCACCAGTCAAAAGGAAGAGATTTAAAGTGTAATGGTTTACTTTTTTATTTCATAATTGAAAAGAACATATGAAAAGAAGCAACTTTGTGATATTTTATTGTTTGAATATTGCTTATTATTGTATATAATGCATCAACTACTATTCACTAGTATTGAAATTGAATGGTTTTCTGTCATCAGCAATAGTGTTACATTGCCAATAATACATTGTTAAAAAAGAAACAAAAACAAAGTTCCTGTTCACTGTGTGTGTAGCTGGAGCACACTTTACTTTCACTTTACAAGCTGACAGACATAATGCTAAGATCCTAAGCTATAAGAAATACCATTTGTAAGCACTGTTCCTGAATAAATACATATTCACTGTTGAACGGTTGGACAGTACAGAGATTAATCCACCGCCAACAATCATCATAAAAATCCGCTGCTCCTCTTGGACTGATTATTCATTCTCAAAATTCTCAATTCACTGGTAAAATATGTAATTAGTGAAAAATAGATAGATTTTTAAATTATTAAGCTAGAAGAGGGCAGTGGCTACTGATAACATTCTGATAAATGGAAGTTAGAGTCTATATGAGCTCCAATGGCGATTGTGAAAATGGCAAGTTTTCCAATTTGTAATTTTAATACAAATTGTGAAAAGTGGCATTATGGATTATTTAATTACATGGAATTGAAGAAAAAACTGAGACAACATTTTCAAAACATCTCAATGTGTTCAGTGCTTAATATGAAAGCAATGTGTAGAAATCCCTTCACTTACATGCCTTGGAATGCCATCAATAAGGTCAATAATTGTCTGAAGAATGTTCTTCCATGCTGAATGCACATTAACACACAAATCCTCAAGATCCACCACTGGCAGTTCCATTTGCAAATTGCTGACCAATTACAGCTCAGATATGCTCGATGGGAGAAAAGTCCAGAGATGCTGCAGGCCGTGATAGCAGTTTTGGATCATGGAGGCTCATCACAGCAGCACAGGCTTCATGAGGCCTGGTATTCTGTTGGAAAACAGCTCCTTGGCATGTTTAATATGTTTATTAATCTTCCGATGCCACAAGTGTGTCACATCCTCCTAGGAGATCTGGGGTTAGGCGATCTTTACATACTGTGAATCACCTGTCTTCCATTTAGCCTATGTGTTTTGTACTGCAAATGGACTTAATTACCTTTGACACTGAAGAGATTAATGATCTTTGTATACTCATTTTCTCTATCTATAAAACCTAGCCAGACCTTCTCATCCCTGTCTGTGAAAGTTTTGATTCCCGGCTTGCGGGTGTTAGTGTGCTGAAATTGGAGTTTGTAGTTGCTGCAGGAGATTGTTGTCTGCCGTTTTTGGGTATATGGTTTCTCAATTATCCTATTCCCATTTGGTTTATGCCTTCCTATCCTTCCATCTATTCCTCTCTACCCTTGGTGAGTGTTTTTCTATGCAAGCTGCTTTTTGTTATCCCTGTTTGTTTTATGTGTATATACACTAATATATCTGTCCCAGGCCTCCTGGGCGAGAGGAAAGGGACAGATTAGGACTTTAACAGGAGCATAGTAAGGTCGGAGACTCGGACATCTATACCTTTAAGAGAACCGAGATAGTTAGGGTCCCAGTTCCAGGGACAGTTTGAGGCACCCCTTCCTTACTGATTACCATCAAAGCATGACATTTTCACAGGCCCCACGTTTTTAGATCTTGACATGGAACCCATAGCTAGCAAGACAACTGCAGGGTTTGTCTTGTGAGCTATTGGACCTACAGTATAAAGTTTCTTCACACCAGACAGTTGGACTGGAACAGAAAGTGGCACTACCGGATAGGTTTTTTTGGATTGGGACAAATAAGTCGTGTCACGGGAAGCCTGTCAGCTCTGTTTCAAGCTATGCCTGTGGTCATCGGAGAGTGGGAAATATATTTATTATTCAATATTTTGATTTACTCTCCCGATCTCAAGTCTCATCAGCTACATGTCAGGCAGGTGTTACAGATTCTACAGGATAATAAACTGAATACTAAGTTGGATAAGTGTGTATTCGTCATACAGGAGGTTCAGTTCTTAGGTTTTTAGTGTCAGCTGCATGTTTCCGCATGGATCCTGATAAGGTGCGAACAGTCTTGGAATGGAACCTCCCAGAAAATCTGAAAGCATTTAAATGCTTTTTGGGGTTTGCAAAGTTGTCATCGGCCAAAAGACACTATGATATAGGCAGTAGGGAACTTTTGGCCATTACGTTGGCATTTAAGAAATGGCGTTATTTTTTGAAGTCGGCAGTTCAGCTCATCACAGTCATAACTGATCATAAAAACTTGATGTACCTAGAATCTGCTAAATGTCTGAAACCCAAGAAAGCTAGATGGTCTTTGTTTTTCACCATATTTAGGCTGTGTGCGCATGTTGCAGAATTGATTTTGTAAAATTCTGCGTGAATTCTGCCTCTCTTGGCAGTAAACGGAGATGAAATTTCACACGGTTTTTATGCGTTTTTTATGCGGATTTTCATGCGGTTTTGTATGCGCTCTTATAAGCTAAATAAATATACTATTTAACAAAAAAAGAATTGTGATCAAATTTTTGCAATGTAACAAAGAGTGAAAAATGTAAAGAGGTCTGAATACTTTCTGTACCCACTCTGTGTGTGTAATACCAAGCCTGAGGTTTAGTAATGAACAGGTATCAGCCAGATACCCTCATTAATAAAATTGTACATAAAGAGTTAAATAAGAGACATACACACACACAAAATTTGCAGGAAATGCAATATGTGTTTCTAAAAAAAACAAACCAAAATTAAAATTGCGTGGGCTCCCGTATAATTTTCATAACCAGGAGAGTTAAAGCCGATGGATAAGGCCTGATGTTAATATTCTAGGAAGGAGCCAATAGCCATAAAGGTTACCAGGCTATTAATATTAGCTTGAGGATGTTTACTTAGCATTTCCTGGCTAATTTACAGGGGAACCCCAGGAAAAAATAGGCATGGGGTCCCCCTATAAAAATCGAACCAGCAAAGGGTAGGCAGACAGCTGCGGGTTGATATTCATAGCCTGGGAAGGGGCCATGTATACTGGCACCCCCCAGGCTAAAAACATCAGCCACCCCAGAAATGACATCTTATAGATGCACCAGTTTTGACCTTTAGCCTCGCTCTTCTTACTTGCCCTGTAGCGGTGGCAAATGGTGTAATATTTATGGGGTTGATGTCACCTTTGCATTGTCCGGTCACATCAAGCCCATGGATAAGTAATGGAAAAGCATCAATAAAACATCTATCCATTACTAATCCTGTAGTTAAATGGTAAATAAAGACACAAAAGTATTTTACAGACTCCTTTATTGAATCTTAATTTACCATACTTACTGAACGCCTAATTCCCAATGCACTCGTTCTCCTGCAACAAAAATAAAAAACCAACATAGATACTCCATGTCCGACATAGTCCATTTACTGAGTGTCCCAAGACGATCTCACATGTAGAACAGTCACATCGGCAGATGTGACTGGCCTCCAGTAATACAGTGACGGGAGATAATCGCTCCCGCAGTGTATCACTGAGATTTCACTGAAGTTCGTGCTCTCACTTACGACACCGCTGTGTGAGAATTTTCTCACGCAGCGGTGCCACAATTGAGAACTGGAGCTGATGTACTCCGGTGAAATCTCACGGCGGCGCAGTGATAAACTATGGGAGGGATCATCTCCTGTCAGTGTATCGCCAGAGGTCGGGTAGAGCAGTTACATCTCCCGATGTGACTGTTCTGCACATGAGATCATCATGGGACAATCGGCATTGCCGATGGCAAACAGGGAGTATATGTTGGTTTATTATTTTATTTTGTTGCAGGAGATGCGGGCGTCGGGGATTAGGTGTTTGGCGAGTATGAATTTTTTTTTTGTTTCACAATTGAACACAGTCACCGGATGATGGGAGCACTGTCCCATCATTGGCTCATACTGTCACTTATGTGACAGCAGACATAGCCGGATGGGAGTAGTAGTCCCATCAGATGATGCCTGGCTACACACAGACACCCGCAGACAGACACGCACATATTCTCCGCTCACACACTCTTCCTCCTTCCTTTCTGCGGCGTTTTTGGCACGAAAATTCGCAGCATATACGCAAACATTTGTATACCTGCTGATTTCTTGTGGATTTGACTGACTCAATGTAAGTCAATGGGTGCAGAAACGCTGCAGATCCCCCCAAAGAATTGACATGCTGTGGAAAAATAAAACACTGAGAAACAGGACGGCATTTTACGCAGCATGTGCACACCATTTCTGGATTCCCTTTAGTTAACAGTGCTTGAGCAATCCTTTGCAGATTTGGTGCAATTCCACTCAGAAAAAACGCTGCGGGTCCACAACAAATCCGCAACGTGTGCACGTAGCCTAAATTTTGTTGTCACTTACCGTTCTGGGATTGAGAATGTCAAAGCGGATGCTTTGTTTTCGAGTTTCCCAGGGAATGGGAGTACTAATGATTTTGTCCCTATTTTATAAAAAGTGCGTTCTGAACTTGAGGGAGAAGTTTTAAAGGCTCAGGGGGACACCCCTGCTGGTCCTTCAAGGAAATTGTAACTGTACATCCGAATCTCAAAATTTTAGAGGCATATCATAACTCTGCTCTGGATGGTCACCCAGTTAGTAAGGCAAGCTTGGACCTTCTTGGTCATAGTTTCTGGTGGCCAATGTTGTGTAAGGACGAAGTGTATTATGTGTCCTCTGTGTGCGCTCTAAAACCCCGCATACTCGTCCGTCTGGGGCTCTTTTACCATTAACCATTTCTGACCGACCATGGACTCATTTTCATGGATTTCATCACGGATCTCGCTTCGTCCTCGGGTAAAATGGTTATTTTAGTTGTGATGGATAGGTTTAGTAAAATGGCACTTTATTGCTTCGCCTGCTCTCCCTAATGCCAAGACACTGGCTCAGGTGTTTGTCACGGAGATCGTGACGCTTCACTGGGTTCCCTCTGATGTGGTGTCCGATTAGGGGGCCAAGTTTGTGTCTAAATTTTGGAGGGTGTTTAGGGATCCATCTATCCTTTTCCTCAGCCCTCCACCCTCAAACTAATAATCAGACCGACAGCCTAAACCAAAGTTTGGAGACATACCTCAGATGTTTTGTGTCAGATAACCAGGAGCATTGGACTTTTTTACCATTGGATGAATTTGCTTTAAAAAATTGTTGTAGCTAGTCCACTGGTAAGTTACCATTTTTTAGGGGCATATGGCTTTCATCCTCAGTTCTGTACCTGTAAAGATGAATCTTCAGCGGTTCCTGGAGAGGAGCAATTCTAGTCTTTGCTCTCATCTGTATGGGAAGGGATTCAGAATAAATTTAAAGATCGTAGGAGACAAATAAGAAAGTATGGCTGATAAAAAACCTAATGTAAGGTCCAGACTTGGGGGTGAATGAGTTGGTATGGCTGTGTACCAAAAATATTAAACTAAAAGTTCCTTCCTGGAAACTAGGTCTTAGGTTTATTGGTCCTTATAAGGTGTTCACCGTAATCAACCCTGTAACTTTTCATCTCAAACTTCCTCCAACTCTCAAGATCCATAATGTTTTCCACAGGTCTTTACTCAAAAGATATATTGCACCTGTGGTACTGTCACAGATTATTATTGATGGCAATTTATAATTTGAGGTAGCGAGAATCGTTGATTCCTGTAAGGTTCGCCGCTCTGTACAGTACCTGGTGCATTGGAAGGGGTACGGTCATCAGGAGAGAATGTGGGTTCTGCATCTGAAGTTAATGCTGGTAGGTTGGTACAGTCCTTTGATTTGGCCCATCCGGATTAACCTGGTCTCGGGGGTTCTGTGGCCCCTCGTAGGTAGAAGGGTGGGCAATGTCACGAGTGGGTCACGTCCTCCTTTGAAATCTGGGGTTAGGTGATCTTTACGTACTGTGAATTGCAAGTCTTCCATTTAGCCTGTTTGTTTTGTTCCTCATATTAAATGGATTTTGTTTCATTTGGCACTGAAGAGCTTAACGACTCTTTGTATGCTGGATAGACACATGCAGCTCCATCTCACAGCTGCTCCTGACCTGCGTATTTTCTATCTCTATAAAATCTGGCCAAATCCCCTCATCCTTGCCTGTGAAAGTTTTGCTTCCTTTCTTGCTAGAGTTGGTGTGAAGTTGGAGTTCATAATTGCTGCTGGAGACTGTTATCTGCTGTTTTTGGGTGTATGGTTTCTCCATTGTCCTATTCCCACTTGGTTTGTACATTCCAATTCTTCCCTTTATTCCTCTCTACCCTTGGTGAGTGTTTTTGTATGCAAGTTTTTTTTTTTTTTATTCCTGTTTATCTTGCGCATATATACACTTCCATACAGTACCTGTCCCATGCCTCCTGATGGAGAGGGAGGGGACAGCTTAGGACTTTAACAAAAGCATAATAAGGTCGGAGACTCGGGCCTCTCTACAAGAAAAAGTACCTCCAAGACAGGGATAGTTAGGGTCCCCAGTCCAGGGACAGTTTGAGGCCCCTTTCCTTACAGAAGACTGTCACAGCGTGACATGTGATTTCCACACTTCCATGACTGTGTTTCGGTTTTGAAATTTCAACATTGACTAGTGTACATACCTCACTAGTGACCTTTGTCGATTTGACCAAGGCTTTCAACACAGTCAACAGAGAAGGCCTGTGAAAAATCATTGCAAACCTTAGCTGCCCAAGCAAGTTCATCACAATCGTCCAGCAGCTCCATGATGCAAGCCATTCAACCCCAGATGCCTGAAGGCTGATACAAAGGTACATGAGACTTATCTGTGATTTCTTGTTTGACTTCAATGCCAACACAGACCTGCAGATGCAGCATGAAAGGGACTGTTTTTGACAAACTTGCAACAACTTCAGTCTCAATATCAATAGTAGAAAGACCCAAGCTATGTACCAACCTACTCCAGGAAAACCATACCAGCAGCCACGCATTATGGTGAAGGAGCACAACCTCAAAGCAGCAGACAACTTCACTTACCTGGGCAGCAGACTCTCCTGCATGGTGACCATAGATATTGAGGTCAACAACAGAATTGCCAAAGTCACCACAGCCTTTGGGAGACTGCGTCAGAACATCTAGGAACAAAGAGGACCTCAAGCTGAAGGGTTACTGTGTGGTGCTCCTTACCACACTTCTCTATGCTAGTGAGACCTGGACTGTCTACAGCCAGCATGCCAAACAGCTTAATCACTTTCACCTGAACTGTTTCCGCAGACTTCTCCACATCAGGTGGCAAGACAATATTCCTGAAACGTCAATCGTGGAACAAGATGGGTTCTGCAGCATTTACACTCTCCTTTTGAAAGACCAAGCCATGTGGGCTAGACATGTAGTCAGAATTCAACACAGCTGATAGTCTAATAAACTGCTCTGCAGTGAACTGTGTCAGGGAAAGTGAGCAGTTCCATGCAGAAGAAACATTACAAAGACTGTCTAAATGTGTCTATCAAAAACCTAGAAATCAACATCATCAAATGGGAAAAACTTGCCCTGGACCGTCCAGCTTGGCGAGACAGGATCACCTCAGGAACACATGCAGCTGAAGATAGGAGAATCTTTGAGGCAAAAAGAAAGTTTGCTGTGTGTAAAGACAAGAGGCATCCACTGTTATGACCACATCTACGTACTTATGTTGCGTATGTTGGCGAGTCTTCAGGACCTAAATTGGCCTTATCACTCAATTCCTGACCCACAGCCATTGATCCTCATTTAAACCCTGAAGCCATGGTCATCTCCGCCAACAAAGGATGAACAGCACATCTGAGATGTGCTAGATGGGAAAAAGTTCAGAAAGGCTGCAGGCCATGGTAGCACTTTTAGGTCACGGGGGATGCTCACAGTAGCACAAACATCATGTGGCTTGGCATCACATTGAAAAACAGCACCTGGGCATATTTATAATGTTCATCGATCCTATGATTTCCATATTTCAATGACGGTCTTGATTTTGAAAATTCAAAGTTGACTAATGTATATACCTCATTAGCTGCCCTATGCAACTTTATTTTTTTTGTCAATTTTAGCATTTAGCATTGCAAAAAACAACACAACATCGATTTATTAATTTGCCATACCTTGTAATAGGTACCCTGAAAAGGCGTAAGAAATGTGAACTGTGCATCAGGTTGTGGAAGAAGTGAACTCTCAACCAGGACTTCTTCCTGAAGTAAAAAGTGAGCAGAATAGTTAAAGGGAATTTCTCGGAGGGATTAACACTCATAAGCCATCTATATGAGCATCCAAGTAATAGAAAGCTGAACAAAATTATACCTTGACAGCTGTGATCTAATATCTTATTCCAGAGAAATCCACATTCTTATAGAAATTAGCTCTTAAGATCTCTAGGCCGGATACTTATCTGCATGAGAATCTGCCTCCAGAGCTTATTTTAAATGAAAGTTGAAGTTACCAGTGCGGCTATTACACATCACACTAGTAACTCCCCCTTCTATTAATAAGCTCTGGAGGCAGATTCTCAGGTATATCAGGATCCGGATCATAGTTCTGAATAAGACATCAGAATGCAATTATCAACATATCATTTAATTCAGTATCCTTTGATCTGCATGCATGTAGATGGCTTAGGAGGATTAATGCTATT
Source organism: Ranitomeya imitator (assembly GCF_032444005.1). Taxonomy (NCBI): domain Eukaryota; kingdom Metazoa; phylum Chordata; class Amphibia; order Anura; family Dendrobatidae; genus Ranitomeya; species Ranitomeya imitator. Next base: position 821,218,531 of record NC_091282.1, on the reverse strand, counting down.
GACAGGATTTCTTTTAAAACAACAATGCTGACACAAAACGTCTAAAGCTACACAAAAGCAATACAGCAACTAAATCCCACATTAACCAACATTTGTTCGATCAAGACTAGTAGATGTAGCAAATTGTAAAAATATTCAGACACACTTAAAAGAGAATCTGCCAGCAGGCTTTTGCTATGGAATCTGATAGAAGCATAATGTGGCGAGAGTAACCCCGATTGCAGGGATGACTGGTGCAGTTTCGATTGAATCCCTGTTTTGTCTGATGTAGCAGAGCTAAGTCTTCTTCATGGTGTGTTATCTGACCCAAACCCCTGACTAACTGCTTCCTGTGTATACTGTGCATTGTCAGCAAGCAGCTAGTCAGTGGTGGGGACAAGGTTACACAGATTAGACTAATTTTCCTGTAGGGAGACTAGCACTCTAGTGATAATGTCCTGTTGATAAAACACTGATTGTATTGAAACTACAACAATGATGGAATAATGCTTATTATTGAATATATTACATCAACTACTCTTTAATATGGTTTAGTAGTGCACGAGTTTGTGTCTCCAGCAATAGTGTTATATTACTAATAACACTTTGTATAAAAAAAAACAAAAAAAAAAACAGGAAGGTCCTGTTCACTGTGTGTAGCTGGAGCACACTTTATTTTCACTTTGCAAGCTGACAGACAAGATGCTAAGATACTAAGCTATAAGAAATACCAGTTTTAAGCGGTGTTATCTTTGTTCCTGAATAAATATATACAGTATTCACTATTGAACAGCTGAACAGCACAGAGATTAATCCGCTGCTAACAGGTTATGAGCCCAGAAACCCAATTACCCAGATAACATCCCAAAGGAGAGAGAACAACAGTGTACTAAAAAGAAGAAGAAGAAGCCTCAAAGTTAGTCCCAGCAGCAACTCTGTGAAGTCCACAGTGCCATATCTGACTAACCAGAATTACAAATCCTGGAAATTCAAGGCAAAGATGCTGCTGATGAGAGAAGGTACATGGAAATACACACAGCAGTCTAAATCTGACCCACTACCAGAAGACTGTGTTGAGAAGCACTATCCCCCTCGATATAGATGATGATTAGATTGTGCATGTAACTGTGAAACTGCAAAAGAGATGTGGGACCAGTTGCAGAAAGTGCATGAAAGGATAAATCTCAGCAATAAGCTCTATTAAATGAGAAAGCTGTATCAGTCTAAGCGAAATAAGGGCCAAAATACGCAGGATTACATACCGTATTTTTCGGACTATAAGACGCACCGGACCATAAGACACACCCCAAATTTTCAGAAGGAAAATAGGGGAAAAAATTAATGTGTCAAATAGGGGTCCATCTTATAGTCCGAATTCAGCTTACTGGGTGGATCGGCAGCGCTGGTAGAGCGTGGTCACAGGGGGTGTTCGATGGTCTGGTGATTTGACTCCCATCCCAGACTGGTGTGGCAGGTGTGGCAGCGCTATGTGGTGTGTCATCAGGGGTGGTAGCTTGCTGCATCTAATCCTAAAAGCACTTGGCACTATGTAAGCAATTTTGCTCTGCTTGGCTTTATTTATCTCAAATCTTGCACCCACTTTAATTGCCTGTAGCACTTTCTTTGACTTGTTACATATAGCCTTTGAATTGACCACTTGCACTTTATATAAGGCTTAGAGATATTCTTGTGTCTATGGCAAAATAGTTTCATGGAAGGAAATTGTGTGTAGGTTCTTCCGGGTTAGTGCAAAATTGATTTTTTTGCCCTGATGTGAAGGTGCTACACAGGATACATTTATTCAACTAATTTTTTTTGTAAGCAAGCCACTATTGTTCTATCTGCTTGGATTTTTAAACATTATTTCAATATGAGATAATAAAATAATGAATTTTAAGATTTACATTGTTGCAATGGATCCTCTTTTTCCCTAAAAACTATTGTTTATTTTGGGAATGTGTTTTGATATAACTTTGTATTTTGAGGTTTTTTTTTTTGCAAAAACGAATAATTATGGACTGTGTTTCAAATACATTTCAGTAGGCCAACATTTCGGATTTTAAAATTTTTCAAGCTGGTGTAAGCCTAGTTTTACATTTGCGGTAGGAACCGCAGCATTTATGTCGCAACCTGAAACCCACGATAAACCGCATGCAAACGCAGCGTTTTTTTAGACGCATAAGCTTACGCATGCAGTCAAAAAATGCAGCGTTTACATGCTTTTTCATGCGTTTTGCATGCGTTTGCGTTTTTTTTGTGGGCATGGGGGAAAATTTTACATGAGAAAAATGTAGATAGACACCGCCAATGGGACAACAGTGTACGTGTGTTATGGGATATCTTCATATAGACTCTTGGACAGCTGAAATCTTCACAGTTTGCAACTGTATCCTGTGTCACAATGGATCTTCGCATGGAGAGCTTTTATTTCAACCTGAATTTAAGTATAAAGCGGTTTCTTGCCTATGCGTTTGATGTGAGCAACAAAGAAATCGAGAAAGACAGAGAAGAACATGGCGTCGGCGTTATTGGAGACAACCCATTATTGAAGTCCAGGAGAGCAGTGGAGCCTACCACATGCTATACAGCGAGCTTGATACCAACCTCGACAAATTCCCGGAATATACCAGGATGTCTCAAGAGACCTTTTGGGATTTGCTTAGTTGTGTCCAAGGAGCCATCCGGAGACAGGACACCCAAGCTCCGTAGAGTGATTCCTGCAGAGGAACGTCTCCTGGTCACACTAATGTACGTAATAATTCTAAACAAATGCCTGTCATAATTATTATTGTTCTGCCATGTATTATTTGTATTTTCCTTTATGTGTTTAGCAAAACCCCACCATAAATAGAATTGTTCGTAATTTGTTTATTTCTTTTTTTTTTTTCAGATTCCTGGCTACCGGAGAGAGGTGATCATCGCTCCATTTTCAGTACCGGCTTGGAATTTCCACCTTGTCTGGAATAGTTGCGGACACCTACTGGGCTTTGTGGAACGTTCTCTGGGATGAATTACCCACTGTGGACATGGGGATGGAAATTGCCAATAAATTCTGGAGTGTGTGTAATTTCCTCAACTGTTTGGGAGCAGTGGATGGAAAGCACATATGGGTTACCAAACCCGTCAGATCTGGATCGGAGTACTTTAATTACAAGTAGTGCTCATGGCAATAGTAGATGCGGACTGTCGCTTTATCGCCGTGGACATTGGAGCTTTTGGCCGTGGCAATGACTCCCAGACTTTCAAGAACTCTGATATGGGCCGACGTTTGTATGGCAAAAATTTTAATTTTCCCCTGCCACGACCTCCCTCCAACACTCAAGGCCCACCGATGCCATTTGTTAAGGTTGGGGATGAGGCCTTTCAAATGTGTGAAAACCGAATAAAGCCATATTCCAGTCGGGACTTGAAACACACTAAAGGGATTTATAACTACAGACTGACCTGGGCCCGAAGAACAGTTGAGTGTACCTTTGGGATTCTTGTCTCAAAATGGTTTCTGACATTGGACGTGTGGCATGGCAAGATGATATTGTGTAAAATGTTCTGTTGGGTTTGGGTCTGTACCAGTAATGTTTTAAATGTTACTAATGTTTGTTGTTAATAAACAACGTGTTTTGATACCTGTACTGAGTCTCCTATGTCTTTCCTCTAAAAACCACTTATGATGTCAGTGATATGGTAGTTGACGTAATTACTTCCTGAATCTCTTCTACATTTTATCTATTGAATGCAGACTGAGGAGAAGATTGAGGTATAATACAAAGCAGATCTATACTCACCAGGTCATGTGTCAGAAATAATGACTTCATAATGCACAAAACCCAGCATCATGAATTCATTATTTCTGACACCTGTCCAGGTGAGTTTAGATATGCTTTGTATGACCTCCATCGTCTCTTCAGTTTGTGTAAAATAGATTACGCAGACTGAAGAGAAATGGAGGTATAATACAAAGCAGATCTATACTCACCAGGTCAGGTGTCAGAAATAATGATTTCATGATGCACAAAACCCAGCATTGGAATTCATTATTTCTGACACCTGTCCAGGTGAGTATAGATATGCCTTGTATGACCTCCATCGTCTCTTCAGTTTGTGTAAAATAGATTACGTAGACTGAAGAGAAAATTGAGGTTATACAAGGCAGATCTATACTCACCAGGTCAGGTGTCAGAAATAGTGAGTTCAGGATGCAGGGTTTTGAGCATCCTGAATTCACTATTTCTGGTAGCTGTTCAGGTGACTATAGATATGCCTTGTATTACCTCCATTACTCTGAGTCACATAGATTAAGCAGATTGATGAGATTATGGAGAAAATACAAGTCATTATTTTGTGACAACTCATAACTCCATACCAAACACATGAAGCAAAGCTGCAGTGTTCTACTTGTCTCACTCCTGGAGCTATGAGGTGGCAAAAACACAAAGTGTACGGCGAAGTGTGTTTAGTCGGCGCACGGTGTGTGTTGCCGATGGCAAAATACACAAAGAACCAAACAGTACTTGGGGGAAAAATAAATTACATTTATTTTTAACAATTTTTTTTTTTTTTTTTAACTGCGGAGGCTTGGGGTAGAGTGACGGAACTGGGGGGTATGTAACTGTGAGGCCTGGCTGGCTGAAGACGATGCAGGGGTTGCAACAGAAGGGGCGATTAAAGTAGTGGGGTCAGGGAGTTCAGGGATGGTACTGGAGGTATGGGATGGCAGAGACACACTGGAAGGGCGAGACAAACCTGACATCACAGACACATTAGGAGGTGAGGGGGAGGGATTGCGATAGTCCACAGTTTCTTCATTTCCTTAGGCCCGGTGATGGTAGCCGGCCTGTCATGGTCCGGGTGCTGCTGCTGCATGCTGGTGGTGAAGGGCATGCCAGGGTCCATGTGCTGCTGCTGCATGCTGGTGGTGGTGATGAAGGCCATGCCAGGGTCCGTGTGCTGCTGCTGCATGCTGGTGAAGGCCATGCCAGGGTCCTGTGCTGCCGCATGCTGGTGCTGGTGAAGGCCATGCTAGGGTTCTGGTGCTGCTGCTGCATACTGGTGGTGGTGAAAGCCATGCCAGGGTCCGGGTACTGTTGCTGCTACAGCTGGGAGCTGGTGATGGTGGCCAACCTGTCATAGTCCAGGTGCTGCTGCTGCATGCTGGCGGCAGTGGAGGATGTCAAGCAGGAGCAGCAGTTGGCATGGTGGTGGTGGTGGGCTGTCCAACAGCACTTGGTATGGTGGTGGTGCTGTAGTGGTGTCTGGCAGTGCTTGGAATGGTGGTGGCCGTGCAGTGGTATGCAGCAGAGCTCGGCATTGAGGCCAAGCATGCCAGTGTTGGCACAGGTGGAAATGCCACCACTGGCTGCTGAAAATACCGACTCTGCCGCATAGCCTGCATGTAAGCAGCATTGCAGGCCTGCATGACACTGAGCTGGAGATCAGGAGTAAGGTGTTCCGACATGCCCTTTTATATTTGATGAAAAAAATAATGTGCTGGCCTCTGGAGGTCGGCTTTCACTTGGTCAAGGCTTCGGGTGACATCCTGGATAAGTGTTTTCATAAGGTTGAAGCCACTATCCAGTCTGTCTCCCATCGCCTTGAGTCCATCATGAAAAATCGAGCTCAAGTGCAAAAACTCGGGCATGAGTGACCTGTCCGAGGCCTTCTGCCGCTGCTGGGAAAAGCACAAAAAAAAAAAAAAAGAGGCAGAGGACTGGGACAGGGGAACACCTGATAGACCAGATTCCTGGTCTCCAGTCTGTGTTGCAGGCCCACTTGCTGCTGCGCTGCTGGATGGCTGGGACGAGTCCGTGGCGGTTCGATGAAGGATCGCTCCAGAACCAGGCTCAAGAGTGCTGCTCCAGGTGCTGTGAAAATAAAAGAAAAACGTTAGTACCAAACATTTACAATAGTAAGAGTGCCAACTCCTGTGGAATAGAAAAATACAGATTAGGCAATACAACACAATCCAATGCACCACAAAAATACTTACGTTTTCTGGGCAAGGACCGGTCTCAAAAATACCAGAATGTGATGCTTATATTTTCTGGTCCTTGCTCCAGAACCACTGGGAGCCTGGCTCTCTTGACGAAGGTCCTTTTTGAAGCGATCCTTCATTGAACGCCAATGTGTTCTGACTGAGCATTGCTTAAAAAAAAAAAATGGTTAGACAATGTAGTTTTGGCTGGGATCACACTCAGGAAATTCTCTCATCACACACAGTTTTGTGATCCCGGCCAAGGTCACTGCTGCATCACACCGCATTGCAATACTTATGAAATGCCTTGCGGACCCGAGCTGGGGCGTCGTCCCAGCCATCCATCATTGCTTTGGCCACCTCATTCCATAGTCGCCGGATCATCATGTTGTCCGATTGCTGCGGAACCTGGGTGTCCCACAACGGGACTCGCTCATGTACCAGTAAGATGAGGATATTATTATCAAGAGGTCATCATCCCGTTCTGGAACCTAGAAAATAAAGAAATACATTAATGTTGGAGAGATTAAAATAAGGAAAATAAAGGAAACAATAGAGACAAAAAACAGGCAAAAATAATTAAAGTCAAGAAAAAAAGAAGTCAAGAATAAAAAGGTAAAGAAATAGCAAAGTAAAGAAATGAACAGGCAAGAATAGTACAGTCAGGCTATAATAAACAGAGTACAATCAATCAGGTATACTTATACGCTGCCTTGCCACACAAACTTGTCCATGCTGCTCCTGCTCGGCCTCTGCTGCAGTTGAAGAACGGTTCAGAAAAAGAAAAAAAATTGTTACATGTGTAGATGTGACAGAGAATACTTACCAATCTGAAGAGGTGAGTACTCGCTTCACTTTCTTGTCAGCCATGTTGAGGGCCAAGACGCTCCTCGGAAGAAGACGACATTCTGATGAATGCAGCAAGAAAAAAGAGACAGAAATTATTAGTACATGTAAAGAGAGAAAAAAGAAGAAAGACAGACATTGGCTTTGATGCTCACATCGTCCAAAGTGTAGATTCCACCCAGGTTCTTTCCAGCGTCTGATCTTCTTCCCAGTCTGCAGAGTTGTGGACTGCCAATGCCCACTCCCTCCTTTTATCAGTTTGTATGTGGGGGGTGGCTAATCAGTGTCCAGACAGGATTACTGTGAAAAAAAATGCATGCGTTCACAAACGCGTGTGCTTGCGAATGCATGCATTCTCATAGACAGAAATGCATTTTTTCAACGCATTCCTTCCGCAAACAACCACATACGTTTCTAGGCAGCAAATTCACGCCTCTGAAATTGCAATATGTTGCGTTTACGATGCCAAGCCGCAAACAACAAAATGACGCATGCGTTGTCAAATGTGGCAGAAAGCATTCAATCGCATGCACCTGCATCCCTAATGTTAAAGATAGGAGAAGGCGATGCATGCGGAAGTATGCGGCATAAACGCTGCGGACACAAACGCAAATGTGAATACCAGCCTGATAAAGTATTCTAAGTTACTGAGATAATGACATTTGGGTTCTCTATATAATATAGGAGTTTCACTTTTTGTATTGAAGAACTGAAATAAATTAACATTTTGAGGATATTCTAATTTTGTGAGAAGCACCTGTATTTGTATTATTAGGCAAGTTGTATTTTGATCAGATGATACTTTTCATACATGTTGTCCTACTCCAAGCTGTTCAGGCTTGAGAGCCAACTACCAATTAAGTAAGTCAGGTGATGTGCATCTCTGTAATGAGGAGGAGTGTTGTCTAATGACATCAAAACCCTATATAAGGTGTGCTTAATTATTAGGCAACTTCCTTTTCTTTAGCAAAATGGGTCAGAAGAGATTTGACGGGCTCTGAAAAGTCCAAAATTGTGAGATGTCTTGCAGAGGAATGCAGCAGTCTTGAAATTGCCAAACTTTTGAAGTGTGAACAATCAAGCATTTCATAGCAAATAGCCAACAAGTTCACAAGAAGCGTGTTGGGCAAAAAAAAGGCACAAACTAACTGCCCATAAATTGCCACCACTTTTGCCATATTTCAGAGCTGCAGCGTTACTGGAGTAACAAAAAGCACAAGGTGTGCGATACCCAGGGACATTGCCAAGGTAAGGAAGGCTGAATAGCGACCACCTTTGAACAAGAAATGCAAGATAAAACGTCAAGACTGGGCCAAGAAATATCTTAAGACTGACTTTTCAAAGGTTTTATGGACTGATGAAATGACTCTTGATGGGCCAGATGGATGGGCCAGAGGCTGGATCATTAAAGGGCAGAGAGCTCCACTCCGACTAAGACGCCAGCAAGGTGGAGGTGGGGTACTGATATGGGCTGGTATCATCAAAGATGAACTTGTGGGACCTTTTTGGGTTGAGGATGGAGTGAAGCTCAACTCCCAGACCTACTGCCAGTTTCTGGAAGACAACTTCTTTAAGCAGTGGTACAGGAAGAATTCGATATCGTTCAAGAAAAACACGATTTTCATGCAGGACAATGCTCCATCACATGCCTCCAACTACTCCACAGTGTGGCTGGCCAGTAAAGGTCTCAAAGAAGAAAAAATAATGACATGGCCCCCTTGTTCACCTGATCTGAACCCCATAGAGAACCTGTGGTCCCTCATAAAATGTGAGATCTACAGGGAGGGAAAACAGTACACAGCTCGGAACAGTGTTAGGGAGGCTGTGGTGGCTACTGCACGCAATGTTGATCATAAACGGATCAAGCAACTGACAGAATCTATGGATGGAAGGATGTCGAGTGTCATCATAAAGAAAGGTGGTTATATTGGTCACTAATTTTTGGGGGTTTTGTTTTTGCATGTCAGAAATGATTATTTCTAAATTTTGTGCAGTTATATTGGTTTACCTGATGAAAATAGTGAGATGGGAATATATTTGGTTTTTATTAAGTTGCCTAATAATTCTGCACAGTAATAGTTACCTGCAGAAACAGATATCCTCCTAAGATAGCCAAATCTAAAAAAACCCCACTCCAATTCCAAAAATATTAAGCTTTGATATTTAGTCTTTTGGGCTGATTGAGAACATAGTTGTTGATCAATAATAAAAATAATCCTCTAAAATACAACTTGCCTAATAATTCTGCACACACTGTATACGCTAATGAAATGGCTTCCCTGATCCACCTAGCTAATGTGCATTTTGAGACCTTAAGTCCCTTCTTAGAACCCTGAAAGGACATGAATAAAAAATGATCCTTTTCAAGGTGTGAGGCAATGACTGATGTCACAGGTAGGGGTCTCTGTTTGTGCTCCCCAGAATGCGCACGGAGGCGTAGTGGGGCAATGAGGGGTATTGCCATCACAGGTATAGCTGTGATTGCAAAGGTGAAGCAATGACCAATGTCATAGGTTGGGGTCGCTGTGTATTCCTCCCAAGTTGTGCATGGAGAGTATGAAGGTCATAGGTGTGCATGGCAGTCACAGTCATAGCGGTGACTGCAATGCAGACAAGAAATAATAGAAATAAGTGTAATCTTGAATATACAAGACAGATATAAGGAAAACCGGCTCTGGAATGTGTGTTTTGAAATGGTCTACAGTATATTAGTGGTGCAGTCTGTCATTTCCGGCCTGGGTTTTCCACGCAGCATGAAGCCACAGGTTCCTTTGTTAAAAGCTCTGCAGTAGAGGGTTTGGGTGTGTCAGGTGTAACATCAGTGTCAGTCTGGTGTGTGCTGTTGTGCAGAACAGAGGGCTGCAGAGCGCTGGCTGTGAGTGTGATGCAGCACAGGCCAGCATAGCCAGCAGCCAGGGTAGCTGAATAGCCTGACATCCGCAGCGTACACAGTGACACAAGTCATCCACGGTAAATGGTCTCGGATATTGACGTCCTGTGCCCTGAGGTGAACTGGAGGTGGATGTCCTCTGCCCGAAGGAGGACTGGCGTGTGTAATGACTGCAAACAGGAGGATATACTTCCCAACCGAGATCCGGAGTATCATGGACTGTGTATGGCTGTGTGAGTAAAGAGACAGTAATGCAGCGGTGCAATCACTCTCGGTAACTGGTCAGAGGAAGACTGGTGTGTGTAGTGATCTGCAAAATTAAATGAGTAGAGCTGTGTTTGGAGAGTTTAATACAGCGCTGCGGTCTCCCACGGTTACTGGACGAGGAGAGGTCCAGCGTGTTTAGGGACTACAATCAAAAGCCGTATGATGTGTAGTGCTATGAAATGGGCACTGAGACGAGATGCAATTGTGTGCATTGGACTTTAATGCTGTGAGGAAACAGATTAAAGAGACTTTTGTGTTTGAACTTCGTGGGTCCCTGCCTCATCACTGTGCAAGTGTGCTACCGCTGCACTACAAAGGATTAGTAACTGACATGTATTCCAATAGACATATCCTGACTAGTGATGAGCGAGCACTAAAATGCTCAGGTGCAGCAAATTGGAATACTCGTGTACTCGAACCGAACCCAATGTAAGTCTATGGGAAACCCGAGTATTTTTACCTTGATCCCCCTGGGGGTCCTTTTAAGGTCTAAAAATGTCAGAAAATGATGGAAACACTGCTCAAATGACACAGGAACATCAAGGGGATCATCCTTGGAAGCATTTCTGACTCGTAGGTCACAGCTGTAAGCAATGTTGTCAGAGTTTCACGCCATTTTTACAGGTGCACCCAAAAACATACAAAAACAAGACCAAAATTGATTTTGCTGGGAAATATGTTAAGGTACATCCTTTCCAGGCTAATGACTTTTATATAAAGCAAAATAATTTACCACAGACCAAAATGTTCCTACACCACTTAGGCTATGTTCACATGCAGCGTTTTTGATGCATTGTTAAACTTTAACATTGCTTTCAACCAATAAAAATGCATTCACTGGGAAATGTCATTGTAACATTTAGCAACCCTAGCTGGCCATGTGGTGTGTGCCACATAAGCAGACACATCTTGTTTCATTTTTGAAGGAGGGACTCAAAGTCACAAAGCCTATTTTTAGAGGGACATCAGGCGGCATTAAATCAAATGTTAAATGGCCATTATTAAACAGTGGGTCCCCTATGCTGTTATTGCCTATGCAGTGAGTGGCTGGGCTGCCAAGAGTTATATCGCACCCAAATACTTCTTTCATGAGAGGTACAGGAGGGTCTCCTGAAAAAATGTTTCATTGAATACAAGGCCTGCCCTGCTACCAAGTCATATGCACCCCAATAAGCCTTTGAACCCAGGTACTGGATGGCCACAAGAAAACCCACTTCACATTCTTCAGTTGGTCCTGCCATACTGTTTTCTTATGCATTGAATGCAAGGGCCTCCTTGACCCAAATTTGCATGCACCCCAATTCCCCTTGTAAGAAACATGGAGGAGGGCCTCATAACAAAAACTCCCATTACAAAGGAGCGGGTCTCCTAGACTCATAATGCCCATACACAAAGTGCATGGGCTGACAAATATTTCCCCATGGGGGGTAAATTTTTAAAAAATATACTATGGGCATCATAGACACCCTTGTCAAAAAATTGACTGTCTGTAGCAGCACGGAACATATGAACCCTGGTGATCTAGTGGTGGAAAATGATGAGAGGTGGGGGAAGGCCTCATTAAAAACTAGGCCCAATATAAAGGAGTGTGTCTCCTAGACTTCTAATGCCCATATACACAGTGCATGGACTGACAAACATTTCCCCAAGGGGGATACATTTTAAAAAAAATATACCATGGGCATCAGACACCCTTGCCAAAAAAATAGACTGCCTATAGCAGCACAGAATACGGTGACAGTGTGGTGATCTAGTGGTGGAGAATGAGGAGACATTGCTAAAAACTAGGCCCAGCGGGGCTGCATTATACTATATGAGGGAACTACATTATATTATATGGTGGGGCTCCATTATACTCTATGGGGGGACTACATTATATTCTATGGGGGGCTGCATTATACTATATGAGTGGGGCTGCATTATACCATACTAGGATGGCTCCATCATATTCTATGAGGGGCTGCATTATACTATATGAGTGAGGCTGCATTATACCCTAGGAGGGGTCTACATTATAATCTATGGGGGGCCTGCATTATAATCTATGGGGGCTACATTATATTCTAGCGGAGCTGCATTATACTTATGAGGGGGTTACATTATATTATGTGGGGTGGCTGCATTATGCTCCAAGGGGTGGCTGCTTTATACTCAGAGGGAGGATGCATTATACTTATGAGGGGGCTACATTATATTCTGTGGGGTGGCTGCATTACACTCTCTCGGACTATGGGGAATGCATTATACTATATGAAGAACTATGGGGTACATTATACTATGTTGAGTGCATTGTGCTACATGGAGGGCCATGGGGGTGCATTATACTATATTGAGGACTGAGGAGTATAGTTTAATATATAGAGGACTATGAGGAGTGTATTATGCTATATAGGAGGTCTATGGGAGTGTATTATAGTATACTATATGGAAGACTATGAGGAGTGTATTATACTATATGGAGTAACATGGGGGCACATTATATTATATGGAGGACTATGGGGTGTGCATGATCCAGTATGGAGGACTGTGGTGCACATTATACTGTATGGGGGACGGTGGGGTGCAGTATGCTATATGGGACCGGCATTATACTGTATCGAGGGCTATGGGAAATGTATTATACTATATGAAGAACTATGGGATGTATTATACTATGGGGAGTACATTGTACTACATGTAAATGTCAAAAATCTGGCACTAAGTCTTAGAGTGCCAGATTTATACGAAATAGGAGTGGTCCTTCTCTGAACACCTTTTTCAAGTACGGAGTGATGTGTACCCTATTTTTTTGTACATTGTACTACATGGATGACTATTAGGGATGCATAACACTATATAGAGGACTATGAGGATTGTATTATACTATATGGAGGACTGAGGAATGTATTATACTATATGGAGGACTGAGGAGTGTATTATAATATATCAAGGACTATGAGGAATCTATTATGCTGTATGGAGGACTATAGGGAGTGTTATACTATATGGATTACTATGAGGAGTGTATTATACTATATGGAGGACTATGGAGAGTGTATTATGCTATATGGAGGACTATGATGGGTGTACTATACTATATGGAGGACTATGGGGCACATTATATTATATGGAGAACTATGGGGTGTGCATTATACAATATGGACAACTGTGGTGCACATTATACTATATGGAGGACTCTGGGGTGCATTATACTATGTGGAGGACTTTGGGGTGCATTATGCTATGTGGAGAACTAAGGGGTTTATTATAGTAAACAAGCAAAATCCTGCCTATTCATTGAGTGATTGGAATGTTTACGTCGGAACAAAAATAATTTTTCTCTGCAGCAGATTGCCTGGTGAAAACGAAAATATGCTGCTGATAACATGATGCTGTATGGGGACAGATTGAGCTATTAGTGATGGCTCTGTCCCCATCATTCTTCGTCAGCCAGTGTAAAGAGGCTGGGAAATAAGAATCAAAGGTCCCTGACCTTCCCTCTCCAAATCCCTTGGACCATAACCTTCCCAAGATGGGTCCCCCCAATCCCTGGGGCTAGCATCCGTGGTGACTACTCAGGATATGTGATTATTATTATTATTTATATTGCACCATTAATTCCATGGTGCTGTACATAAGAAAGGGGTTACATACAGAATTATGGATATCGTTTACAGTAAATAAATTTACAATGACTGACTGGTACAGAGGGGAGAGGACCCTGTCCTTGCGGACTTACATTCTAAGGGGTGATTAAACCAGGGAACCCCCCTGGTTAGGTTAGTAAAATTCAGCCACCAGGACAGGGATTATATCAAAGATTGGATAGAGATATCATTACTTATAGGCACCCCTAATTGAAATGTTTTTAAGCATTACACCCTACTGCAAGGCTCTAGTGGAATTTAGCCCACAGGGCAGCTAGGATAAAGGAACTTAGTGACCCTAGAAAAGACCTCGCATTTCTAAGGGACATAGAGAGATTCTTCACTGCTCTCAACACCTGGTGTTGGATGCTCTCTAATTTATTATTCGGTAGCTGACACTCCTGTATCTCAGAATCTAGCACAAGGCCCTAGGAACTCCTGAACTTTTAGGTGTTCTAAACTTCCTAAGGCTTAATAGCCACCCTAATCACTCCAAAGTGGATAATATCCCCTCCACTTTTGTAGTGCAATGAAGGGTCAAATCACCCACTATTAAAAAATCAAGATAGAGAACAATTAAGGCCTTTTTTTCATGAAGATGTGCCATGATCTCTGCGACCACCTTGGTACAAACCATCGGGGCAATAGTGATACCAAATGGGAGGGCTCTAAATTGAAAGTTTCTTACTGTACCCCAAGGGACACTGCCACTCTGAGGAACTGTTGATGATCTGCATGTATATGCACAAGGTAGCATGCATCTTTGAGATCTAATTTCGCTATAATTTTTTTTTTTTTAAAGAGTTTAAAGCTTTATTGCCAACCTTATGGATTCCATTTTAAAGGGGTGCACTTTTAGGAACTTGTTTAGACCCTTTAAATTTATAATGGTCTTAAAGTTACCATCTGGCTTCCCAATCAGAAAGAGCGGGAAATAGAACCACCTGCCCCTTTCTGACAAGGGAAACTCCACTAGGACAGCCTTGTGCAACAGTTGCAGGACTTCCGCTTCCCAGGCCTTTTGTTCTGCAGAGGAGGATCGAGAGGAAGTTAGCATGAACCTGTCCTGTGGAACTGAATGAAACTTCAGACTCAGCCCAGATCTCATTAGGCTATGGTGTAAGAGGGTGGTGCTGTTAAGGACAGTAAGGAACACGCTGTCACTTTAAGAGGCTGCACCCCCTTGTCTGGCGTGATGGAATGTTCTGCTTCTCCCCTGCAATAATCGTTGTAATGAACTAGTCTGTGCAGAGTGCAGGTGTGGAGCTGAAGCAGCGTGTGTGAGCTGAGGCTGCTGCAGAGAGGACTTTTTGTGCTGATAGCTGAAAGAGAGAAGAATTGTGTCCTGATATAGCTGCAAGAGAGCCACGAAGATACAGAGAAAGGGATTTACAGTTTCCATGAGCATCCCTAGGATCCAGAAGCAAGGAGAAGACTACGTTTCACAGAGCTGACAGAAAGCCGTGCGCACCACCGTATTAGACTGCTGGGGGCCCCCTGGGACTGGACCTGATTCTCCAACATCACCGTGAGTTTGTTCCTGTTTGGTGCACCTGTTAGGGCCTAGTGAAAGCTTCAATAGTCAGTACACGGGAGCCGTGTGGCCTGCTTAGTAAAGGCCAGGGAGGTTGTACGTAGAGTAGCATCATCACTTGTTTGTTGTTTACATTTACTTGTTAGACATATTTTGAGTCTGTAATAGCTGGAGCACCGTGCTATTTTACAGAAAAGATAAAGTTTATTACTCTTGTAACTTGTCTTTTGCCATTGTATACCCCTGTTTGCATCTTCCTCATCCAATTCATTCCTTGCCTTCCATTAAATCTACCCTTTGTTGTTTGCACCTCATCTTGTGTACAGTAGTCTTCCTGCACCGTGGTGGTCCCCCGGCCATTGCTTTAATGGATCCAGTCACTACTCAATATTTTTGTCGAAGCAGGGTAGAAGGCAGACAGCCCCCTCCTCCCCTGGGTCAGCAGACATTGGGGTGGTTTCTTATGATCTCGAAAAGAGTTCCCAAACATGAAAGCCCTACCTTTTCTCCTCCTGTTGTCCTGTTTGACAGAATTTCTGGAGGGATTCCCATGGACAAATCTTCTTTTGTTGAAGGGACATCTGCAGTAGGGCACCAACAGGCTAGGGAAGCTTTTCTTGTCTTCCCCTGTTTTCTCCAAAAGCTCATCCAAGACTGGACCAAAAAGGTATTCCTCCTCACAGGGAAAGGTGCATAGTTTTCTTCTGGCCTGGAAGTCTCCCGACCAGCACTTCAGCCATAACGCTTTCCGGGCAGCATTCGAGAGGGTCACAGCTTTTGCTATGAATCTGACAATGCCCACTGAGGAATCCGACACGAAGGCTGCGGCACCTTGCATCATTGGTAACAAAGCTAGTATGCTCTCTCTAGATGCTGTAAGGCATTGGTATCAGTGAAGAGGCAGTGACCCACAAAGTTCAAACACAAAAAGTCTCTTTAACGCGTTATCTTCATACAGAAAAGGTTCCAAGCATATAACTTAAATGCACATAACTTCAGTGTTCAGTTCACACCAGTTCTCCCCAACACAGTCCCATATGGAAGTGTCTTTGCCACTCCCATCACATGTTTAATATCCCCACATGGTGTAGAAGAATTTCCCAGTGGATACCCATCACCTCCACTTTGTGTCCTTTGGTGTTGTCCCCGGCAACAAGGGACCTATAGACCAGAGTCACTTTACTCTCTGTGTCCAGGAGAGCCTCTGTTCGGCACCCATTCACGAGTACCTGGCACAATCGTGGTTTGTTGCCAACAGTGCCCGTAGTAATGGTACATACTGGCTGGGCACACAGACTCATGACGAGTGTTTCCGCAGACCATGGGCTCAGATGTCACTGAACAGTTACTAGTCCCATGCCCGGGCTCTGATGCAACGTCCTGACTGGGTTTATACAGCTCAATCGATTCTATCAGCAGTTCCAGGTTGCCTAGGTCCCTTAGCCCGACCCAACGCTGCATGGTGGCCATCAGAGCCCTCACCATCCGGTCAGCCATGATTCTCTCCATCATCTCGAATGGGGGAAAAAACTCAGGCTGGAGCCATTCCTCCACCAACTGCAATAAGTCATTTGCTTGAGACCTGGCAGATCGAGACTCTACATAGGACCACTGGTACACCCATGGATAGCCCCTTACCTTTGGGGTCTCTTCAGGACTGTGCTGATCGCCCCTCACTTTAGGGGTCTCCTTGTTTCCATGCTGAAGCTCTGCTAGCTTTCACTGCAGCACCTCCTGCTGCTGCTGCCACTGCAGCTCCTGCTGCTCAGAACCTCTTGCTGCGAATGCTGAAACTGCAGTGTCTCTTGCTGAAGCCTTTCCTTATTGAGCACCAGCTGCTCCAAAAGTTCCTCCATTTCTCCAGCAGACTTGCACAATGATCTTCAGCACTCTCTATGCCTTAGTTCACAAGGCCCACATTCTTTCCACCATATGTAAGGCACCGGTAGCAGTGAAGAGGCAGTGACCCACAAAGTTCAAACACAAAAAAGTCTCTTTAATGCGTTATCTTCACACAGAAAAGGTTCCAAGCATATAACTTAAATACACATAACTTCAGTGTTCAGTCCATACCAGTTCATTATAGCATCCTTTATATTGCAGTCACTACACATGCTAGTCCTCCTCTGACTAGTTCCATGGGTGTCCTCACCGCTGTATCACAGTCTCTACTCACAGCCCTACACAGACCTTGACATCCTCCTGTATGCAGCTGTGGCACATGCTGGTCCTTCCTTACGGCACAGGACAGTCTACCTCCAGTTCACCTCCGGGTACAAGACCTGTCCACATCCGTGACCAGTCATCGTGGACAGCAGCACCACTGTGTACACTGTGGGTTGTCAGGCTTCACTCTGGCCCTGACATACCTGAGACTCCTCAGAATCAAATCTAAAGCCTCTCTATACTACAGGGCTTTTAATAATTGTAATCACAGCCACACCTGCGACCTGTAACGCCCCCTCATGGCCTCACTACGCCTCTGTGCGCATCCTGGGGAGAACAAACAGTGCCCCCTAGCTGTAACAGGGGTCACTGTCTCACAATGCCTAATCCTTCATTTAGTTTCTAGATGATCCAGCCAGACCATCAAAGACCTGGCTGTACAAGTAGCTGCCACTTCTAGTCTTAGAGATCCTGCTGACATCTCCCAGGTGCTTTTAAGAAAGGTGTACACCTTCTTGTCCAGCGTGTCTTTTAAATTCCCCATATCCTCAAATGCTAAATGCCTTAGCCACTGCCACATCCAGCTTTGGGGCTTTATTCTATGACAATGAGGCAGGCTTCTCAAAAGGATATCTCCTTTTAAAAGGGGGGAGGGAGCCTTTCCTCTCCGGTCTCTTCCACTCTCGATGTACAGTGGGGCAAAAAAGTATTTAGTCAGTCAGCAATAGTGCAAGTTCCACCACTTAAAAAGATGAGAGGCGTCTGTAATTTACATCATAGGTAGACCTCAACTATGGGAGACAAACTGAGAAAAAAAAATCCAGAAAATCACATTGTCTGTTTTTTTAACATTTTATTTGCATATTATGGTGGAAAATAAGTATTTGGTCAGAAACAAAATTTCATCTCAATACTTTGTAATATATCCTTTGTTGGCAATGACAGAGGTCAAACGTTTTCTGTAAGTCTTCACAAGGTTGCCACACACTGTTGTTGGTATGTTGGCCCATTCCTCCATGCAAATCTCCTCTAGAGCAGTGATGTTTTTGGCTTTTCGCTTGGCAACACGGACTTTCAAATCCCTCCAAAGGTTTTCTATAGGGTTGAGATCTGGAGACTGGCTAGGCCACTCCAGGACCTTGAAATGCTTCTTACGAAGCCACTCCTTCATTGCCCTGGCGGTGTGCTTTGGATCATTGTCATGTTGAATGACCCAGCCACGTTTCATCTTCAATGCCCTTGCTGATAGAAGGAGGTTTGCACTCAAAATCTCACGATACATGGCCCATTCATTCTTTCATGTAGCCGGATCAGTCGTCCTGGCCCCTTTGCAGAGAAACAGCCCCAAAGCATGATGATTCCACCACCATGCTTTACAGTAGGTATGGTGTTTGATGGATGCAACTCAGTATTCTTTTTCCTCCAAACACGACAAGTTGTGTTTCTACCAAACAGTTCCAGTTTGGTTTCATCAGACCATAGGACATTCTCCCAAAACTCCTCTGGATCATCCAAATGCTCTCTAGCAAACTTCAGACGGGCCCAGACATGTACTGGTTTAAGCAGTGGGACACGTCTGGCACTGCAGGATCTGAGTCCATGGTGGCGTAGTGTGTTACTTATGGTAGGCCTTGTTACATTGGTCCCAGCTCTCTGCAGTTCATTCACTAGGTCCCCCCGCGTGGTTCTGGGATTTTTGCTCACCGTTCTTGTGATCATTCTGACCCCACGGGGTGGGATTTTGCGTGGAGCCCCAGATCGAGGGAGATTATCAGTGGTCTTGTATGTCTTCCATTTTCCAATTATTGCTCCCACTGTTGATTTCTTCACTCCAAGCTGGTTGGCTATTGCAGATTCAGTCTTCCCAGCCTGGTGCAGGGCTACAATTTTGTTTCTGGTGTCCTTTGACAGCTCTTTGGTCTTAACCATAGTGGAGTTTGGAGTCAGACTGTTTGAGGGTGTGCACATGTGTCTTTTTATACTGATAACAAGTTTAAACAGGTGCCATTACTACAGGTAATGAGTGGAGGAAAGAGGAGACTCTTAAAGAAGAAGTTACAGGTCTGTGAGAGCCAGAAATCTTGATTGTTTGTTTCTGACCAAATACTTATTTTCCACCATAATATGCAAATAAAATGTTAAAAAAACAGACAATGTGATTTTCTGGATTTTTTTTTCTCAGTTTGTCTCCCATAGTTGAGGTCTACCTATGATGTAAATTACAGACGCCTCTCATCTTTTTAAGTGGTGGAACTTGCACTATTGCTGACTGACTAAATACTTTTTTGCCCCACTGTATAAGGGAGTGGATCCCATAATATAAGGGGAAAGATCTGCTTCTTCTCTGCTCGAGACCCCAAACATGACGTCCTGCACCGATCTCTATGGCTTGGACACCACTATCCCCATGGTATTTCTCACTGCTTTTACCAGCTTGTCTACCTGGACAATAGGGAAGCAGGAGCAGCTTGATCCCTCATCCGAAGAGGAGGAAGCTGATGATGATGACACAGAGGAATTCTCCCCACTGACTGAGTCACTATAAATCTCCGACTCCTGGGACCTAGCCTTTATCTTCTTTCCCTTAAGGGCACCTTCCTGGGAAATGGATCTCATAGACACCTTAACCTCTGCCCTGACAATCTCTCAAACTAGTAACGAAATTAGGGGTTTCTTCTGCTGCAGTCTGCTCAATGCATGATTGGCACAATCTCTTCTGATAAGAGGGACCTGCAAAGCACTCACTTCTTATGTTTTGATTTTGATGTACACTTCATTCCCAGATTATGCAGGGGACACATCTCAGTCAAAGGACCCTCTCTGGAGGTTGATGAATCATCCAATCTGCTGGAGCTGCTGACTGGATCTCCCTACAGAATCACGTCTCTCTCACCAACACGTCTACCTCCCACACTGCCATAGGTTAGTCGCCGTGATGATTGTAGGTGCATCCTTCCACTGAGCTGCTGCTGCACAAGCTGCTGCTACTCTGGTGACTCCATCTTTCTTGGAAATAATCATGGGCCAGGAAGAACCGGGTCCTGTTCTGGTGTCCTTTTAAATGATAGGCCACTCCCCTAATCCGGCACCCCCAGATATCCAGGTCAGCAGATTTCTTCATGTGGTCTAGCATCCAGCACCATTTTAATAATGCCTGCTCCCAAATTCCCCCAGTCGCATCCCCAGCTGATGTGCCCTTGCCCCCCAAGCCATGCCCCAACCTCCAGTCCCAGTCGGACTATTGCTGGATAGCCACGCTGTGTACCCACCCTAGGGCACACCTTTAGGCGCACCCTCAGTGCTCGACCCCCGACATGTCACCGGGCATGCGCATCACCCAGGTGCTCCCTGGCTGCTTCATCCTGGTGCACCTTTGATGCATCATCAGGGCCCGCCCAGGACAAGCGCATCATCCGGGCGCGCCCCAAGCACGTCATCAGGACATGCCCAAATGCATTATCAGGGTCTGATCTGGACACCAGGACCTACCCTAGACATAACCGAAGCACACCCACCGCATAGAGACACCCCCAGCAGAGCTCCCGGAGATACTTATATCATCTTCTGCACAGACCACGATCGAGCTGGTAATTCTACCTGGATACCGCTCACTTGCACTGCACACTACAGTAAAGTTCCCGTGGACCCACAGTGGTCCGAGGCAGTGGATCCCCGCTGCCTGAATGGACAGCCTGGGCCTGGGAATGATTCCTCCATCAAAGGTACCTCTGTAGAGTTTCACCCGTCAAGGACAGGAAATCAACTGATGCGTGGGAGAGGTGCCACACTTTTATGTCTCTAGGTTTCCTGTTCCTTGAACAAGTTTTCTGTAGGTTTCCTGTTTCCCCTCTCTGATGATGCTGTCGGGGGAATCGAATAAATATATCTTGCTGAATATAACAAATTTGGGAGAATGGAAAAATGTGTGCATGCAGATTATAGAACTGAATATCTAAGTAATAAAATACAAAGTGTTTTAAGGAAAAATGGAATTGTGTTTCAGACTATTGTACCATACAACCCTGAACAAAATGGTGTAGCGGAAACAAGGAACCCAACACTTTGTGAAAATGGAAGTAGTATGCTCTTTGATGCAGATTTGCCAACAACATATTGGGTTGAAGCAATCAGGACACCTTGCTATCTTCAAAACAGGCTACCAGGTAAAGCTACTGATAAAACTCCATTTAAGCAATGGAACAACTAGAAGCCGGAACTACAACACATGAATATTCAGAAGTAAAGTATTTGCACATATTCCCAAAGAAAAAAAATTTACCAAGTGGGAATCTCATGCAAAAGAGGGTATCCTGATGGGCTACAGTGAAACCCCGAAAGGATATTGAATCCTGCACCCAGAAATGAACAAGGTCACAATAAGCAGAGATGTAATGATTGATGAGAACTTTGTGTTGCTCAACTTTCATGGCATCATACCAATAGTCCAGCTAAAGCAACAACAATCTCAGTCACAATTTCAAAATAACAAGGAAAAAGATATAGAAGTTTGGTTGGGTTCTTCAACCACTGTGGAAGCAACAGAAATATCAGGTGAACCTGAAGTCAGGAGATCGTGGAGATCAAACAAAGCTAACCATATATTTTGCCAAAACATTACCTAAGTCAGAGCTGCAGTCATGGGATGAGATGCAACAACTACCTGTCCATGGAAAATTAATGCTGATCAAAAGGAAATTAAGTCCCTTCATCAACTTCAAACTTGGAAAGTCACTGAACTACAATGAGGCAAGAAAACAATGAAATGTAAATGGATTTTTAAGACCAACTATGACTCTGAAGACAAAGTTCATCGATTTATAGCAAGATTATTCGCAAAAGGATATTCTCAGAAATATGGAGAAGATTATAACACATTTTCTCCAGTTACTAAGCATACCATATTCTAATGGCTATAGCTGCTGTACAAAACAATGTTTGTCAGACATTTGGACATTAAAACTTCCTTTTAAATGGTTACATTAAAGAAGACTTCTACATGATTCAACCTAAGGGTTATATCAAAGAGGGTGAAGAGAATCAGCCCACACAAGTCAAGAGGTCATTTGGTTAAACCAATTGTTAGGCTATCTTGGCAAGCCATCAACTCAACAGACAGTGAATTATGAAGACAACCAAGGATGCATTAAACGTGCATCCCATGAGACGATCAATGAGAGAACAAAACACAATAACATTAAATATCACCTGCATGATTTAATAGAATGTGACAAAATAGAGTTTATTGCGATACTGACCAGATGATAGCGACAAAGCCACTTCCAAGCTTGAAGAATTCAGATCCACTGTGGGACTAATAGGATAAGTAGTTGCAGATTGGGGGTGTTGGAATATTGTTTATTATTGTATATATTGCATCAACTACTATTTACTACTGTTTAATAGTGCATGAGTTTCTGTCTCCAGCAATAGTGTTACATTGCCAATAATGCATTGCGCAGAAAACATCAAAAACAGGAAGTTCCTGTTCACTGTGTGTGTAGCTGGAGCACACTTTACTTTCATTTTGCAAGACAAGATGCCAAGATCCTAAGCTATAAGAAATACCAGTTGTAAACTGTATTATCTTTGTTCCTGAACTAACATATATTCGCTGTTGAATGGCTGTACAGTACAGAGATTAATCTACTACCAATAAACACACAGTCTAATAAGTGACACATCCCTGGTATCACAATCTCAGCTCCTAAATTATGCTACTCTCAAGATTAAATAGCAAACACAAATTGACAAAATCACTTTAAGGTGCATTTTCGCTGTAACGTATCCTAGGAACGCTTGTTCACTTTAATCTTTCAATGTAAATGCACCAAATATAGGCTACAAATTGCTTGCTCATTGAGTGAAATAATTAGGCAGGTTTAAAATACTAATTCCTGGCAGCACATTGTCCTATGTAAAATTTTAGCCACCAACCTCCTTCCCTCAGTAAGAGCATGGGTCAAGATGGGTCGTGGCTGGGTCTTCCAGCATGACAATGATCTGAAACATACAGCCAGGGCAACTAAGTAGTGGCTCTGTAAAAAGCATTTCAGGGTCCTGGAGTGGCCTAGCCCAGGGGTGTCAAACTGCATTCCTCGAGGGCCGCAAATCATGCGTGTTTTCAAGATTTCCTTAGCATTGCACAAGGTGCTGCAATCATTATGTGTGTAGGTGATTAAATTATCACCTGTGCAGTACAAGGAAATCCTGAAAACATGATCTGGTTGCAGCCCTCGAGGAATGCAGTTTGACACCCCTGGCCTAGCCAGCTTGCAGACCTGAACCCAATAGAAAATTTTTGGGAGGGAGTTGAAACTCATTGTTGCCCAGTGGCAGCCCCAAAACCTGAAAGATCTGGAGAAGATCTGTGTGGAGGAGTGGGCCAAAATCTATGCTGCAGTGTGTGCTCAAGAACTACAGCAAATGTTTGACCTCTGTATTTGCAAACAAAACGTTTGTGTACCAAGTATTGAGTTCTGTTTTTCTATTTTATCAAATACTT
Source organism: Ranitomeya imitator (assembly GCF_032444005.1). NCBI lineage: Eukaryota > Metazoa > Chordata > Amphibia > Anura > Dendrobatidae > Ranitomeya > Ranitomeya imitator. The sequence goes on along the minus strand of NC_091282.1, from coordinate 821,194,753 downwards.
ATTTCATGCAATAAAACGCAAATTAATTATGTAAACATAATACAATGTGATTGTCTGGATTTATTTTTTTATAAGATTCTCTCTCACAGTTGAAATGTACCTATGATAAAAACTACATACCTCTCCATTCTTAGTAGGTGGGAAAATTTGCAAAATTAGCAGTGCATCAACTACTTATTTTCCCCACCATAGACAGACACAGAAATATTAAAAGAAATGTTGTAGTTCCCTCCTATAATTAATAACCAGCAAAGGATAGGCAGAAAGCAGCGAGTTTTTAATAATAGGCTAGGAAGGGGCCATGGATATTCGTCTCGTCCCAGACAGAAAACATCAGCTGTCAGCCACCCCAAAAAAGGCGCATCCATAAGATGCACCAATTCTATCGCTTAGCCCTGCTCTTCTCACTTGTTCTGATGCATTGGCAAGTGGAGTAATAGTATTGGGGTTGATGTCAGCTTTGTACTGGCAGCTGACATCAAGAACAGGGGTTAGTAATGGAGAGGCATCTATAATACTATAACCCCAAAGCACCAGGGCAAGTGGGAAGACCGAGGCTAAGCGCCAGAATTGGTGCATTTTATGAATGTGACTTTTCTGGGGCAGCTGATGTTTTTAGTCTCGAAATGAGGCTAAAATGCATGGCTCCTTTCTAGCCTATTAAGATCTGTTCAAAGACATCTGCCTAGTCTCTGCTGGTTATTTATTATAGGGGAACCCAAGTCATTTTTGGTCCCCCATTTTAATAACCAGTAAAGGCTCAGTAAACAGCTGTGACCTGATAGTAATAACCTGATAAGCTCCATGTGTATTGCTTTTGATCTTGCAGATTTTCTGCATCATTTCTGCACCAATTGGGTAAATTAGGTTGTTTGCGTTAAGTGCATTCTATTGCTATTTTTCTTTTGTAATTTTTGTCTCTTTCTGGTATGTGGTCATGTTTAAAATAAAAAGGCTTTATTTTGGAATCTTCCCATTTCTGATAAAACCGTATTGATAAAGTTAAGTGCGGATTACATGTTTTTAATGCATTTCTGCATATGCATTTTCTTATATGCAGATGTTTCCAATTTCATTCAAGTCTAAGGGGAAATTTCACAAATAAAATACATATTTACAGCAAGAGAGATTGACATGTTGCGACTTTCAAAAAATGCACGGCAGATCAGTTTATGTAGCTTAAAAAAAAGAAGCACAGGGTGCATGAGATTTCTATAAATCTCTTCGGCTTTTTTGGAACTGCAATATGCTGTGTTTTTATGTTCAGCTTCAAAAGTTCACCAAATACCCGGTACTAACTTAGCTGTAGGGTAGTGCTACTTCAGTTGATTAGATTGGTAAGCCCTACCAGTCTATGTCGTGACCACAGAAGCTTTAAAGGGAATCTGTCACCTCATTTTTCACATATAAGCTGCAGCCACCACCATTAGGAGCTTATCTACAGCATTCTGTAATGCTGTAGATAAGCCTCCGATGTAACCTGAAAGATAAGAAAAACAAGTTAGATTATACTCACCCAGGGGCGGTCTGGTCCGGTGGGTGTTGTGGTCCGGGTCCAGCGCCTCCCATCTTCATACAATAACATCCTCTTACTTGCTTCTGTCGCTGCTCATGCGCAGGCGTAATTCTCTGCCCTGTTGAGGGCAGATCGAAGTACTGCAGTGCGCAGGTGCTGGGAAAGGACAGAGAGGCCCAGCGCCTGCGCACTGCAGTACTTTACTCTGCCCTCAACAGGGCAAATCAGTATGCTTGTGCAGGAGCCATGACACGAAGCAAGGAGGATGACGATGTCGTATGAAGATGGGAGGCGCCGGACCCTGACCTGCGATGCCCATCAGACCTGGACCGCCCCTGGGTGAGCATAATGTAACTTGTTTTTCTTATCTTTCAGGATACATTGGGGGCTTATCTACAGCATTACAGAATGCTGTAGATAAGCCCGATGCCAGTGGCCACAGCTTATATGCGAAAAATGAGGTGACAGATTCCCTTTAAGATAAATTTACATGTCTGGTATTCCTAAACGACATTTTCAATGTAATGAAAATATCCAGATAAATGCCATCTTTATTGAGAAAACCTTTAAAAGGGATTTTTTTTTTTAAAACAGCAACCCTGTATATATACCCTACAACAGAATATAATGTTTATTTAGAGACCGTACTCCCCTCTTTAAACCAGAAAAGCAATCTGCCCTGCAAATCTGGCCCATCCATGCACTACAAGCGCCTTCATTTATTTGAATGATCGAGTGCGAGGCAGGTATGCACAAAAGTTACTGATACCTGCAAGGGTGAGATGAGTGCCACATTGTCAGACCCCCTCACTCACTAATGCAGTAGTGAGAAGCTCTGGTCAGCCCCTTTAAATATATACCGTAACTTTCTCAGTACAAAATGTTCCATTTTTAAATAGAATATTTAAAATCAAGTAAAATTGAGTAACTGTCTTACCAAATCCAAGACCAGAGTGCTGTCTGGGACGCTGCGAGTTTTACAAGGGATGATAGTCTTCCATGGCTTCATGTAACCCGATTCAGTCTGGGCAGTGCATATAAACTTGCTTCTGAAATGATATACAATTAGTGACCATTCCTACAATACCAACATAGTAGAAGCATTACAAGCTAACACTCACGGACTGAAAGGCTCTGTCACATCTTCTTTTGGGAGTTGGCTAAAATATGTGCAGTCAGGACTACTATTTTGGTCTATTTCTGTTTGGTTTCTTTGACTCCACACAGCTAAAACAGTTGAGAAGAAAGCATAATGATTATGGAACACATGTCTAAGAGGTCTCTACAAGTAAATTAGGGTTGTAAAATTAAAGGAGTTGGTAACTCCATCCTTATTTTAACAGATAGGTTGGGAAAATGATTTAGTGGCAGCCATATAGAAATGTTACACATTTATTCATTGACACAACAGCTAGTATTGATCAACCAGTGCACATCATTTAATTTGGTATGTCTGTGTAAATAGACATATCAAAGAACGCCCATCAGTAAAATCTACTGTTTAGTGGTCCTATCATGTCGCTGGCCGGCCTGTGTAAATGGACCCCAAGTCTCCCATACACTTTAGACAGCGATTTGCCAAACAATAGTTTGGCTGGCAGCTATCCTTTCTGTCTCTCCCATACTTAGGAGGTGTTACTCTGCTGTGAGCACCTGCTTCTCTATGACAGAACAATGGACAGACCAATCTGGCGCTAGATTGTGTCTTCGAAAACAAAAGGATTAGTAATCTGAAATCAGACATTCTCCATCCGACATAGGAAATCATACACATTAGCCTGTCTGCACAACCCATCAATATGAGTGGATTTGGTTGACTTTAGTTTAATGCTTATTGGGCCTTTAGATTTCAACAAAATTGTTCTTTTTTTGGCATGGAGTGGTCCATCTTATCTTAAAACATACAACTCTGCCCTTCACCTCTCCAAACAAACCTATTTTAAAACCTCATCACCTCTAAACGTCTCTTTGACACTTTCCATTCCCTACTCAACCCTTGAGTGCAGGCCCCAACCACGGATCTCCGCGCTGACGATCTGGCCAATTACTTCAAAGAAAAAATTGACCACATTCGACAGGAAATTATCTCCCAATCCCTTCATACCATGCACTGTCCTCCCTCCCTCACCCTGCATCTAGTTCACTCTCTGACTTTGAACCAGTTACAGAAGAAGAAGTAATCAGGCTCCTTGCATATTCTCGCCCGACCACTTGTACCAGTGATCCCATTCCGTCACATCTCCTCCAGTACCTTTCCCCGGCTGTGACCTCTCACCTAACACAAATATTCAATCTCTCTCTCTCTTCTGGTATTTTTCCCTCCTCATTTAAGCATGCCATCATACACCCATTACTTAAAAAACCATCCCTCGATCAAAACTGCCGCTAATTATAGACCTGTCTCTAATCTTCCCTTCATCTCTAAACTCCTCGAACATCTGGACCACTCCCGTCTTATCTGCTATCTCTCAGATAACTCTCTTCTCGACCCTCTTCAATCTTGTTTCCGCTCTTTACACTCTACTGAAACTGCCCTCACTAAAGTCTCTAATGTTCTACTAACAGCTAAATCTAATGGTCACTACTCCATGATAATTCTCTTGGATCTCTCGGCAGCATTCGATACTGTGGATGATCAGCTCCTCCTCACTATGCTCCGCTTCATTGGTCTCAAGGACACCGTTCTCTCCTGATTCTCCTCTTATCTCTCTGACCGCTCCTTCACTGTATCTTTTGCTGGTTCCTCCTCCTCTCACCTTCCCCTTACTGTTGGGTTTCCTCAAGAATCAGTCCTAGGCCCCCTCCTCTTCTCTTCGTATACTGCCCCTATTGGACAAACAATCAGTAGATTTGGTTTCCAGTACCATCTCTATGCTGATGACACCCAATTATACACTTCTCCTGATATCACGCCTGCCTTTTTAGAAAACACCAGTGATTGTTTTACCGCTGTCTCTAACATCATGTCTTCCCACTATCTGAAACTGAACCTGTCAAAAACTGAACTCCTCATGTTCTCTCCCTCTACTAACCTACCTTTGCCTGACATTGCCATCTCTGTGTGTGGTTCCACCATTACTCCCAAGCAACATGCCCACTGCCTTGGGGTCATCCTTGATTCTGAGCTTTCTTTCACACCCCCCCCCCCCCATCCCATCATTGGCTCGCTTTTCTTATCTGCATCTCAAACATTTCTAGAATTCGCCCTTTTCTTACTTTCGACACTGCAAAAACTCTTACTGTTTTACGAATTCATTCTCGTTTGGACTATTGCAACTCTCTCTTAATTGGCCTCCCTCTTACCAAACTCTCCCCATTTCAATCTGTCCTGAATGTTGCTGCCAGGATTATATTCCTCACCAACCGTTACACTGATGTCTCTACCCTGTGCCAGTCATTACACTAGTTACCCATCCACTCAAGAATCCAGTACAAAACTATTACCCTCATCCACAAAGCACTCCATGGCTCAGCACCACCCTACATCTCCTCCCTGGTCTCAGTCTACCACCCTACCAGTGCTCTCCTTTCTGCTAATGACCTGAGGTTAGCATCCTCAATAATCAGAACCTCCCACTCCCATCTCCAAGACTTTTCACATGCTTCGCCAATTCTTTGGAATGCACTACCAAGGTTAATAAGATTAATCCCCACAGTTTTAAGAGTGCCCTAAAAACGCATTTGTTCAGAGTGGCCTACCGCCTCAACGCATTAACCTAACTATCCCTGTGTGGCCCATTCAATAAAAAAAAACCCTTAAACCTTAATCAGGTTCCTCACATCATATTCTCATACATTTCATGCAGTTAATAGCCCTCTGTGTCCGTACTGTTACATACTTAGGCTGTTAACTGGTTCATGCAGCTTTACATGAACACCTGATCCTTACACTATGGCTGGTCCGAACAACGAAAGCAATTGTTACCATCCAACTCTCGCGTTTCCCTTTTTCCTATAGATTGTAAGCTTGCGAGCAGGGCCCTCACTCCTCTTGGTATCCATTTTGAACTGTGATTTTTGTTATGCTGTAATGTCTATTGTCTGTACAAATCCCCTCTATAATTTGTAAAGCGCTGCAGAATATGTTGGCGCTTTATAAATAAAATTATTATTATTATCATCCAGTGCTTTTATGTTCCTCTCCTCGAGCCAAGAAGGTGGGAGAGCAGGAGTTATATTTATCCTGATTCGATTGTGGATATTCTACATATACTCTCTTCTGCTCCAGGATGGAGTTTGAGCCAGTATGTGTGTGAGATAACAGAGGTCCCTCAGGAATGTCTTTTTGTAACAGACCTAGAAAAAAACATGGGAAAGTGGGTGAAATGAAACTAAGAGGGGGCAGTACCGCAACTAGATCACAAGCTGAGAGTGAACAGTGTTAACTTAGCCAATTAGATGTATGTATTCTGAAGGGTTGACTCAGCAGCTGAGCTGCTTCCAAAGGTAGACACAGGAATGCTTCTTGTGTTAACCCCTTAGTGACCAAGCCAATTTTTACAATTCTGACGACTCATTTTATGAGGTTATAGCTTTGGAACGCTTCAATGCATTCCACTGATTCTGAGATTGTTTTTTTCATGACATATTGTACTTCATGTTAGTGGTAAAATTTCTTTGATATTACTGGTGTTTACTTATGAAAAAAAGGGAAATTTGGCAAAAATTTTGTAAATTTAGCAATTTTCAAACTTTTAATTCTTGCGCCCATAAATCAGAGTCGTGTCACAAAAAATAGTTAATAAATACCGTATATACTCGATTATAAGCCGAGATTTTCAGCCCAAAATTTTGGGCTGAAAGTGCCCCTCTCGGCTTATAATCGTGTCACGGTGGGCAGCAGGGTCGGCGGGTGAGGGGGAGAGGGCGCTGAGGCATACTCACCTAGTCCCGGCGATCCTGGCGCTCCCCCTGCCGTCCCACGGTCTTCGGTGCTGCAGTTCTTCTCCTCTTCAGCGGTCACATGGGACCGCTCATTAGAGAAATGAATACGCGGCTCCACCTCCCATATGTGGAATTTCCTGAAGAAGAGGTCGCACTGACCTTGAAACGCGTTGAATAAACCACCTTTTAAATTTATTATCCTTGGAACTTCTTCATTAAGGCAGCGCGGATTTAACCCACAACTCCTGCACAGTTTATACAGTTTCCTTAATGGCATTTTAGGTACTAGTGGCTCCATAATCAATTGCACTGTTCAGGACCAAATAATCGCGGTCCCAACCATTTTTTTTTTCCAAGTCCAAACAATTGTTAATTGTGACCCACATTGGCAAGACTAGATGAGCTGGTATATAAGGAGGAGCAGCACAGCAGCAGGCACATCCCTGATGAAGGTGCGTAGATCCCTTGAAACGCGTAGGAATTGTGCACCTCACGCACCCGTCCTTGCTTCCCTGTGAAGTCACTGAAGTTTTTTTTTTGTTGTTTGTTTTTTTTCTCACACCGCTACCCTCAGCGCTGCTTCCGGCCGGAGGGTGCGAGGAGTCGGCGTTCTCCTCCAGCTCACTGAATGCCTGAATCTCCACCGCTCAGCACCTTCATGCTGTCTATTCATCTGATCACTGGGCTTCACTAGTAAGTGCACCATATCTCGAATCTAGCATTTAGCCTCAGACGGGACCAATAATAACGGTTACAACCATTTATTTAGGGCACACCTCCAGTGCCTTCATTGATTGAGCCATTACCACTCATTTACCCCTGTCTTGCCACTCCTGCTCATACTGCACACCCAGCTGCTTAATTGACCAAGCGCATTAGCCAGCAAGTACACAGGGTCCAACCATCCTGTCAAATCAGCACTCAGCACTTTATTTTAGAGCCATCTCCCTTTTTCATGGATTCCTGCATGCACCAGTGAGTATATTGCTTCCTTAATCAGTAGATAGTTCAATTACATTTATATATTTTAAAAAAAAAATGCAATTATTTATTCTATTATGATTTTTTTCACCACTATTTTCATCAGCCTTACTATCCAAACAGATGAACAATTACATTCATCTCTGAGCACGCTCCATACAGACTCATCTATTGTGTGAGTATACACGATTCAATCTATCTCAGTTATTGCGCGGTGATCCGTTATCTACCTAAACCAGTATTTTTACAGGAGCTGGCACAGAGCCTGTTATTTTCACCAGCTGCATCTGAGATTCATCACACTTCATTTCTCGAGTAGGCAAGCGCCAGTGTGTATATCTATCTATTTAGCAATATAGCAAATCCATATGTCTAAGGAATTCGCCCGCTCAGACCACTATGTTTCTTTAACTCCACCTGGAGCCACCATTTCGAGTCTCTCTTCTCCAAACCACAACACACCAACTACCTCTCAAGTCCAGCTATTTAAACCCAGACCATGTGACTGATCACATGACTGTGACATCAAACAGGTCCTGTCAGCACATGGTGGTGCAGGCTCTGCAGGTGGAGATAAGGTGGACATCTTCCCACCCACTCTATAGATGTCCACATAAAACCAGCCCATGTATGCAATTTTAGCTTAACCCTCAACACGTAGTGTGCTGGAGGAAAATAATCTGGTTTTACATCACTGACGCCATTACGCACAGTGACACATATCTCACTCATATACCGTCCCAGTGACCCTGTCACAGTATGCTAATGCCAGCACATATTTAGAGATAAGATGAGACAATTATATTGTTACAATGCAAGAATACTAATAACCTATATAAAGACTGAACGGATGATGTAATAAAGAGAGATCTGCTTTGATTCTTAACCCCTTTCTGACATGGGACGTACTATCCCGTCGAGGTGGGGTGGGCCCCCATGACCATGGACGGGATAGTACGTCCAGCGCGATCGGCGGCGCTCACAGGGGGAGCGCCGCCGATCGCGGCCGGGTGTGAGCTGCCTATCGCAGCTGACATCCGGCACTATGTGCCAGGAGCGGTCACGGACCGCCCCCGGCACATTAACCCCTGGCACACCGCGATCAAAGATGATCGCGATGTGCCGGCGGTGCAGGGAAGCATCGCGCAGGGAGGGGCTCCCTGCGGGCTTCCCTGAGCCCCCCGCAGCAACGCGATGTGATCGCGCTGCTGCGAGGGTCTTACCTCCCTCTCTGCCTGCTCGAGCCCCGGATCCAAGATGGCCGCGGATCCGGGTCCTGCAGTCAGGGAGGTGGCTTCACAGAGCCTGCTCAGAGCAGGCACTGTGAAGCAGCCTGCACTGCTCTCAGATCGGTGATCTGACAGAGTGCTGTGCAAACTGTCAGATCACCGATATGTGATGTCCCCCCCTGGGACAAAGTAAAAAAAAATTTTTTCAAATGTGTAAAAAAAAATAAAAAAAAATACTTCAAAATAATGAAAAAAATATATATATTATTCCCATAAATACATTTCTTTATCTAAATAAAAAAAAACAAACAATAAAAGTACATATATTTAGTATCGCCGCGTCCGTAACGGCCCGACCTATAAAACTGGCCCATGTATGCAATTTTAGCTTAACCCTCAACACGTAGTGTGCTGGAGGAAAATAATCTGGTTTTACATCACTGACGCCATTACGCACAGTGACACATATCTCACTCATATACCGTCCCAGTGACCCTGTCACAGTATGCTAATGCCAGCACATATTTAGAGATAAGATGAGACAATTATATTGTTACAATGCAAGAATACTAATAACCTATATAAAGACTGAATGGATGATGTAATAAAGAGAGATCTGCTTTGATTCTTAACCCCTTTCTGACATGGGACGTACTATCCCGTCGAGGTGGGGTGGGCCCCCATGACCATGGACGGGATAGTACGTCCAGCGCGATCGGCAGCGCTCACGGGGGGAGCGCCGCCGATCGCGGCCGGGTGTCAGCTGCCTATCGCAGCTGACATCCGGCACTATGTGCCAGGAGCAGTCACGGACTGCCCCGGCACATTAACCCCTGGCACACCGCGATCAAAGATGATCGCGATGTGCCGGCGGTGCAGGGAAGCATCGCGCAGGGAGGGGGCTCCCTGCGGGCTTCCCTGAGCCCCCCGCAGCAACGCAATGTGATCGCGTTGCTGCGAGGGTCTTACCTCCCTCCCTGCCTGCTCGAGCCCCGGATCCAAGATGGCCGCGGATCTGGGTCCTGCAGGGAGGGAGGTGGCTTCACAGAGCCTGCTCAGAGCAGGCACTGTGAAGCAGCCTGCACTGCTCTCAGATCGGTGATCTGACAGAGTGCTGTGCAAACTGTCAGATCACCGATCTGTGATGTCCCCCCCTGGGACAAAGTAAAAAAGTAAAAAAAAAAAAATTTCAAATGTGTAAAAAAAATAAAAAAAAATATTCCAAAATAATGGAAAAAAAATAAATATATTATTCCCATAAATACATTTCTTTATCTAAATAAAAAACCAATAAAAGTACATATATTTAGTATCGCCGCGTCCGTAACGGCCCGACCTATAAAACTGGCCCACTAGTTAACCCCTTCAGTAAACACCGTAAGAAAAAAAAAAAAAAAACGAGGCAAAAAACAACGTTTTATTATCATACCGCCGAACAAAAAGTGGAATAACACGCGATCAAAAAGACAGATATAAATAACCATGGTACCGCTGAAAACGTCATCTTCTCCCGCAAAAAACGAGCTTTGATACAGCATCATCAGCAAAAAAATAAAAAAGTTATAGTCCTGAGAATAAAGCGATGCAAAAATAAAAACTATTTTATAGAAAAAATAATTATCGTATAAAAGCGCCAAAACACAAAAAAAATGATATAAATGAGGTGTCGCTGTAATCGTACTGACCCGAAGAATAAAACTGCTTTATCAATTTTACCAAACGCGGAACGGTATAAACGCCTCCCTCAAAAGAAATTCATGAATAGCTGGTTTTTGGTCATTCTGCCTCACAAAAATCAGAATAAAAAGCGATCAAAAAATGTCACGTGCCCGAAAATGTTACCAATAAAAACCTCAACTCGTCCCGCAAAAAACAAGACCTCACATGACTCTGTGGACCAAAATATGGAAAAATTATAGCTCTCAAAATGTGGCAACGCAAAAAATATTTTTTGCAATAAAAAGCGTCTTTCAGTGTGTGACGGCTGCCAATCATAAAAATCCTCTAAAAAACCCACTATAAAAGTAAATCAACCCCCCCTTCATCACCCCCTTAGTTAGGGAAAAATTAAAAAAATGTATTTATTTCCATTTACCCATTAGGGTTAGGGCTAGGGTTAGGGCTAGGGTTAGGGCTAGGGTTAGGGCTAGGGCTAGGGCTAAGGCTAGGGTTAGGGCTAGGGTTAGGGCTAGGGTTAGGGCTAGGGTTAGGGCTAGGGCTAGGGTTAGAGCTAGGGTTAGGGCTAGGGTTAGGGTTAGGGCTAGGGTTAGGGCTAGGGCTACAGTTTGGGTTGGGGCTAAAGTTAGGGTTCGGGTTGGGGCTAAAGTTACAGTTAGGGTTTAGATTACATTTACAGTTGGGAATAGGGTTGGGATTAGGGTTAGGGGTGTGTCAGGGTTAGAGGTGTGGTTAGGGTTACTGTTGGGATTAGGGTTAGGGGTGTGTTTGGATTAGGGTTTCAGTTATAATTGTGGGGTTTCCACTGTTTAGGCACATCAGGGGCTCTCCAAACGCGACATGGCGTCCGATCTCAATTCCAGCCAATTCTGCGTTGAAAAAGTAAAACAATGCTTCTTCCCTTCCGAGCTCTCCCGTGTGCCCAAACAGGGGTTTACCCCAACATATGGGGTATCAGCGTACTCAGGACAAATAGGACAACAACTTTTGGGGTCCAATTTCTCCTGTTACCCTTGGGAAAATACAAAACTGGGGGCTAAAAAATAATTTTTGTGGGAAAAAAAAGATTTTTTATTTTTATGGCTCTGCGTTATAAACTGTAGTGAAACACTTGGGGGTTCAAAGTTCTCACAACACATCTAGATTAGTTCCCTGGGGGGTCTAGTTTCCAATATGGGGTCACTTGTGGGGGGTTTCTACTGTTTAGGTACATTAGGGGTTCTGCAAACGCAATGTGACGCCTGCAGACCATTCCATCTAAGTCTGCATTCCAAATGGCGCTCCTTCCCTTCCGAGCTCTGCCATGCGCTCAAACGGTGGTTTCCCCCAACATACGGGGTATCAGCGTACTCAGGACAAATTGGACAACAACTTTTGGGGTCGAATTTCTCCTCTTACTCTCGGGAAAATACAAAACTGGGGGCTAAAAAATAATTTTGGGGGGAAAGATTTTTTTTTTTAATTTTCATGGCTCTGCGTTACAAACTGTAGTGAAACACTTGGGGGCTCAAAGCTATCACAACACATCTAGATGAGTTCCTTAGGGGGTCTAGTTTCCAAAATGGTGTCACTTGTGGGAGGATTCTACTGTTTAGGTACATTAGGGGCTCTGCAAATGCAATGTGACACCTGCAGACCATTCCATCTAAGTCCTCATTCCAAATGGAGCTCCTTCCCTTCCGAGCCCTCCCATGCGCCCAAACAGTGGTTCCCCCCACATATGGGCTATCAGCGCACTCAGGACAAATTGGACAACAAATTGCGGGGTCCAATTTCTCATGTTACCCTCGGGAAAATACAAAACTGGGGGCTAAAAAATAATTTTTGTGGGAAAAAATTTTTGTTTTATTTTTACGGCTCTCCATTATAAACTTCTGTGAAGCCCTTGGTGGGTCAAAGCGCTCAGCACACATCTAGATAAGTTCCTAAGGGGGTCTACTTTCCAAAATGGTGTCACTTGTGGGGGGTTTCTACTGTTTAGGTACATTAAGGGCTCTGCAAACGCAATGTGACACCTGCAGACCATTCCATCTAAGTCTGCATTCAAATGGCACTCCTTCCCTTCCGAGCCCTCCCATGTGCCCAAACAGTGGTTCCCCCCACATATGGTGTATCATCGCACTCGGGACAAATTGGGCAACACATTTTGGGGTCCAATATCTCCTGTTATCCTCGGGAAAATACAAAACTGGGGGCTAAAAAAATAATTTTTGTGGGAAAAAAATTTTGTTTTATTTTCACGGCTCTGCATTATAAACTTCTGTGAAGCACTTGGTGGGTCAAAGTGCTCATCACACCTCTAGATAAGTTCCTTAGGGGGTCTACTTTCCAAAGTGGTGTCACTTGTGGGGGGTTTCAATGTTTAGGCTCATCAGTGGCTCTTCAAACGCAACATGGCGTCCCATCTCAATTCCTGTCAATTTTGCATTGAAAAGTCAAACGGCGCTCCTTCCCTTCCGAGCTCTCCCATCCACCCAAACAGTGGTTTACCCCCACATATGGGCTATCAGCGTACTCAGGACAAATTGTACAACAACTTTTGGGGTCCAATTTCTTCTCTTACCCTTGGGAAAATAAAAAATTGGGGGCGAAAAGATAATTTTTGTGAAAAAATATGAGTTTTTATTTTTACGGTTCTACATTATAAACTTCTGTGAAGCACTTGGTGGGTCAAAGTGCTCACCACACCTCTAGATAAGTTCCTTAGGGGGTCTACTTTCCAAAATGGTGTCACTTGTGGGGGGTTTCAATGTTTAGGCACATCAGGAACTCTCCAAACGAAACATGGCGTCCCATCTCAATTCCAGTCAATTTTGCATTGAAAAGTCAAATGGCGCTCCTTCGCTTCCAAGCTCTGCCATGTGCCCAAACAGTGGTTTACCCCCACATGTGGGGTATTGGCGTACTCAGAACAAATTGTACAACAATGTTTGGGGTCCATTTTCTCCTGTTACCCTTGGTAAAATAAAACAAATTGGAGCTGAATTAAATTTTTTGTGAAAAAAAGTTAAATGTTCATTTTTATTTAAACATTCAAAAAATTCCTGTGAAGCACCAGAAGGGTTAATAAACTTCTTGAATATGGTTTTGAGCACCTTGAGGGGTGTATTTTTTAGAATGGTGTCACACTTGGGTATTTTCTATCATATAGACCCCTCAAAATGACTTCAAATGAGATGTGGTCCCTAAAAAAAAATGGTGTTGTAGAAATGAGAAATTGCTGGTCAACTTTTAACCCTTATAACTCCCTAACAAAAAAAAATTTTGGTTCCAAAATTGTGCTGATGTAAAGTAGACATGTGGGAAATGTTACTTATTAAGTATTTTGTGTGACATATCTCTGTGATTTAATTGCATAAAAATTCAAAGTTGAAAAATTGCGAAATTTTCATAATTTTCGCCAAATTTCTGTTTTTTTCACAAATAAACGCAGGTACTATCAAAGAATTTTTACCATTGTCATGAAGTACAATATGTCACGAGAAAACAGTCTCAGAATCACTGGGATCCGTTGAAGCGTTCCAGAGTTATAACCTCATAAAGGGACAGTGGTCAGAATTGTAAAAATTGGCCCGGTCATTAACGTGCAAACCACCCTTGGGGGTAAAGGGGTTAATATATTAGAGTGGCTCTTCCGTGCACATTTTTAAATTCTACAATTTAATGTCCCACATTCTGTGGCAATGACACTGGCATGTACACTGGGGGGATAAATAAATATAACTGACACATTTTTGTTATTTATATTCATAAAACACACCCATACATTTTTTGCACCAAATTTACTTTTCCATTTGTGGCATTTTTTATGTATATTTTCCTTTTAAGTCTTGTAGTATTCATTATTATTTTTGCACCAAATCCTTAAAATAGTTGCAAGCAGTTCATGAATTCTGCGCAAGTTAAATAATCAACTTTTTTTTTTTTTTTTAACTATTATTGAGACTTTTTAATGCAAAGAGGCACATGTTGAAAAAAATGGAGCAAAAAATGCACTAAAATATCTGTTGAACACACTCGGGAAGTAAACTGGAGAACACTTGCGACTTTTTGATAAATCAGATGAAAACATCTGGAAATTCAAAACCCTGCCAACAACTGCAAACATTCAAAGACATGACTGGAAAGGCGCATTTGGTGCCAAAAAAATGAACAATTTCATTAATGAATTGGGCTCTATTAAAGGTAATGAGAAGTATAAAGATACTGTCATGCAGTGACAAGGGACTGTGGGAAACAACCCGATGTCTTGAACTAAGGGCACCCTAGGTTATTCCTGTCCCCCAGATGATGGAGATGCTGGGGTCTCGTACCTTGCTATGCTCCTATCTTAACCCTTATCTGTTCTCCCTGTCACCCAGGGATGTGCGAGGCCTAAGTGTATTGCAAAACACTAACCAGACAAACAGGGGTAATCAAACTATGAAAGAAAAAACTACAATCATTCAAATACACTCACAAAACATCAGAGTGGGAAACAAGAGAGGAATAGGAGGCACAAACCAAATGGGAGAGGATGAGCAGAAAGCACGCAACCCAACTTCATGCAGAAATCTCCTGAAAAACTCTCCAACCGCCTACTTCAAACACTGAACTTCTCCTTCAACTCTAAACCAGCTAGTGATGAACTATCAATGGCAACTCCCAAGTGCCAGTGGCAAGCATATACAGTTGTGCTCAAAAGCTTACATATCCCAGCAGAATGTTTGGATTTGGATGTTTTGGGTTGTCATTATGATTTAAAAAGAGAAAACTCAGTAGTTTGACAATAAATGGCTTCACTCAAACACTAAGCATGAGTGTAGAAAAAGTTTTGGCGATATTCATATCCTCTGAAAAAAGGCCAAGAAAGCAAAAATTCTGCCGCGGTATGAACACTTTTGAGCACAACAGTATACCAGAGGGGAGTGGCCAATACAGAACAGCTGAGACAGTTCAGGATGGTGAGCTCCAGGAGATCAAGTGAACGGATTAAACCTTGCAATGACAATGCAAGGAAAGCCTGCAATCTTTAAAAGGATAACAAAGCAGTTCTAATCAGTGCAGGAGTTTGTGTAACCAGACACTGCAATATTCTGGTCCCTCTCTGTCGCGGTATCCCAGTGACAGCACCACCCCACCTAATAAGAGAGACCTCTGTAAAATGAAAAACCGGTTTATCTGTATGTGAAGTGTGGAAAGACTGAACCAAAATGATCGCATGAACATCAGATGCTGGTACCCATATTTTCTCCTCAGGACCATAACCCTTCCAATGTACCACATATTCAAGAGACCAGCGTATAAAGCAAGAATTGATAATCTTTGCTGTGTGAAACTGGTCAAGATGGTTCAGAGGGTGCAATATATTTCATGAGAAGTGATCGGTGAAATATATTAGGAATCTAGAAAGTGGGTGGCAAAGTAAGGCTAAACTCTACAGAATTAACAATGTCAACTATCTTTTAGGGGTCGATGACTCTGGGTCCCAGTTTCTAAGAAGGAACCTTCAATTTAATGTTCTTCGAGGACAATCACACCCAATCACCAACACACAGATCCGAACCCACCAAGCGTCTCCCATCAGCCATACTCTTATTTGAACCCTATCATTCTCAAATTATTAAGAACACCTTGCCACACTAATGTAATAGAAGAAGTAAACCGTTTCTCCTCAAGTACTCTTGAAAAATGATTCCTATTGAAGGAGCAGAATTGCGGATGAAACCTTATGCCACGAAGAACGCTGACTTGCCAGTAGATCCATCACAATGGTTATTCACAGCGAACTCAGCATGAGGTAAATAAGAAACCAAATCCTCCTGATACTTGGTCACAAAGCACATAAGATATGACTCAACCTTCTGGTTCACTCATTTAGTTTGCCCAATAGACTGTGGATGAAAAGCAAATAAAAATGCAAGATGAATCAATAAGCAAGCACATAATGTTTTCCAAAATCTGGAAAAAAAAGATTGAACACCCCAGACAAACAATATCAGATGTAATCCCATGTAATTTCATGATTTCTTTGATAAAAATGTGTGCCAAAGCATTTGATAAAGCAGATAGCATAATGAATTGAGCCATCTTACTGAATCTAACCACCATCACAAATGTTACAGTTTTATCTGCTAACGCTGGTCGATCGATGATGAAATCTATAGACAAATAAATCTATGGTCTACAGGAAATTGCCTAAGGTTAAAGAGTCCTGAGTAGATGAGTATATGGGGTCTTAGAGTGTACACAAGTACTGCAGGCCACTACATATTCCCGAACATCCTCGTGTACCATAAACCACCAAAAATGATGAACAATTAGATCTGTGAAGGCTTCACTACCAGAATAACCAGCCAGTACCGAATCACTATGTTCACTCAAAATTTTAAGACGGAGGTTCACAGGGACAAACCATTTACCCGAATGACAGACAGCAGAATCTTCCCCCTGAGCCTCTACGAACTCCTTCTCCAGATCAGAACATATAGCAGCAATATCTACCCCTTTCTGTAATATAGGAACCATCTCGCAATTACTTCCTCCCCTGGAAAACAACGAGAATCCTTCTTAATGTTCTTGTTGCTCATCCTATAAATCACTTAAAAGTCGAATCGGGTAATAATGGTCATCTTGCCTATCTAGATGTCAGACGTTTGGCAGATTCGAAATACAAATGATTTTTATGATTGGTGATTACCATGTCTGGATGAACTGCCCCCTTCAAAAAATGGCACCAATCCTCAAAGGTTGACTGTATTGCCAAGAGTTCCCTATTGCCAGTGTCATGGTTTCTCTCGGTGAAGGACAGTTTCTTGGAAAAATATGTACACGGACGACAGGGCTGCCACTAGAAATTTCAGGGCCCCATACTGGCAAAACTTCCGGGGCCCCCTTGAGACTCCACCCAGGCTCCACCCCAGCCCCGCCTCCACGCTCCACCCCTCAAACTGTCCACAGTCCCACCACTCTTTCTTGGAAAAGCTCCACTTCTCACCTATCACACATTAACAGTTCCCATCACCAGATCACACATATTGCCGACAGCTTTTGTTTTGGCCAAAAGATTTTTTTAAGCCACCAAAATGACAAGGCAGACAGGCCAGGCCAGGCCCTACTCTACTGTAACCTATTAAATATTTGTAAAAAATATGCAATACAATTTAGGTATATTTTTATTTATTTTTCAATTTTTAAAATGACCTATAATACCACATACAAGGAACAAATACCACAGCACCATGACCAGACACCATATCACCACAGTGACCTATAATACTATCTACAAGGCACAAATATCGCCACACCATGACCAGATGACATATTACCACCACATTGATCGAATAATATCAAATACAAGGAACAAATACCACAACATCATGACCAGACCACATATTACCACCACATAGTGACTGAATACTACAATACTGATCAATAATAAAAAAAACCACAATACTATCACCATCAGTGCCATTATACACAGGAGATCTGTACTTAGTATGCAGTGTCTGTGTACAGGTAATACAGTGATCACCAGTGACATTATACACATGAGCTCTGTATATAGTGTATAGGTAATCCAGTGATCACTGGTGACATTATACACAGGACCTCTGTATATAGTATACAGTGTATAGTGTCAGTGTATAGGTAACACACTGACTCACCAGTGACGTCTCTAGGTGAAGTCCTTCATCTTTCATTCAGCACAGACCGCCATCACTTCATACAGCCAGGACTCGTCTCTGTAGGAAATACCACCGTTATCTCGAGTTCCACTTGCAGAACACATTACTTAATTTTCCCAACTTCTACATTACACCACATGAAGAAGGTGACATAGTATCACTCTACACAGTAATAGGACCGCCCCCCCATTTAGAACAGTATACTCAAAAAATAAAATAAATACATCACTGCAGTAATAATATCCCTTAATTAGCCCCTATGGTAATAATATTTGCCATCCTAGCCCCCGTGTGTCTCATTCCTGGCGTCAGCCATATGTTCTCCCATCCTGCCCTAATGAGTATCCATCCTGCCCCATATGATCTCCCCATCCTGCCCCATCTGTCTCCATCGTATCCATCTTGCCCCATGATCCTGTCCCATCTGTCTCCAATCCTGCCTCCAGTGTCTCCAATCCTGCCTCCAGTGTCTCCAATCATGCCTGTATCACCATTCTGCCCCGTCTCCAATCATGCCCCCTGTGTCTCAATTCTGCCCCATCTGCCTCCAGTCATGCCCCAGTGTCTCCAGTCATGCCGCCATGTCTGTCATCCTGCCCCGTGTCTCCAATCATGCCCCGTTTCTCCATTCTGCCCGTGTCCAGCAATCTGCCCCTGTGTCCAGCAATCTGCCCGTGTCCAGCAATCTGCCCGTGTGCAGCAATCTGCCCGTGTGCAGCAATCTGCCCGTGTGCAGCAATCTGCCCGTGTGCAGCAATCTGCCCGTGCCCAGCTTTCTGCCCCCCGTGCCCAGCTTTTCTGCCCCCAGTGCCCAGCTTTCTGCCCCCCTGTGTCCAGCAATCTGCCCGTGTCCAGCAATCTGCCCGTGTCCAGCTTTCTGCCCGTGTCCTACGTTCTGCCCCTGAACGCAGCTTCCTGCCCCTGTGCCCAGCTTTCTGCCCCCCCTGTGTCCAGCAATCTGCCCGTGTCCAGCTTTCTGCCCCTGTGCCCAGCTTTCTGCCCCTGTGCCCAGCTTTCTGCCCCTGTGCCCAGCTTTCTGCCCCCCCGCCCAGCTTTCTGCCCCCCCTGTGTCCAGCTTTCTGCCCCCCCTGTGTCCAGCTTTCTGCCCCCCCTGTGTCCAGCTTTCTGCCCCCCCTGTGTCCAGCTTTCTGCCCCCCGTGTCCAGCTTTCTGCCCCCCCGTATCCAGCTTTCTGCCCTCCGTGTCCAGCTTTCTGCCCCCCCCCGTGTCCAGCTTTCTGCCCCCCCCCCCGTGTCCAGCTTTCTGCCCCCCCCCCCCCCGTGTCCAGCTTTCTGCCCCCCCCCGTGTCCAGCTTTCTGCCCCCCCCCCGTGTCCAGCTTTCTGCCCCCCCCCCCCGTGTCCAGCTTTCTGCCCCCCCCCCCCCCGTGTCCAGCTTTCTGCCCCCCCCCCGTGTCCAGCTTTCTGCCCCCCCCCACTTCGTGTCCAGCTTTCTGCCCCCCCGTGTCCAGCTTTCTGCCCCCCCCCGTGTCCAGCTTTACTGCCCTGGACCCCTCCGGATCGCCGCTCTCAATAAACATATAAAAAAAAAACAAGTTCTGCTTATCTGCCGCGCTCCTGCTCTCTCCACGCAGCTGCAGCGTGCACTCGCCGGCGACTGACAATGACGTCAGACGCCGGCGACCTGCACGCTGCGGCTGACGTCAGCTGCCAGCCTCAGATTGGCTGGCGGCTGTTAACTATTGACGTGCGGGCCCGCACGTCAATAGCGTTAAACAGCTGCAGCGCCGGCCGCTGCTAAGGGCCCCGTTCAGCCTGCGGCTGCCTGTAGGGGCCCGGTGAGCAGATAAGACGGGGCCCGATGCGGGCCCCCTCTGCTCACCGGGCCTAATACGCCAGTCACGGCTGCAATACCCCGATGGTGGCCTGGACAGACCACATTTACTAGGAGATGAACCTTGCCCCAATACAGCCACAGCCCCCATCTCTGATGCATCAACCTCTATAATGAATGGCTGAGTGATATCAGGCTGTATAAGAATCGGCACAGAAGCAAAGCAAATGCTTCACTGGCCAGACTGGACCGTTTAGAAAAGTCCGTTCCATTGCTGGTCATAATTATGGTAATAATTGGTTAACTCTAAAAAACTTTGAAATGCTTTTAAATCTTTATGACGATCCCAATATAGTACCACCCGGACTTTCCCCAGATACATACTAAAGCTGGTGGACGATAGGAAAAGTCCCAGAAAAGGGATCCCCTGAACTGAAAACATACAGCTCTGGCAAAAATTAAGAGACACGGGCCAGTTTTATAAAAATCAGCTTCTCTACATGTCTGACAGCCATCCCATTCCAGTGTCAGTTGAATTCCAACCACAGTACCCCACAGTCTACTTAATTTGCTTCTGATTAGGTGATCACCTGAACCAAATCTTATTTAATGAAGGAAAGTATAAAAAACACTGCTGCGGTGTTCACAATCCTCTTGCAATAGGACAAGCTGGATAGCAAAACCAAAACAAGTTCTAGTAATATCCAAGAGAGCTTGGCTGAGTAGATTACACAAGAAGGAAAGCACACAGCAAGTCAGCAGGATCTAGAGGCAACATGGCAGATGTGACAACCTACATGGTGAGCTGCAGCATGTGCTACATGTTCACAGATCGACCAGAAGAAGAATCAAATTTCACCTGTCAGAAGTGTAGACTAGTGGCCCTTTTAGAAGAAAAGGTGCGGGGTCTGGAAGAAAGAATAGCAACTTTGAAACTCATCAAAGAGAATGAAGACTTTCTAGACAGAACAGAAGCATCTCTACTGGCCACAGAAGGTGAAAAAAGTGTCAGAGAACCTCCAAAAGCAGATGAGTGGAAGCATGTGACCAAAAGAAGCAAGAAGACCATGGAGAAATCACTAACCACGCAACTGAAGAACCGATATCAAATCTTTGTAGAGGATGAAGATGGCACACCTAAGGATGAAGCAATACCAGCAAGCAAAAAAGAAAAGGGCACACAGCAACAAGTGACAGCAAAAAGTACAGCCAAGAAGCAACGAAGAGTGGTGGTAGTGGGAGACTCACTACTGAGAGGCACAGAAGCAGCCATCTGCAGACCGGACATAACTGCAAGAGAAGTATGCTGCCTTCCAGGTGCGATGATCAAGGATGTGACCGATAGGATACCAAAGTTCTTCAGCTCCAAGGACGTCCACCCATTTCTTCTGATACATGTTGGCACCAATGACACGGCAAGGAAGGACCTACCGACAATCTGCAAGGACTTTGAAGAGTTGGGGAAGAAAGTAAAGGAACTGGATGCACAGGTAGTTTTTTCTTCTATCCTTCCAGTAGACGGGCATGGCACCAGGAGATGGAACAGGATCCTTGATGCAAACAACTGGCTAAGACGATGGTGCAGACAACAAGGATTCGGATTCCTGGACCACGGTGTGAATTACTTGTACGATGGACTCCTCGCCAGAGACGGACTACACCTCAACAAACCTGGGAAACACACATTCGCCAGAAGACTCGCTACACTCATCAGGAGGGCGTTAAACTAGAAGAAGAGGGCACGGGAAGAAAAACATTAGACTTGAACAAAGAAGACCCAGGAAAACATACTCAGAAGGGAGGTAAGAACATTTCTAAAACAATCCAGCGAGCGAGGAGATTGGAACAAAACAAAATCCTCTAAACTGCATGCTCGCAAACGCCAGAAGCCTGACAAACAAGATGGAAGAACTAGAAGCAGAAATATCTACAGGTAACTTCAGCGTCGGACTGGAGCACCTTGGGCCCACCAGAGAAAATCATTCTTGGGGCCCACTATGTAGCTACATAGAAATAGATACAAGACCACCAATTGTGCAGTAAAAAGCCCTAATATCAGGGTATAATATAAGGTAGTTCACGTCTTAATAATGTAGCAAGGGTTGGGGTAGCCCCCTCACAGAATATAATGTAGCCCCCCAGGGCCGTATTTCGAGTTTCTGCTGCCCTAGGCACTTTTAGTGCTGCCTCCCCTTTTGGTGAGTATGACACTATTGGCAGTGACTTTGGCAAGAATCGCTGATGTAAAAGTCGCATTTTGCAGCATATTGGGCAGTTTTTCTGCATCTGCCGCGTAACGGATCACTTACAGCAACACTGCCTTCGGCCTCATTCATTCCCTATGGGATTTGCGGCACTTGCCGTGATCTGGCAAATGTGGTACCATACCTCCCAACTTTTGAAGGCAAAGACGTATAACGTTTGCGGCGCGCGTAGTGCGCCGCGGCAAATTTTAGTCCACGCCTCTGACCAGACCCATTTCACAACTAGTCACACCCATATTCACGTCCCAACTGCAGCCATTTAGCACTGCTGATCACACTGTTTTATATACAATAATTATAAGCAAACAAAAATATGGCCACACAGTGCTCCATACTGTATAATGGCCACACATGATGCTCCATACTGTATAACGGCCACACATGATGCTCCATACTGTATAATGGGCACACATGATGCTTCATACTGTATAATGGCCACACATGATGCTCCATACTGTATAATGGCCACACACAGTTCTTCATACTGTATAATGGCCACACATGATGCTCCATAGTGTATAATGGCCACACATTGCTCCATACTGTATAATGGCCAGACAGTGCTCCATACTGTATAATGACCACCAACACATAGTGCTCCATAGAGTATAACGGCCACACAGTTCTCCATACTGTATAATGGCCACACATGATGCTCAATACTGTATAGTGACCACAAATGATGCTCCATACTGTATAATGGCCACACATGATGCTCCATACTGTATAATGTCCATTGGCCACACATGATGCTCCATACTGTATAACGGCCACACATGATGCTCCATACTGTATAATGTCCATTGGCCACACATGATGCTCCATACTGTATAACGGCCACACATGATGCTCAATACTGTATAATGACCCCCCCCCCCCTGTATGCATGGCTCATCTCCCTCCTATCCCATATACATAGCTCATATTACCCCCTCCTGTATGCATGACTCATATCTCCCCATGTATGCATGGCTCATATTCCCCACCCCCTATGCATGGCTCATATCCCCCCCCCCTGTATGAATGGCTCATATTCCGCCTGTTGTGAATTCTGTGGCTGAATTCACTCCTGTGGTCACAAGTGGTACTGCAGCTTCTGAGCTTCCTCCCTCAGGTGTTCTGGTGAGCTCGTTGGCTGCTTTGTTATTTAACTCCACCTGATTCTGTCTTCCTTGCTCCTTGTCAATGTTCCAGTGTTGGATCTGAGCTTCTGGATCTTTCCTGTGGCCTGCTGCTCTGCTTAGATAAGTGCTTCTTTGCTTTTTTTGCAACCTTTTCTGTCCAGCTTGTCATTTCGTTTTGCTGGAAGCTCTGAGACGCAAAGGGTGTACCGCCGTGCCGTTAGTTCGGCACGGTGGGTCTTTTTGGCCCCTTTGCGTGGTTTTTTGCTTTAGGGTTTTTTGTAGACTGCAAAGTTCTCTTTGCTATCCTCGCTCTATCTAGAATATCGGGCCTCACTTTGCTGAATCTATTTCATCCCTACGTTTGTCTTTTCATCTTGCTAACAGTCATTATATGTGGGGGGCTGCCTTTTCCTTTGGGGTATTTCTCTGAGGCAAGTCAGGCTTGTTTTTCTATCTTCAGGCTAGTCAGCTCCTCAGGCTGTGCCGAGTTGCATAGGTAGTGTCAGGCGCAATCCACAGCTGCCTTTAGTTGTGTTTAGGTTAGGTTCAGGTATTGCGGTCTACAGAGATTCCACGTCTCAGAGCTCGTTCTATTGTTTTTGGGTTATTGTCAGATCACTGTATGTGCTCTGATTGCTGGCACACTGTGTCACTGGATTGCCTACATAACAGTACAAGGAGCCAACCTAATGATTCTCAATAGAGGGAAAAAAGAAGTTCTGACATCATTTTTTTTTCTCAGCTCTGTGTTCAGTCTTTTTTTTCCCCTAGACATTTGGGTGTTTCAGGACACAGGTGTGGACATGGATATTCAGGGTCTGTGCTCTTCAATGGATAATCTCGTTACACATGTACAAAGGATTCAAGATACTATTGATCAGAAATCTATGTTAGAACCAAGAATTCCTATTCCTGATTTGTTTTTTGGTGATAGAACTAAGTTTCTTAATTTCAAAAATAATTGTAAGCTATTTCTGGCCTTGAAACCTCATTCTTCTGGTAATCCTATTCAACAGGTTTTGATTATTATTTCTTTTTTGCGCGGCGACCCTCAGGACTGGGCATTTTCTCTTGCGCCAGGAGACCCTGCATTGAGTAATGTCAATGCGTTTTTCCTGGCGCTCGGATTACTTTACGATGAGCCTAATTCAGTGGATCAGGCTGAGAAAAATTTGCTGGCTTTGTGCCAGGGTCAGGATGATATAGAAGTATATTGTCAGAAATTTAGGAAGTGGTCAGTACTCACTCTGTGGAATGAATCTGCGCTGGCAGCTTTGTTCAGAAAGGGTCTCTCTGAGGCTCTTAAGGATGTCATGGTGGGTTTTCCTATGCCTGCTGGTTTGAATGAGTCTATGTCTTTGGCCATTCAGATCGGTCGACGCTTGCGCGAGCGTAAATCTGTGCACCATTTGGCGGTATTGTCTAAGATTAAACCTGAGCCTATGCAGTGCGATAGGACTATGACCAGAGTTGAACGGCAAGAACACAGACGTCTGAATGGTCTGTGTTTCTACTGTGGTGATTCCACTCATGCTATTTCTGATTGTCCTAAGCGCACTAAGCGGTTCGATAGGTCTGCCGTCATTGGTACTGTACAATCCAAATTCCTTCTGTCCATTACCTTGATATGCTCTTTGTCATCGTATTCTGTCATGGCGTTTGTGGATTCAGGCGCTGCCCTGAATCTGATGGATTTGGATTATGCTAAACGTTGTGGGTTTTTCTTGGAGCCTTTGCGGTGTCCTATTCCGTTGAGAGGAATTGATGCTACACCTTTGGCCAAGAATAAACCTCAGTGCTGGACCCAGCTGACCATGTGCATGGCTCCTGCACATCAGGAAGTTATTCGCTTTCTGGTGCTACATAATCTGCATGATGTGGTCGTGTTGGGGTTGCCATGGCTGCAAACCTATAATCCAGTATTGGATTGGAACTCTATGTCGGTATCCAGCTGGGGTTGTCAGGGGGTACATGGTGACGTTCCATTTTTGTCTATTTCGTCATCCACTCCTTCTGAGGTCCCAGAGTTCTTGTCTGATTATCAGGATGTATTTGAAGAGCCCAAGTCCGATGCCCTACCTCCGCATAGGGATTGTGATTGTGCTATCAATTTGATTCCTGGTAGTAAATTCCCTAAAGGTCAATTATTTAATTTATCCGTGCCTGAACACGCCGCTATGCGCAGTTATGTGAAGGAATCCCTGGAGAAGGGACATATTCGCCCATCGTCATCACCACTGGGAGCAGGGTTCTTTTTTGTAGCCAAGAAGGATGGTTCGCTGAGACCGTGTATTGATTACCGCCTTCTTAATAAGATCACTGTGAAATTTCAGTATCCCTTGCCATTGTTATCTGACTTGTTTGCTCGGATTAAGGGGGCTAGTTGGTTCACTAAGATAGATCTTCGTGGTGCGTATAATCTGGTGAGAATCAGGCAAGGAGATGAATGGAAAACTGCATTTAATACGCCCGAGGGTCATTTTGAGTATCTAGTGATGCCGTTCGGACTTGCCAATGCTCCATCTGTGTTTCAGTCTTTTATGCATGACATCTTCCGTGAGTATCTGGATAAATTCCTGATTGTTTACTTGGATGACATTTTGATCTTCTCAAATGATTGGGACTCTCATGTGAAGCAGGTCAGAATGGTTTTCCAGGTCCTGCGTGCTAATTCTTTGTTTGTGAAGGGATCAAAGTGTCTCTTCGGTGTGCAGAAAGTTTCATTTTTGGGGTTCATCTTTTCCCCTTCTACTATCGAGATGGATCCGGTTAAGGTCCAAGCCATCCAGGATTGGACTCAGCCGACATCTCTGAAAAGTCTGCAAAAATTCCTGGGCTTTGCTAATTTTTATCGTCGCTTCATCTGTAATTTTTCTAGCATTGCCAAACCATTGACCGATTTGACCAAGAAGGGTGCTGATTTGGTTAATTGGTCTTCTGCTGCTGTGGAAGCTTTTCAGGAGTTGAAGCATCGTTTTTGTTCTGCCCCTGTGTTGTGTCAACCAGATGTTTCTCTTCCGTTCCAGGTCGAGGTTGATGCTTCTGAGATTGGAGCAGGGGCGGTTTTGTCACAGAGAGGTTCTGGTTGCTCAGTGTTGAAACCATGTGCTTTCTTTTCCAGGAAGTTTTCGGCTGCTGAGCGTAATTATGATGTGGGCAACCGAGAGTTGCTGGCCATGAAGTGGGCATTCGAGGAATGGCGTCATTGGCTTGAAGGAGCTAAGCATCGCGTGGTGGTATTGACTGATCATAAGAACCTTACTTATCTCGAGTCTGCCAAGCGCTTGAATCCTAGACAGGCCCGTTGGTCGTTATTTTTTGCCCGCTTCGATTTTGTGATTTCGTACCTTCCGGGCTCTAAAAATGTGAAGGCGGATGCTGTGTCTAGGAGTTTTGTGCCCGACTCTCCGGGTTCATCTGAGCCGGCGAGTATCCTCAAGGAAGGAGTCATTGTGTCTGCCATCTCCCCTGATTTGCGGCGAGTGTTGCAAAAATTTCAGGCGAATAAACCTGATCGTTGTCCGGCGGAGAAACTGTTCGTTCCTGATAGGTGGACTAGTAAAGTTATCTCTGAACTTCATTGTTCGGTGTTGGCTGGTCATCCTGGAATCTTTGGTACCAGAGAGTTAGTGGCTAGATCCTTCTGGTGGCCATCTCTGTCACGGGATGTACGTACTTTTGTGCAGTCCTGTGGGATTTGTGCTAGGCCTAAGCCCTGCTGTTCACGTGCCAGTGGGTTGCTTTTGCCCTTGCCGGTCCCAAAGAGGCCTTGGACACATATTTCGATGGATTTCATTTCTGACCTTCCCGTTTCTCAAAAGATGTCAGTCATTTGGGTGGTCTGTGATCGCTTTTCTAAAATGGTCCATCTGGTGCCCTTGGTTAAATTGCCTTCCTCCTCTGATTTGGTGCCTTTGTTCTTCCAGCATGTGGTTCGTTTGCATGGCATTCCTGAGAATATTGTTTCTGACAGAGGTTCCCAGTTTGTTTCAAGGTTTTGGCGAGCCTTTTGTGGTAGGATGGGCATTGACCTATCTTTTTCCTCGGCTTTCCATCCTCAGACTAATGGCCAGACCGAACGAACCAATCAGACCTTGGAAACATATCTGAGATGTTTTGTTTCTGCAGACCAGGATGATTGGGTGTCCTTTTTGCCGTTGGCTGAGTTCGCCCTTAATAATCGGGCCAGCTCGGCTACCTTGGTCTCTCCATTTTTCTGCAATTCTGGGTTCCATCCTCGTTTCTCTTCAGGACAGGTTGAGTCTTCGGACTGTCCTGGTGTGGATTCTGTGGTGGACAGGTTGCAGCAGATCTGGACTCAGGTAGTGGACAATTTGACAATTTGTCCCAGGAGAAGGCTCAACTTTTCGCTAATCGCAGACGCCGTGTGGGTCCCCGACTTCGTGTTGGGGATCTGGTTTGGTTATCTTCTCGTCATATTCCTATGAAGGTTTCCTCTCCTAAATTTAAACCTCGTTTTATTGGTCCGTATAGGATTTCTGAGATTCTCAATCCTGTGTCTTTTCGTCTGACCCTCCCAGACTCCTTTTCCATACATAATGTATTCCATAGGTCGTTGTTGCGGAGATACGTGGCACCTATGGTTCCATCTGTTGAGCCTCCTGCCCCGGTTTTGGTGGAGGGGGAATTGGAGTATATTGTGGAGAAAATTTTGGATTCTCGTGTTTCTAGACGGAAACTCCAGTATCTGGTTAAATGGAAGGGTTATGCTCGGGAAGATAATTCCTGGGTTTTTGCCTCTGATGTCCATGCTCCAGATCTTGTTCGTGCCTTTCATGTGGCTCATCCTGGTCGGCCTGGGGGCTCTGATGAGGGTTCGGTGACCCCTCCTCAAGGGGGGGTACTGTTGTGAATTCTGTGGCTGAATTCACTCCTGTGGTAACAAGTGGTACTGCAGCTTCTGAGCTTCCTCCCTCAGGTGTTCTGGTGAGCTCGTTGGCTGCTTTGTTATTTAACTCCACCTGATTCTGTCTTCCTTGCTCCTTGTCAATGTTCCAGTGTTGGATCTGAGCTTCTGGATCTTTCCTGTGGCCTGCTGCTCTGCTTAGATAAGTGCTTCTTTGCTTTTTTTGCAACTTTTTCTGTCCAGCTTGTCATTTCGTTTTGCTGGAAGCTCTGAGACGCAAAGGGTGTACCGCCGTGCCGTTAGTTCGGCACGGTGGGTCTTTTTGCCCCCTTTGCGTGGTTTTTTGCTTTAGGGTTTTTTGTAGACTGCAAAGTTCTCTTTGCTATCCTCGCTCTATCTAGAATATCGGGCCTCACTTTGCTGAATCTATTTCATCCCTACGTTTGTCTTTTCATCTTGCTAACAGTCATTATATGTGGGGGGCTGCCTTTTCCTTTGGGGTATTTCTCTGAGGCAAGTCAGGCTTGTTTTTCTATCTTCAGGCTAGTCAGCTCCTCAGGCTGTGCCGAGTTGCATAGGTAGTGTCAGGCGCAATCCACAGCTGCCTTTAGTTGTGTTTAGGTTAGGTTCAGGTATTGCGGTCTACAGAGATTCCACGTCTCAGAGCTCGTTCTATTGTTTTTGGGTTATTGTCAGATCACTGTATGTGCTCTGATTGCTGGCACACTGTGTCACTGGATTGCCTACATAACACCGCCCCAGTATGCATGGCTTATATTCCCCCTGTATGCAAGGCTCATAGTCCGCCCCTGTATGCATGGCTCATAGTCC
The DNA here is from genome assembly GCF_032444005.1 of Ranitomeya imitator. Lineage (NCBI taxonomy): Eukaryota > Metazoa > Chordata > Amphibia > Anura > Dendrobatidae > Ranitomeya > Ranitomeya imitator. The sequence continues at coordinate 821,165,922 of NC_091282.1, read as the reverse complement.
GCCCCTGTATGCATGGCTCATATTCCCCCCTGCATGGCTCATATTCCCCCCTGCATGGCTCATATTCCCCCCTGTATGGCTCATATTTCCCCCTGCATGGCTCATATTCCCCCCTGTATGCAAGGCTCATAGTCCGCCCCTGTATGCATGGCTCATAGTCCGCCCCTGTATGCATGGCTTATATCCCCCCCTGCATGGCTCATATTCCCCCCTGCATGGCTTATATCCCCCCCTGTATGGCTCATATTCCCCTCTGCATGGCTCATATTCCCCCCTGCATGGCTTATATCCCCCCCTGTATGGCTCATATTCCCCCCTGCATGGCTCATATTCCCCCCTGCATGGCTCATATTCCCCCCTGCATGGCTCATATTCCCCCCTGCATGGCTCATATTCCCCCCTGCATGGCTCATATTCCCCCCTGCATGGCTCATATTCCCCCCTGCATGGCTCATATTCCCCCCTGTATGCAGGCTTATCTCTCCTCACCCGCTCGGCGCGCCGGCTTATGTCCTCCTTCCTCCCCCCCCGTCCCTCATACTCACCTGTCCCACTGCACGGCCGTGCCGACATCCCTCCCTCGCGCTCTGTCCCGACTCCTGGCGGCGGCGCCGGCGCAGCACCTTCTTCCTGCTTGAGCGGTCATGTGACACCGTTCATTAAGATCATGAATATGCGCATATTCATGATCTTAATGAGCGGTGTCACGTGACCGCTCGTCCAGGACGAGCTGCAGTGCAGACGCTGAGACCATCGCTGGCGCAGGCAGGGTGAGTATTCAAGGCGGGGGGGGCGGCGGCGGGGGAGGGGGCCCTGGAGCGGGGGGAGGCCCTGCCAGCAGGTGTCAGTGCCAGGGCCCACCGGAGGATTCTCCGGTTCCCCGGTGGGCCAGTCCGAGCCTGGGTAACTTTGACATAGTGGGAATAACCGAGACATGGTTAGATGAAAGCTATGACTGGGCAGTTAACTTACAGGGTTACAGTCTGTTTAGAAAGGATCGTAAAAATCGGAGAGGAGGAGGGGTTTGTCTCTATGTAAAGTCTTGTCTAAAGTCCACTTTAAGGGAGGATATTAGCGAAGGAAATGAGGATGTCGAGTCCATATGGGTCGAAATTCATGGAGGGAAAAATGGTATCAAAATTCTCATTGGGGTCTGTTACAAACCCCCAAATATAACAGAAACCATGGAAAGTCTACTTCTAAAGCAGATAGATGAAGCTGCAACCCATAATGAGGTCCTGGTTATGGGGGACTTTAACTACCCGGATATTAACTGGGAAACCGAAACCTGTGAAACCCATAAAGGCAACAGGTTTCTGCTAATAACCAAGAAAAATTATCTTTCACAATTGGTGCAGAATCCAACCAGAGGAGCAGCACTTTTAGACCTAATACTATCTAATAGACCTGACAGAATAACAAATCTGCAGGTGGTTGGGCATCTAGGAAATAGCGACCACAATATTGTACAGTTTCACCTGTCTTTTACTAGGGGGACTTGTCAGAGAGTCACAAAAACACTGAACTTTAGGAAGGCAAAGTTTGACCAGCTTAGAGATGCCCTTAATCTGGTAGACTGGGACAATATCCTCAGAAATAAGAATACAGATAATAAATGGGAAATGTTTAAGAACATCCTAAATAGGCAGTGTAAGCGGTTTATACCTTGTGGGAATAAAAGGACTAGAAATAGGAAAAACCCAATGTGGCTAAACAAAGAAGTAAGACAGGCAATTAACAGTAAAAAGAAAGCATTTGCACTACTAAAGCAGGATGGCACCATTGAAGCTCTAAAAAACTATAGGGAGAAAAATACTTTATCTAAAAAACTAATTAAAGCTGCCAAAAAGGAAACAGAGAAGCACATTGCTAAGGAGAGTAAAACTAATCCCAAACTGTTCTTCAACTATATCAATAGTAAAAGAATAAAAACTGAAAATGTAGGCCCCTTAAAAAATAGTGAGGAAAGAATGGTTGTAGATGACGAGGAAAAAGCTAACATATTAAACACCTTCTTCTCCACGGTATTCACGGTGGAAAATGAAATGCTAGGTGAAATCCCAAGAAACAATGAAAACCCTATATTAAGGGTCACCAATCTAACCCAAGAAGAGGTGCGAAACCGGCTAAATAAGATTAAAATAGATAAATCTCCGGGTCCGGATGGCATACACCCACGAGTACTAAGAGAACTAAGTAATGTAATAGATAAACCATTATTTCTTATTTTTAGGGACTCTATAGCGACAGGGTCTGTTCCGCAGGACTGGCGCATAGCACATGTGGTGCCAATATTCAAAAAGGGCTCTAAAAGTGAACCTGGAAATTATAGGCCAGTAAGTCTAACATCTATTGTTGGTAAAATATTTGAAGGGTTTCTGAGGGATGTTATTCTGGATTATCTCAATGAGAATAACTGTTTAACTCCATATCAGCATGGGTTTATGAGAAATCGCTCCTGTCAAACCAATCTAATCAGTTTTTATGAAGAGGTAAGCTATAGGCTGGACCACGGTGAGTCATTGGATGTGGTATATCTCGATTTTTCCAAAGCGTTTGATACCGTGCCGCACAAGAGGTTGGTACACAAAATGAGAATGCTTGGTCTGGGGGAAAATGTGTGTAAATGGGTTAGTAACTGGCTTAGTGATAGAAAGCAGAGGGTGGTTATAAATGGTATAGTCTCTAACTGGGTTGCTGTGACCAGTGGGGTACCGCAGGGGTCAGTATCGGGACCTGTTCTCTTCAACATATTCATTAATGATCTGGTAGAAGGTTTACACAGTAAAATATCGATATTTGCAGATGATACAAAACTATGTAAAGCAGTTAATACAAGAGAAGATAGTATTCTGCTACAGATGGATCTGGATAAGTTGGAAACTTGGGCTGAAAGGTGGCAGATGAGGTTTAACAATGATAAATGTAAGGTTATACACATGGGAAGAAGGAATCAATATCACCATTACACACTGAATGGGAAACCACTGGGTAAATCTGACAGGGAGAAGGACTTGGGGATCCTAGTTAATGATAAACTTACCTGGAGCAGCCAGTGCCAGGCAGCAGCTGCCAAGGCAAACAGGATCATGGGGTGCATTAAAAGAGGTCTGGATACACATGATGAGAGCATTATACTGCCTCTGTACAAATCCCTAGTTAGACTGCACATGGAGTACTGTTTCCAGTTTTGGGCACCGGTGCTCAGGAAGGATATAATGGAACTAGAGAGAGTACAAAGGAGGGCAACAAAATTAATTAAGGGGATGGGAGAACTACAATACCCAGATAGATTAGCGAAATTAGGATTATTTAGTCTAGAAAAAAGACGACTGAGGGGCGATCTAATAACCATGTATAAGTATATAAGGGGACAATACAAGTATCTCGCTGAGGATCTGTTTATACCAAGGAAGGTGACGGGCACAAGGGGGCATTCTTTGCGTCTGGAGGAGAGAAGGTTTTTCCACCAACATAGAAGAGGATTCTTTACTGTTAGGGCAGTGAGAATCTGGAATTGCTTGCCTGAGGAGGTGGTGATGGCGAACTCAGTCGAGGGGTTCAAGAGAGGCCTGGATGTCTTCCTGGAGCAGAACAATATTGTATCATACAATTATTAGGTTCTGTAGAAGGACGTAGATCTGGGGATTTATTATGATGGAATATAGGCTGAACTGGATGGACAAATATCTTTTTTCGGCCTTACTAACTATGTTACTATGTAAAAGTAACAGGTATGAAAAAATAACAACCATGCCAAAGGAGTTGAAAAGAAAAGTCTTGAGTGAGGAAAAGAAGGGCTCAATTTTAGCTTAACTAGCAGAGGTACACAGTGAGTGTCATGTTGCCTCCATCCTTAAAATTTCTAAGACGGCAGTCCATTACAACAAGGTCAAGCAGCAGACTTTGGGGACACAAAGCTACCGACCAGCAGAGGAAGAAAACGACTCTCCACCGACCAGGATGACCGTCATCTTATTCGAATATCACTCAGCAACCGCAGGATGACATCAAGTGACCTACAAAAGGAATGGCAAATGGCAGGCTGGGATGAAGTGCACGGCAAGAGCAGTTTGTAACAGGCTCCTAGAGGCAGGGCTCAAGTCATGTAAAGGTAGAAAAAAGCCTTTCATCAATGAGAAGCAAAGGAGAGCCAGGCTGAAGTTTGCCAAAGACCATAAGGATTGAACCATAGAGGACTAGAGTAAGGTAATCTTCTCTGATGAGTCTTATTTTCAGCTTTGCCCAACACCTGGTTGTCTAATGGTTAGACAGAGACCTGGAGATGCGTACAAGCCACAGTGTCTTGCACCCACTGTGAAATTTGGTGGAGGATTAGTGATGATCTGGGGATTCTTCAGCAATTCTGAAATTGGGCAGGTTGTTCTTTGCGAAGGACGTTTGAATCAAACCGCATACAAGGTTATCCTAGAAAATCAGTCGATTCCTTCTGCTCAGGCAATGTTCCCCAACTCTGAGGACTGTTTTTTTCCAGCAGGACGATGCACCATGCCACGTAGCTAGATCAATCAAGGTGTAGATGAAGGACCACCACATCAAATCCCTGTCATGGCCAGCCCAATCTCCAGAACTGAACCCCATTGAAAACCTCTGGAATATAATCAAGAGGAAGATGGATAGTCACAAGCCATCAAACAAAGAAGAAATGCTTAAGTTTTTGTACCAGGAGTGGCATAAAGTCACTCAAAAGCAGTGTGAAAGACTGATGGAAAGCATGCCAAGACGCATGAAAATTGATTAAAAATCATGGTTATTCCACAAAATATTGATTTCTGAGTTAAAACATTAGTATTGTTGTTTCTAAATGATTATTAACTTGTTTTCTTTGTATTATTTGAGGTCTGAAAGCAATGTATTTTTTTTGTTATTTTGATCATTTCTCATTTTCAGAAAATCAATACAAAATTTATTGCTTGGTACTTCGGAGACATGTTGTCAGTAGTTTATAGAATAAAAGAACAATTTACATTTTACTCAAAAATATACCAATAAAGAGAAAAATCAAACAAACTGAAAATTTTGCAATGGTTATTAATTTTTGCCAGAGCTGTACATTTCTGTGGTCTGACATATAATTTTTTTGTTACAGAGTATTTGTAAGCCCTCCCTGACATGTACCTGATGTGACATGAGGTCCGTTGAATAAATCAATATTTTTATAGAGGAAAAAACTGAAGCACATCTACTATAAATGTATGTTAACACTGTCAGTAAACGCTGCAGGTTGGACGCTGCATACATTCGCAGCGTCCAACCCACAGCAGCCAGATGTTACAGCATAGTGGAAGTGTGATTTCAAGAAATCCTATCTTCACTATGCGTTAAAAGATGCCCCTGGCATCCCTGCGTATAATGACATTCAGCGTGTCTTTCCAGACAGCAGTGTGGCGCCCCTGGGGTCCAGTCGCCATAGAAATACTGCACCTCATCCAGAGGTGTGGTATTCCAATCTCAGGTAAGGAGGGGCCACTGCACCGAACTCTAACACCAGCATCTAAAACTAGACACTTCAGTCAGGGTTTCTGGATGTACTCTTTGGGAGGATGGCCTCCTCCCAGTCTGGAGTGGGTTAATAGGTAGAGGGTGTGGGTGAAGAAAGCAGAGATGTCATGGAAACAGTAGGGGGAGTCAGGAAAAATCTAGAAAGTTAGTGAGTAAGTGAGAGGATGTGAAAAGAAGCAGATGTGCTAAGAAGGAGCTAGAGAGAGAAAGCTAAAGGAAAGTGAACATACAGAAGGAAGAGAAGGAAGGGGTCCTATAGGCATGGGTAGTGAGAAGTCCACCCATGGGGCTCACATTCACGTGACATATTGCCAATGTTCAGTCAAAGGCATCCAGATGTAGCAGAGCTGGACTTGTCGTGGGACCCTTGGTAAATGGACTACATCGGATTTGTGTTGGTTTATTATTTTACTTTTGTTGCAGGAGATTGAGGGAGTTGGGGGATTAGGCGATGCCGTAAGTATGGTTAATTAAGATTAATAAAGGACCTTATTCTGGCTGTGTCTTTACTTACCATAAAACTATAGAATTAGTAATTGATAGGTGTCTTATAGACGCTTCCCCATTAGTAAACAATACAAAGGTGACATCAACCCCATAAATATTACCTCACTTGCCACCTCTACGGGGCAAGTGGGAAGAGCTGGGTAAAGTGCCAAAATTGGCGAGTCTATGGATGTGCCAATTGTGGGGCGGCTGCAGGCTGCTAGTTTTAGGCTGGTGAGGACCAAAATCCGGAGAATACCAGGCCGCAGCTGCCTGCTTTTTCCTTGGCTGGTTAACAAAAATAGGGGAACCCCCACGCTGTTTTTTTTTGGAGGGGATCCCACTATTTTTGGTAACCATGCAAGGTAAGCAGACTGCTGCAGCCTGGTATTATCAGGCTGGTAAAGTTCATGGATATTGGATTCTTACCAGCTTGAAATACTAGTCCCAGTAATCAGCTTTATTCTGGCTGGTTAACAAATATAGGGGGACCCCACGCCAATTTTTTTAAAAATGATTTATTTATTAAAAAGGAGGGGACCTCTCCCTTTGCTTTCCTCCACTTTCTGTGTCATCTACTTCCGGCTGTGTCACAAGATTCACCATTATGTAAATTAGTACACATGCATAGTAAGCTGCGTTACCGCACTTTTTACACATGTGACTATGAAGATAATGCGGTTTTACCGCATCTAATGAAAGTGTATGGGTTATTTACACAGTGGAGACTGAGCGTCTCCAATACATAAATTGACATGCTGTGGTCTAGAAAGATGTGCAGCATGTTCGTCTCTGCGTGTGAGCCGCGGGCATTGGTGCACACTTAGTAGGCATGGGATTTCTTGAAATCCCATCCACTATGCTGGAACAGCTGAATGCTGCAGGTTGGACGCTGCGGATGTACGCAGCATCCAACCTGCAGCGTTTATTGCATATGCCAATATATCTGTAAACAGGAAATCACCTTTTTTTCCTTCCCAGGAGCCAACTTTCAATTAGCTTTATTTCAAATGACAAAAAAAGCATGCAATGAAAAAAACACATCAAAAACGCATGTGTAACACCCCAGGTAACTGGTTGTTACAGTGGCATTGCTTTCCTCCCGGGGAGAGTGATGTCATGCTTGGAAGCGAGGAAGGATCCCTTTAGCAGGTATATACATACATGCAACATGTTCTGACTCCAGGCCAGAAGGGGCAGCTCTGAACCCAGTTTCATGGGAGCTTCCCTAGATAATATATGTTCTGGCCTGGGAGAGGAGTGAGTAAGTCTGTCGGAGGGAGAGACAGAGAGGAAGGAGACAGAGAGAATCGGAGAGAGGAAAGCTGGGGCCGTGCAGCCACGAGAGGTGCTGTAGCTCCTGGGAAAGGAAAGAAAGGAACAGAACAGTTGTAGAGACAGTGAAGGAGGAAAAGAAGTGCAGGAGAGTAAAGAGCTGGAGAGAAGCTGTGACTAAGCTTCCACGCTGAAGCGCAGAATTCCGGTAGCAGGAAGACCGAGGTTCTGGGGGTAACTTCATGCCCCACGGCTGAAACCGGTGGACAGCAGATTGCAGGTCTCCTATCCACCATTAACACCCGAAGACACAGTAGCAAATAGAGCCCGGAGTCATACTGAGAGACACCTGTAAAAAGGCTTGAGTTACCTGTCATACAGGTATTGTCTTACCAAAAGGGGGACAGAGAAAGAACGTGAGGACCTTGTGTGAGGCCTAAGGCAGCAAGGGACTACAATGCAGCACTAGAAGGAAGACTTCCACCCCCACCTGGTTAAGGGGATTCCAGATTAGCTTCCAAGCCGGCCAGACCATACTAGTACCTGTGATCCAGTACCCTGGACTGTGGCTGCCTGAACTTCACAGTAAAAAGGTAAAGAGACTGCAAATTCGTGTCCTCTGTTTATTTCTGGCACCACACCATCTTTGCAAAATACACCGGAAGCCCTGGGGACCCAGCTTCACCTGTGGGAAGCCATACCATCCCAGCTGCCATAACATCACCCCAGTGGACCCTTTTAAGCAGCGTCGGTCACCCCTGACCAAATTCTACAGGTGGCGTCACGAACAAACTATGCAAACTTTATTTCCCATTCACTGCTACCCCTTTTATTGGATGCCCAGGGCCATGGACCGGGTCACTGCCACTGTGACAAATCCCTTTAAGAACCGGCCTGGTACAGAGTATCCCCTAGGCCCTGGCAGGTGCTTCACATGCGGAAAAAATGCATCAAAACACGTGTAAAAAAATGCATCAAAAATGAAGGTGACCTGCCAGTGATCTTAGACGCAGATTTAGTGCAGATTTTACCTGCGTCAAACCCTGAGCAAATACAGAGCCATTTCTGACCATGGAAACATACCCTAAAGGTACCTTCACACATAACGATTTCGTTAACGATATCTTTGCAACGTCACGCTTTTTGTGACGTAGCAACGATCCCGCTAACGATCTCGTTATGTGTGACAGCGACCAATGATCAGGCCCCTGCTGGGAGATCGTTGGTCTCTGGGGAATGATCAGGACCTTTTTTTGGTCGCTGATCACCCGCTGTCATCGTTGGATCGGCGTGTGTAACCAGGGTAAATATCAGGTTACTAAGCGCAGGGCCGCGCTTAGTAACCCGATATTTACCCTGGTTACCATTGTAAAAGTAGGGAAAAAAAAAAAAAACAGTACATACTCACATTCTGATGTCTGTCACATCCCCCGCCGTCAGCTTTCCTGCACTGACTATCAGCGCCGGCAGTAAAGCAGAGCACAGCCTTTGCTGGTTATTAATTACTAGATTGTGGCCCGATTCTAACGCATCGGGTATTCTAGGACAGGGGTCCCCAACTCCAGTCCTCAAGGCCCACCAACATGTCATGTTTACAGGATTTCCTTAGTCTTGCCCAGGTAATAATTGCATCACCTGTGCAATGCAAAGGAAATCCTGAAAACATGACCTGTTGGTGGGCCTTGAGGACTGGAGTTGGGGACCCCTCTTCTAGAATATGCATGTCCCCATAGTATATGGACAATGATGATTCCAGAATTCGCGGCAGACTGTGCCCGTCGCTGATTGGTCGAGGCAACCTTTATGACATCATCGTCGCCATGGCAACCATTATGACATCTACGTCGATGCTGTGCCCGTCGCTGATTGGTCGAGGCGAATTCGCGGCAGACTGTGCCCGTCGCTGATTGGTTGAGGCAACCTTTATGACATCATCGTCGCCATGCTGTGCCCATCGCTGATTGGACAATGATGATTCCAGAATTCGCGGCAGATTGTGCCCGTCGCTGATTGGTCGAGGCAACCTTTATGACATCATCGTCGCCATGGCAACCATTATGACATCTACGTCGATACTGTGCCCGTCGCTGAATCAGAAACGTGGGATGTCTACGTCCTTTATGACATCGTCGCTGTGCCCGTCGCTGATTGGTCGAGGCATGGCCGATGGACAATGATGATTCCAGAATTCGCGGCAGACTGTGCCCGTCGCTGATTGGTCGAGGCAACCTTTATGACATCGTCGCCATGGCAACCATTATGACATCTACGTCGATACTGTGCCCGTCGCTGATTGTGCCCGTCGCTGATTGGTCGAGGCAACCTTTATGACATCATCGTCGCCATGCTGTGCCCGTTGCTGATTGGTTGAGGCCTGGCGGCCTCGACCAATCAGACACGGGATTTCCAGGACAGACAGACAGACGGAAAAACCCTTAGGCAATTATATATATAGATAAGGGGACCCCATGTCATTTTTCGGGGGGTCACCCTATTTTAATAGCCAGTGATATTAATAGCCTGGGAAGCTCCATGGGTATTACCCCCTTCCTAAGCTATAAACATCGACCCCCAGTCGCTGGCTTTCCCTCTGCTGGTTTTGAAAATTAAAAAAAAAAAAAAATTAAAAAAAGGAAAGGACATTACATATTCCTCTCTCTGCTTTCAGGAACTTCCTGTGTGGCCGGTGTTACACTTGCGAGTGTGATGTGAGAAACTCGCGTGAGTCTCTTGCATCAACACCTGGCGCTGCTGCCGGCACTCAGGACAAGCGTGTGTGGCTGCATGTATTTTATGCAGCCACACACATCGGTCCGACTGCCGGTGGCAGCGCCGGGTGTTGATGCGAGAGACTCGTGCAAGTTTCTAACATCACACTCGCAAGTGTGACAACGGCCAGTCATGTACTTCCAGATGTGACAGCAGATTCAACATGTGTAAATTAGCATGCATGCGTAGTAAGCTGCGTTCCCGCAGTTATTACGCATGTGGCTAATAATTAGATGTGGTTTTACCGTTTCTAATGATAGCCTATGGGAAGTTTACTCTGCGGGGACTGAGCATTTCCGTATCGTAAGTAGACATGCTGCAGTCTGGAAAGACGCGTCGCATGTCCATTTACGCAGGTCTGCCGCCTGCATCTTTGAATGCATAGTGGAGATGGGATTTCTTGAAATCCCATCCACTATGCTGTAACATCTGGACGCTGTGGGTTGGACGCTGCAGATGTACGCAGCATCCAACCCACAGCGTTTAGTGACTGTGTGCACGTACCCTATCTCCAAACAAGCAATCACTTTTTTTCCTTCCCCGAAGCAAACTTTCAATAAGCTTTATTTCAATGACAAAAAACACATGTAATGAAAAAACGCATCAAAAATGAATGTGGAAAAAGCACATTTTTTTCGGTTGAAAGTCCCCCTCTCGGCTTATACTCGAGTCATACCCAGGGGTCGGGAGGGGTGGGGGATCGGGGGCTGTCTAATTATACTCACCTACTCCTGGCGCGGTCCCTGCACGTCTTTTCCCCGGCGCCCCAGCTTCTTCCTGTACTGAGCGGTCACATGGTACCGCTCATTACAGTAATGAATATGCGGCTCCACCCCTATGGGAGGTGGAGCCGCATATTCATTACCGTAATGAGCGGTAACGCCGGGAAGCAGGGACTGCACCACGCCAGGAGCAGGTGAGTATAACGGGGAGGGGAGCGCTGCGCTGCGCGATATTCACCTTCTCCCCATTCCGGCCGCCGCTCTGTCTTCTGCAGTGACGCTCAGGTCAGAGGACACGGTGACATGGTTAGCGCGTGCCTCTACCTGAACGTCAGTGCTGATGACGCTGAGTCGCTGAAGATTGAGCTGCGCCGGAACGAGGAGCAGGTGAATATTGAAAGTGGCGATGGAGAGGTGAGTATGTTATTTTTTTATCGCAGCAACAGCAAATGGGGCAAGTGTCTGTACGGAGCATCTTATGGGGCCATAACGTTTGTACAGCACTATGAGGGGCAAGTGTCTGTATGGGGCCATAACGTTTGTGCAGCACTATATGGGGCCATAACGTTTGTGCAGCACTATATGGGGCCATAACGTTTGTGGAGCATTATATGGGGCAAATATCTTTATAGAGCATCTTATGGGGCAGCTGTAGCACGGGGAGCATAGACCCCCCATATATCGCCACTAGATTTGGATTCCTCAGGGGTAATGGACTAAGGAAAGTAATACCACTGAGGAAGAAACATCTAGTGGCAATATGCATGGGGTCTCTGCTTCCCTTGTCATGGATGCTATAGACCGGTCCCAGTTTATATTATTCTTTTTTTTTTTTTTTTTTTTTTTATTAACTTTTTACCCTTGTTTTGATATTTTCTTTTATTTATTTATTTATACTTGGGAACATCACATGGTATTTCCTTTATTGGATTAGTCCATTGCCATCTCTTTCCATGCTTTTCACATTTATATAAAGTAGGGAAATAAGTATTTGATACCTTCCTGATTTTGTAAGTTTGTCCACTGACAAAGACATGAACAGTCTGGCAGGCACAGTACTGCATAAGGAACGTGCCTCTGACTGTGGAGCCCATACGACTAGAGCCAATAAAATATCATCAGTGCCCAATTCCTCCCTCGCACCACTGCCCTTGGTGATGCACTAATTGGGATGCCCCCGCCGGCCAACGGTTCTTCAAGGGGAAGGCTCCGATGGCCACACCTACAGGGGTTAAATCCAGGTGTCCGGGTCAGTAACGTCCTCTTTCCCCCTCAGCGGACACCCGGAAGCATTTGTCCCTCCCTCCCTCTTTTATAGAAGTCAAAGAGGTGTGACTAGCTATACTAACTGGCGGATAAAACTCCCCCATTATGTATGCTATGTATATATATATATATATATATAACTATCCATTGTTAACGATACCAAGTCACAGCGGAAGAAGCAGAGGAGGGCAAAGGTTCATAACCGCTCTTGGCCAAATTGCCTGCCAATCGCGGACAGGAGTTCGGCGACGAGCCGCTCGTTACGAAATGTAATTGCCTTTCTCTGCTGATGTAATTAATAAACTGTGACCGACCTGTTCAACCCACCTAGGACTGTCTGTTTCATTGCGGGATTGGTAGAAGGGGGGAAGGCACGGTTTACGACACACAGGTCTCCACAGTCTATAATTTTCAGGGTAGGTTAACTTCAACATTGAGAGATAGAATATCAAAAATAAAATCCAGAAAATCACATTGTATAAATTAATTTGCATTTTGCATTAATTCCATTAAGAGTTCTGGCTCCTACAGACCAGTTAGAAGCTCCTAATCAACTTATTACCTTAATTAAAGACAGCTGTCACCTTTATGAAAGACTCCTGTTCACAGACTCAATCAGTCAGACTCTAACCTCTACAACATGGGTAAGACCAAAGAGCTTTATAAGGATGTCAGGGACAAAGATCATAGACCTGCACAAAGCTGGAATGGGCTACAAAACCATAAGTAAGATGCTGTGTGAGAAGGAGACAACTGTTGGTGTAACAGTAAGAAAATGGAAGAAATGCAAAATGACTGTCAATCAACATCGATCTGGGGCACCATGTAAAATCTCACCTCGTGGGGTATCCTTCATCATGAGGAAGGTGAGAGATCAGCCTGAAACTACAGGGGGAGAACTTGTTAATGATCTCAAGGCACTTGGGACCACAGTCACCAAGAAAACCATTGGTAACACATTACGCCATAAAGATTTAAAATCGTGCAGTGCCTCAAAGGTCCCCCTGCTCAAGAAGGCACATGTGCAGGTCCATCTGAGGTTTGCCTATGAACACCTGGATGATTATGTGAGTGATTGGGAGAAGGTGCTGTGGTCAGAGGAGACAAAATTGAGGTCTTTGGCATTAACTCAACTTGCCGTGTTTGGAGGAAGAGAAATGCTGCCTATGACCCAAAGAACACTGCCCCACTGTCAAGCATGGAGGTGGAAACATTATGTTCTAGGGGTGTTTCTCTGTTAATGGCACAGGACTGCTTCACCGCATCAATGGGAGAATAGATGTAGCCATGTACCATAAAATTCTGAGTGACAACCTCCTTGCCTCTGAAAGGACATGAAAAATGGGTTGTGGCTGGGTCTTCCAGCAAGACAATGACCCAAAACATACAGCCAAGGCAACAAAGGAGTGACTCAAAAAGAAGCACATTAAGGTCATGCAGTGGCCTAGCCAGTCTCCAGACTCTAATCCCATTCATACACGTGTATATCACAAAATATATAATGAAAAAAAAAAAAAAAAAAATATATATATATATATATATATATATATATATATATATTACAATTATAAAAAAAAAATAAAACTGAAAAATAGTTAAATAAAATGAACAAATGAAAATAAAGATATAACCTTGACAAAAAATAATAATCAGTAATGCAACATAATTTTGTTTCTAAAATTTAAGCCCATAGGTGTGCGTGTATTTAATAAATAAATCTAGAAAGCTTCTCTGTCTCGCAACTTTTTTTTTTTTTTTTATCGCCACCTCGTATGTCCTTATGAATTTGTTCAATTGCATATATTTTTAAATGTGTGGTTTGTCTGTCATGTATATTAATAAAGTGATGTGATGCATTAGAAGTGTGACGTAAGGTGGGTTGCACCATGTCATTTAAATGTTCACGAAATCTGTCTTTTAATTTTCTTATAGTAGAACCTACATATAACAGATGACAATCAATGCATTCAATATTATAAACCACAGTCTGAATTACAATTTATAAAGGTTTTGATAGAATTTTTTTGGGGTGTTATATATATATTTTTTCATTATATATTTTGTGATATACACGTGTATGAATGTTCCTTTGTGATCTAAACTTCTGCTTCATAGATTGAAAGACTTTGCATCAAGTGTGGAACATTTCTAATCATGTCACAAGCAGCTTCTTGATCACCTGCTATACTTACTTCACCTGGCAAAGAATGTTTTTATACACAAACTTCTTAGTCCACAGCAAGTGATCCAGAGGAGAACACCGAGAGTGTTCGAAACGTGTTCAGATATCTCATGGATGTCCCTCTGTAAATTTGCTTTTTGCTGATTTTGACATGCAGTGTTTCCATTTTTAACAATTTTTGGAATAAAGATTTTTTTTTTTATCTTTAATACTATCCGAGCTTGATTTTCTCTTCAATTCCATTAAGTGTTGTTTGCCAGAGGGCTCAAATGCTTATTTCGCACTGCAAAATGCAAATAAATTTATTTAATTTATACAATGTAATTTTCTGGATTTTATTTTTGATCTTTTATCTCTCAATGTTAAAATTAACCTACCCTTAATATAGACTGTTCATGTCTTTGTCATTAGGCAAACTTACAAAATCAAATACTTATTTCCCCCACTGTATCATTTTTTGGGTTGCCTCAAATGTGCACATAGGAGGAGGGTTTTTTTCCCTTCATGAATACATCCATGGCTGTGTACAAGTCTTTTTGGCTTTTTAAATTTTTTTATCATGTATGCATTTATCGGTTTTATGAATAAAGATTTGTTGGATATTTAACTAAATATTGGAATAAATCAATATGTCATCCAGATAGACTACCACAAATCTACCTCCTAGATGCGAAAAATGTAATTTACTAAGTGCTGAAAAATAGCGGGAGCATTAGTAAACCCAAATATCAAAACAAGGTTTTTGTAGTGTCCCCTCTGGTGTAATGAAAGCAGTCTTCCACTCATCCTCCCTCCTTTAATCAAATGAGATTTAATACCCCCCTGAGGTCCAGTTTAGAAAACCACTTAGCCCTGATGATCTAATTACAGAGGTCAAGACAAGAATAAGTCCGGCGTCACACTAGCAAGTTTTACGGACGTATGAGCGCATAAAAGACCAAAGAAAGGAGTGAACCAGTCCCACAAAACATAATAAAAATATATAATGCTTTATTATTACAGAAGATCATATCCACAAAAACATACAAAATACATAAATCCAGTAAACTGCTGTCATAGCAAATATAGAAGGAAATCAAGAAGGGAACATACCAGTAAGCTGGATATCTTACAGGGGAACTAGTACATCCACAGGGAAATGCATGGAAATCGAGAATGAATGTAAAATGCAAATGCCAGCATACAGTGCCTTAGCACTCCATCAGTGCTACCAACTCATTAGTCAGACAGTCATTCCCAAAAGCTTACCCATAGTGTATACGGATGGCTCCCCATGGCTCCCAGCTGCCCCTTGACGCGCGTTTCGCCACCTAGCTTTCTCAAAATTCATTTGCTGGGGTTTCACAGCCAGGAACACAGCTGCATTATAGCAGAGCTCCTGCCTGTAAAATTTTTTAACCCCTTCAGATGGATTTACATCGTGGGACGTGACAGATCATCGGAAGGTATGAGATATTGTTGTTTTTTTTATATTTCCTTTGTTACAGAGCGAAGGTCTTCAGGTGGATTACCAGGATAATAAAATATTCCAACAACCTGTGTTTTTATTTCATTAAAAGACTTCGTAATAATGTGTTTGTGTTTTTTTTAACCATTTCATACTATAATAATAATCTTTATTTTTATATAGCGCTAACCTATTCCGCAGCGCTTTACATTTTTTGCACACATTATCATCACTGTCCCCGATGGGGCTCACAATCTAAATTCCCTATCAGTATGTCTTTGGAATGTGGGAGGAAACCGGAGTGCCCGGAGGAAACCCACGCAAACACGGAGAGAACATACAAACTCTTTGCAGATGTTGTCCTTGGTGGGATTCGAAGCCAGGACTCCAGCGCTGCAAGGCTGCAGTGCTAACCACTAAGCCACCGTGCCGCCTGTTGTGAGTTCTGTTTTTGGGCTCCCTCTGGTGGTTACTGATGGTACTGGGTGATTTGTGTTCTGCTGTCTCTGGTGTCCACCTGTTCTATTAGCATTTGGGAGTTTCCTATTTAACCGGGCTTTCTTGTCATCTCCCCGCCGGCTATCAAGGTTATCAGAGTGTTTTGTTTCCTCAGCTTCTGGCTTCAGTAATCTTCAGGACAAGCTAAGTTTTTGATTTTCTTGTTCCACGTTTTGCTTTATTTTTGTCTTGTCCAGCTTGCATATAATTGTTTCTTTGCTGCTGGTTGCTCTAGTGGGCTGTAATTGCTCCTCATGTTCCATGAGTTGGAACATGAGTTAAAGTAATTACAGGATGGTTTTTTTGAAGGGTTTTTTGCTGACCGCGCAGTTTACTTTTGTATCCTCTGCTATCTAGTTTTAGCGGGCCTCATTTTGCTGAATCTGTTTTCATACTGTGTATGTGCCTTCCTCTCATTTCACCGTCATTATATGTGGGGGGCTGCTATTTCTGTGGGGTATTTCTCTGGAGGCAAGAGAGGTCTGTGTTTCTTCTAATAGGGGAAGTTAGATCTTCGGCTGGTGCGAGACGTCTAGGACCAACGTAGGCACGTTCCCCGGCTATTGTTATTTGTGTGTTCAGGTTTAGGGTCGCGGTCAGCTCAGGTTCCATCACCCTAGAGCTCGTTGGTGCTTGTCCTTTTGTGATTCCCTGCCATTGGAATCATGACAGCCGCCCATTGGATTAATAATGGATAGGTGTCATAATTGACGCCTCTCCATTATTAATCTGGCTTAATGTCACCTTACAGTAGCAAGGTGACATTAACCCTTCATTACCCCATATCCCACCGCCACACGGGAATGGGAAGAGAGTGGCCAAGTGCCAGAATAGGCGCATCTTCCAGATGTGCCTTTTCTGGGGTGGCTGGGGGCAGTTGTTTTTAGCTGGGGGGGGGGGGAAATAACCGTGGACCCTCTCCAGGCTATTAATATCTGCCCTCAGTCACTGGCTTTACTACTCTGGCGGAGAAAATTGTGCGGGAGCCCACGCCAATTTTTTCCGCCATTTAACCCTTAAATTTAATAGCTAGAGCGCACAAATTTTGCACATACACACTACTAACATTAGTAGTGTAGAATATGCCAAAAAATGGGGATATGAGATGGTTTACTATATGTAAACCATGTCTCATATCATGTCGGGTTTGTGAAGGAGAAAGAAAAAGCCGGCAATTGAATTACCGGCTTTTCACATATCTCGCGCTGAATGAAATATAAATACAGTGTATATCTTCGCGGCAGGGTCCTCATTCCTCCTGTACCAGTTATGATTTGTATTGTTTAAGATTATTGTACTTGTTTTTATTATGTATACCCCTCCTCACATGTAAAGCGCCATGGAATAAATGGCGCTATAACAATAAATAATAATAATAATAATAATCTATATATATATATAATTGTCTAAGGGTTTTTCCGTCTGTCTGTCTGTCTGTCATGGAAATCCCGGCTCTCTGATTGACCCTCGACCAATCAGAGACCGGCACAGCATCGACGTAGAAATCCCGCGTCTCTGATTGGTCGAGGCCACCAGGCCTCGACCAATCAGCGACGGGCACAGCGACGATGTCATAAAGGACGTAGACATCCCGCGTCTCTGATTGGTCGAGGCCGCGCGGCCTCGACCAATCAGCAACGGGCACAGCGACGATGATTTACAGGGACATGCATATTCTAGAATACCCGATGCATTAGAATCGGGCCACAATCTAGACTATATATATATAACTAGACTGTGGCCCGATTCTAATGCATCGGGTATTATAGAATATGCATGTCCCTGTAATATATGGACAATGATGATTCCAGAATTCGCGGCAGACTGTGCCCGTCGCTGATTGATCTAGGCAACCTTTATGACATCATCGTCGCCATGGCAACCATTATGACATCATCATCGCTGTGCCCGTTGCTGATTGGTCGAGGCTGCGCGGCCTCGACCAATCAGAGACGCGGGATGTCTACGTCCTTTATGACATCATCGTCGCTGTGCCCGTCGCTGATTGGTCGAGGCCTGGCGGCCTCGACCAATCAGAGACGCGGGATTTCTACGTCGATGCTGTGCCGGTCTCTGATTGGTAGAGGCCTGGTGGCCTCTACCAATCAGAGAGCCGGGATTTCCAGGACAGACAGACAAGAAAGACAGACAGACAGACAGACGGAAAAACCCTTAGACAATCTATATATATATAATTGTCTAAGGGTCTGTCTGTCTGTCTGTCTGTCTGTCCTGGAAATCCCGGCTCCCTGATCCA
The DNA here is from genome assembly GCF_032444005.1 of Ranitomeya imitator. Taxonomy (NCBI): domain Eukaryota; kingdom Metazoa; phylum Chordata; class Amphibia; order Anura; family Dendrobatidae; genus Ranitomeya; species Ranitomeya imitator. Next base: position 821,147,497 of record NC_091282.1, on the reverse strand, counting down.
ATCAGAGACCGCCACAGCATCGACGTAGAAATCCCACGTCTCTGATTGGTTGAGGCCGCCAGGCCTCGACCAATCAGCGACGGGCACAGCGACGATGATGTCATAAAGGACGTAGACATCTCGCATTTCTGATTCAGCGACGGGCACAGTATCGACGTAGATGTCATAATGGTTGCCATGGCGACGATGATGTCATAAAGGTTGCCTCGACCAATCAGCGACGGGCACAGTGTGCCGCGAATTCTGGAATCATCATTGTCCATATACTACGGGGACATGCATATTCTAGAATACCCGATGCGTTATAATCGGGCCACAATCTAGTATATATATAATTGTCTAAGGGTTTTTCCGTCTGGCTGTCTGTCTGTCTTGGAAATCCCGCGTCTCTGATTGATCGAGGCCACCAGGCCTCGACCAATCAGCAACGGGCACAGCGACGATGATGTCATAAAGGACGTAGACATCCCGCACCTCTGATTGGTCTAGGCCGCCTGGTGGCCTCGACCAATCGGCAACGGGCACAGCGACGATGATGTCATAAAGGACGTAGAAATCCCACGTTTCTGATTCAGCGACGGGCACAGTATCGACATAGATGTCATATGGTTGCCATGGCGACGATGATGTCATAAAGGTTGCCTCGACCAATCAGCGACGGGCACAGTCTGCCGCGAATTCTGGAATCATCATTGTCCATATACTACAGGGGTCCCCAACTCTAGTCCTCAAGGCCCACCAACAGGTCATGTTTTCAGGATTTCCTTTGCATTGCACAGGTGATGCAATTATTACCTGGGCAAGACTAAGGAAATCCTGAAAACATGACATGTTGGCGGGCCTTGAGGACTGGAGTTGGGGACCCCTGTTCTAGAATACCCGATGCGTTAGAATCGGGCCACAATCTAGTATATATATATATATATATATATATATATATATATATATATATATATATATATATATACATATATATATATATATACATATATATATATACACACACTGTATATATGTTTTAACGAACATTTGAGCCCATAAATCCATTAGATGTCGGTTTTGCAAGCCTGCGAGAAAAAAAGTCGCAGTACGGATGCCATATGGATTACATACGGAGGATGCCATGCGCAAAATACGCTGCCACACCCTGCCTGCGGATGACATACGGATCACTATTTTGGGAACATTTCTGCGTATTACGGCCGTATTACTGCCGTAAAATACGGACCGTATTGTCTTACGCCGAGTGTGACGCCAGCCTGAGAGGGAGAGGATATGGATCCCGAACCATGATCCAATTTACTTCACGGAAATCTAAGCAGGGGCATAACCTCTATCTTGTTTTCTTATATATAAATCAAGAGGGGATTATAGGGAGAGAAATGGGAAGACTTCTGAGTGTAGCAGAACATCAATAGCAATAGAAATAGGAGAAACGTCCTAGAGCCCAAGGAAGAGGACAGCAGTGACTTATTGTCACGATCCATGTTTGGATCTGTGGCAGATCTGGTTTGCCTCAGTTTAACCCCTTAGTGACAGAGCCAATTTGGTACTTAATGACCGGGCCAATTTTTGCAATTCTGACCACTGTCACTTTATGAGGTTATAACTCTGGAATGCTTCAACGGATCCCGCTGACTCTGAGACTGTTTTTTCGTGACATATTGTACTTCATGTTAGTGGTAACATTTCTTCGATATTACTTGCGATTATTTATGAAAAAAACGGAAATATGGCGAAAATTTTTAAAATTTTGCAATTTTCAAACTTTGTATTTTTATGCCCTTAAATCAGAGAGATATGTCACAAAAATAGTTAATAAATAACATTTCCCACATGTCTACTTTACATCAGCACAATTTTGGAAACAAAATTTTTTTTTGTTAGGGAGTTATAAGGGTTAAAAGTTGACCAGCAATTTCTCATTTTTACAACACCATTTTTTTTTTAGGGACCACATCACATTTGAAGTCATTTTGAGGGGTCTATATGATAGAAAATAATGAAGTGTGACACCATTCTAAAAACTACACCCCTCAAGGTTCTCAAAACCACATTCAAGAAGTTTATTAACCCTTTACGTGCTTCACAGGAACTGAAACAATGTGGAAGGAAAAAATGAACATTTAACTTTTTTTTGCAAACATCTTAATTCAGAACCATTTTTTTATTTTCACAAGTGTAAAAACAGAAATGTAACCATAAATTTTGTTATGCAATTTCTCCTGAATACGCCAATACCCCATATGTGGGGGTAAACCACTTTTTGGGCGCACCACAGAACTTAGAAGTGAAGGAGCGCCGTTTGACTTTTTCAATGCAGAATTGGCTGGAATTGAGATCGGACACCATGTCACGTTTAGAGAGACCCTGATGTGCCTAAACAGTGGAAACCCCCCACAAGTGACACCATTTTGGAAACTAGACCCCTTAAGGAACTTATCTAGATGTGTGGTGAGCACTTTGAACCCCCATGTGCTTCACAGAAGTTTATAATGTAGAGCCGTGAAAAAAAAAAAAAAAAAGCGCATTTTTTCTACAAAAATGATCTTTTTGCCCACAAATTTTTATTTTCACAAGGGTAACAGGAGAAATTAGACCACAAAAGTTGTTGTGCAATTTCTCCTGAGTACGCTGATACCCAATATGTGGGGGTAAACCACTGTTTGGGCGCACCACAGAGCTTGGAAGAGAAGGAGTGCCGTTTTACTTTTTCAATGTAGAATTGGCTGGAATTGAGATTGGACGCCATGTCGCGTTTGGAGAGCCCCTGATGTGCCTAAACAGTAGAAATTCCCCACAAGTGACCCCATTTTGGAAACTAGACCCCTTAAGGAACTTATCTAGATGTGTGGTGAGCACTTTGAACCCCCATGTGCTTCACAGAAGTTTATAATGTAAAGATTTTTTAGCCCCCAAGTTTTTATTTTCACAAGGGTAACAAGAGAAATTGGACCCCAAAAGTTGTTGTCCTATTTGTCCTGAGTATGCTGGTACCCCATATGTGGGGGTAAACCACTGTTTGGGCACACGGCAGAGCTCGGAAAGAAGGAGCGCCGTTTTGGAATGCAGACTTTGATAGAATGGTCTGCGGGCATTATGTTGCGTTTGCAGAGCCCCTGATGTACCTAAACTGTAGTAACCCCCCACAAGTGACCCCATTTTGGAAACTAGACCCCCCAAGGAACTTACATAGATGTGTGGTGAGAACTTTGAATGCCCAAGTGCTTCACAGAAGTTTATAATGCAAAGTCATAAAAAAAATATATATATATTTTTCCACAGAAAGGATTTTGTAGCCCCCAAGTTTTTATTTTCACAAGGGTAACAAGAGAAATTGGACCCCAGAAGTTGTTGTCCAATTTATCCCGAGTATGCTGATGCCAAATATGTGGGGGTAACCCACTGTTTGGGCGCACGGCAGAGCTCAGAAGGGAGGGAGCACCATTTGACTTTTTGAGCTCAAAATTGGCTGTCGTGTTTGGAGACCCCCTGATGTACCTAAACAGTGGAAACCCCCCAATTCTAGCTCCAACCCAACTCCAACACACCCGTAACCCTAATCCCAACCCGATCCATAATCCTAATCACTAACCCTAACGATAATCCCAACCCTTACCCCAAAACAACCCTAATGTCAACCCTAACCATAACCCTAATCAAAACCCTAAATCCAACACACCCCTAATCCTAATCTCAACACTAACCTCAAACCTAACCCTAATCCTAATACACCCCTAATCACAACCCTAACCACCCTAATCCCAAACCTAACCCTAATGCCAACCCTAACCTGTTATGATAAGGTAATGCAGTACCACAATGGACATAGAGGTCAGAGCACATACAGTGACCTGACAATAACCCAAAAACATAGAACGGGCTCTGAGACGTGGGAACTCTGCTGACCGCAATCCCGAATCCTCTCCAACCACACTAGAGGCAGCCGTGGATTGCGCCTAACGCTCCCTATGCAACTCGGCACAGCCTGAGAAACTAGCTAGCCTGAAGATAGAAAATAAGCCTACCTTGTTTCAGAGAAATACCCCAAAGGAAAAGGCAGCCCCCACATATAATGACTGTGAGTTAAGATGAAAAGACAAACGTAGAGATGAAATAGATTTAGCAAAGTGAGGCCCGACTTTCTGAACAGAGCGAGGATAGGAAAGGTAACTTTGCGGTCAACACAAAACCCTACAAAAACCACGCAAAGGGGGCAAAAAGACCCTCCGTACCGAACTAACGTCACGGAGGTACACCCTCTGCGTCCCAGAGCTTCCAGCAAGCAGGAAAAAACAAATAGACAAGCTGGACAGAAAAAAACAGCAAACAAAATAGCAAAGCAGAACTTAGCTATGCAGAGCAGCAGGTCACAGGAACGATCCAGGAGGAAACAGGTCCAATACTAGAACATAGACTGGAAGCCAGGATCAAAGCACTAGGTGGAGTTAAATAGAGCAGCACCTAACGACTTCACCACATCACCTGAGGAAGGAAACTCAGAAGCCACAGTACAACTTTCCTCCACCAACAGAAGCTCACAGAGAGAATCAGCCGAAGTACCACTTGTGACCACAGGAGGGAGCTCTGCCACAGAATTCACAACAGTACCCCCCCTTGAGGAGGGGTCACCGAACCCTCACCAGAGCCCCCAGGACGACCAGGATGAGCCATATGAAAGGCACGAACAAGATCGGGAGCATGGACATCAGAGGCAAAGACCCAGGAATTATCTTCCTGAGCATAACCCTTCCACTTAACCAGATACTGGAGTTTCCGTCTTGAAACACGAGAATCCAAAATCTTCTCCACAATATACTCCAACTCCCCCTCCACCAAAACCGGGGCAGGAGGATCAACAGATGGAACCATAGGTGCCACGTATCTCCGCAACAATGACCTATGGAATACGTTATGTATGGAAAAAGAATCTGGAAGGGTCAGACGAAAAGACACAGGATTAAGAACCTCAGAAATCCAATGAAACGAGGTTTAAACTTAGGAGAGGAAACCTTCATAGGAATATGACGAGAAGATAACCAAACCAAATCCCCAACACGAAGTCGGGGACCCACACAGCGTCTGCGATTAGCGAAACGTTGAGCCTTCTCCTGGGACAAGGTCAAATTGTCCACTACATGAGTCCAAATCTGCTGCAACCTGTCCACCACAGTATCAACACCAGGACAGTCCGAAGACTCAACCTGCCCTGAAGAGAAACGAGGATGAAACCCAGAGTTGCAGAAAAACGGCGAAACCAAGGTAGCCGAGCTGGCCCGATTATTAAGGGCGAACTCAGCCAAAAAGGACACCCAGTCATCCTGATCAGCAGAAACAAAGCATCTCCGATATGTTTCCAAGGTCTGATTGGTTCGTTCGGTCTGGCCATTAGTCTGAGGATGGAAAGCCGAGGAAAAAGACAAGTCAATGCCCATCCTACCACAAAAGGCTCGCCAAAACCTTGAAACAAACTGGGAACCTCTGTCAGAAACGATATTCTCTGGAATGCCATGTAAACGAACCACATGCTGGAAGAACAATGGCACCAAATCATAGGAGGAAGGTAATTTAGACAAGGGTACCAAATGGACCATCTTAGAGAAGCGATCACAGACCACCCAAATGACTGACATCTTTTGAGAGACGGGAAGATCTGAAATAAAATCCATAGAGATATGTGTCCAAGGCCTCTTCGGGACCGGCAAGGGCAAAAGCAACCCACTGGCACGAGAACAGCAGGGCTTAGCCCGAGCACAAATCCCACAGGACTGCACAAAAGAACGCACATCCCGCGACAGAGATGGCCACCAAAAGGATCTAGCCACTAACTCTCTGGTACCAAAGATTCCAGGATGGTCAGCCAACACCGAACAATGAACCTCAGAGATAACTTTATTCGTCCACCTATCAGGGACAAACAGTTTCTCCGCTGGGCAACGATCAGGTTTATTAGCCTGAAATTTTTGCAGCACCCGCCGCAAATCAGGGGAGATGGCAGACACAATTACTCCCTCTTTGAGGATACCCGCCGGCTCAGATAAACCCGGAGAGTCGGGCACAAAACTCCTAGACAGAGCATCCGCCTTCACATTTTTAGAGCCCGGAAGGTACGAAATCACAAAGTCAAAACGGGCAAAAAACAGCGACCAACGAGCCTGTCTAGGATTCAACCGCTTGGCAGACTCGAGATAAGTCAAGTTCTTATGATCAGTCAAGACCACCACGCGATGCTTAGCTCCTTCAAGCCAATGACGCCACTCCTCGAATGCCCACTTCATGGCCAGCAACTCTCGATTGCCCACATCATAATTTCGCTCAGCAGGCGAAAACTTCCTGGAAAAGAAGGCGCATGGTTTCATCACCGAGCAATCAGAACTTCTCTGCGACAAAACAGCCCCTGCTCCAATCTCAGAAGCATCAACCTCGACCTGGAACGGAAGCGAAACATCTGGTTGACACAACACAGGGGCAGAAGAAAAACGACGCTTCAACTCTTGAAAAGCTTCCACAGCAGCAGAAGACCAATTGACCACATCAGCACTCTTCTTGGTCAAATCGGTCAATGGTTTAGCAATACTAGAAAAATTGCAGATGAAGCGACGATAAAAATTAGCAAAGCCCAGGAACTTTTGCAGACTTTTCAGAGATGTCGGCTGAGTCCAATCATGGATGGCTTGGACCTTAACAGGGTCCATCTCGATAGTAGAAGGGGAAAAGATGAACCCCAAAAATGAAACCTTCTGAACACCAAAGAGACACTTTGATCCCTTCACAAACAAAGAATTAGCACGCAGGACCTGAAACACCGTTCTGACCTGCTTCACATGAGACTCCCAATCATCCGAGAAGATCAAAATGTCATCCAAGTACACAATCAGGAATTTATCCAGGTACTCTCGGAAGATGTCATGCATAAAGGACTGAAACACTGATGGAGCATTGGCAAGTCCGAATGGCATTAATAGATACTCAAAATGGCCCTCGGGCGTATTAAATGCAGTTTTCCATTCATCGCCTCGCTTAATACGCACAAGATTATACGCACCACGAAGATCTATCTTGGTGAACCAACTAGCCCCCTTAATCCGAGCAAACAAATCAGATAACAACTGCAAGGGGTACTGAAATTTAACCGTGATCTTATTTAGAAGGCGGTAATCTATACAAGGTCTCAGTGAACCATCCTTCTTGGCTACAAAAAAGAACCCTGCTCCTAATGGCGACGATGACGGGCGAATATGCCCCTTCTCCAAGGACTCCTTCACATAACTCCACATAGCGGCGTGCTCAGGCACAGATAAATTAAACAGTCGACCTTTTGGGAATTTACTACCAGGAATCAAATCGATAGCACAGTCACAATCCCTATGCGGAGGTAGGGTATCGGACTTGGGCTCATCAAATACATCCCGGTAATCAGACAAGAACTCTGGAACCTCAGAAGGGGTGGATGACAAAATAGTCAGAAATGGGACATCACCATGTACCCCCTGACAACCCCAGCTGGACACAGACATGGATTTCCAATCTAATACTGGATTATGGACTTGTAGCCATGGCAACCCCAACACGACCACATCATGCAGATTATGCAACACCAGAAAGCGAATAACCTCCTGATGTGCAGGAGCCATGCACATGGTCAGCTGGGTCCAGTACTGAGGCTTATTCTTGGCCAAAGGCGTAGCATCAATTCCTCTCAATGGAATAGGACACTGCAAGGGCTTCAACAAAAACCCACAACGCTTAGCATATTCCAAGTCCATCAAATTCAGGGCAGCGCCTGAATCCACAAATGCCACGACAGAATACGATGACAAAGAGCAGATCAAGGTAACGGACAGAAGAAATTTTGACTGTACCGTACCAATGGTGGCAGACCTAGCAAACCGCTTAGTGCGCTTAGGACAATCAGAGATAGCATGAGTGGAATCACCACAGTAGAAACACAGCCCATTCTGACGTCTGTGTTCTTGCCGTTCAACTCTGGTCAAAGTCCTATCGCACTGCATGGGCTCAGGTTTAAGCTCAGGTAATACCGCCAAATGGTGCACAGATTTACGCTCACGCAAGCGTCGACCGATCTGAATGGCCAAAGACATAGACTCATTCAGACCAGCAGGCATAGGAAATCCCACCATGACATCCTTAAGGGTTTCAGAGAGACCTTTTCTGAAAATAGCTGCGAGCGCACCTTCATTCCATTGAGTGAGTACGGATCACTTTCTAAATTTCTGACAATATACCTCTATCTCATCCTGACCCTGACACAGAGCCAGCAAATTTTTCTCTGCCTGATCCACTGAATTAGGTTCATCGTACAGCAATCCGAGCGCCAGGAAAAACGCATCGATATTACTTAATGCAGGATCTCCTGACGCAAGAGAAAATGCCCAGTCCTGAGGGTCGCCACGTAAAAAAGAAATAATGATCCTAACTTGTTGAACTGGGTCACCAGAGGAGCGAGGTTTCAAAGCCAGAAATAGTTTACAATTATTTTTGAAACTCAGAAATTTAGCTCTATCTCCAAAAAACAAATCAGGAATAGGAATTCTCGGTTCTAACATAGAATTCTGAACCACAAAGTCTTGAATATTTTGTACTCTTGCCGTGAGCTGATCCACACATGAAGACAGACCTTTAATGTCCATCGCTACACCTGTGTCCTGAACCACCCAAATGTCTAGGGGAAAAAAAAGGCAAAACACAGTGCAGAGAAAAAAAATGGTCTCAGAACTTCTTTTTTCCCTCTATTGAGAATCATTAGTACTTTAGGCTTCCAGTACTGTTATGATAAGGTAATTCAGTACCACAATGGACATAGAGGTCAGAGCACATACAGTGACCTGACAATAACCCAAAAACATAGAACGGGCTCTGAGACGTGGGAACTCTGCTGACCGCAATCCCTAATCCTCTCCAACCACACTAGAGGCAGCCGTGGATTGCGCCTAACGCTCCCTATACAACTCGGCACAGCCTGAGAAACTAGCTAGCCTGAAGATAGAAAATAAGCCTACCTTGCCTCAGAGAAATACCCCAAAGGAAAAGGCAGCCCCCACATATAATGACTGTGAGTTAAGATGAAAAGACAAACGTAGAGATGAAATAGATTTAGCAAAGTGAGGCCCGACTTTCTGAACAGAGCGAGGATAGGAAAGATAACTTTGCGGTCAACACAAAACCCTACAAAAACCATGCAAAGGGGGCAAAAAGACCCTCCGTACCGAACTAACGGCACGGAGGTACACCCTCTGCGTCCCAGAGCTTCCAGCAAGCAGGAAAAAACAAATAGACAAGCTGGACAGAAAAAAACAAAATACCAAAGCAGAACTTAGCTATGCAGAGCAGCAGGCCACAGGAACGATCCAGGAGGAAACAGGTCCAATACTAGAACATAGACTGGAAGCCAGGATCAAAGCACTAGGTGGAGTTAAATAGAGCAGCACCTAACGACTTCACCACATCACCTGAGGAAGGAAACTCAGAAGCCACAGTACCACTTTCCTCCACCAACGGAAGCTCACAGAGAGAATCAGCCGAAGTACCACTTGTGACCACAGGAGGGAGCTCTGCCACAGAATTCACAACACTAACCCTAATGCCAACCCTAATCCAAACCCTAACCCTAATCCCAACTCTAACCCTAACTTTAGCCCCAACCCTAACCCTAGCCCTAAGGCTACTTTCACACTTGCGTCATTTGGCATCCGTCGCAATCCGTCATTTTGGACAAGAAAAGGATCCTGCAAATGTGCCCGCAGGATGCGTTTTTTGCCCATAGACTTGTATTGCCGACGGATCGTGACGGATGGCCACACGTCGCGTCCGTAGTGCACTGGATCAGTGTTTTGGCGGACCGTCAGCACAAAAAAACGTTCAATGTAATGTTTTTTTGTAAGTTGCATCCGCCATTTCTGACCGCGCATGCGTGGCCGTAACTCCGCCCCCTCCTCCCCAGGACATAGATTGGGCAGCGGATGCGTTGAAAAACTACATCCGCTGCCCACGTTGTGCACAATTTTCACAACGTGCGTCGGTATGTCGGGCCGATACGTCGGTACAGTGCCGTCGCAATGTAAGTGTGAAAGAAGCCTAACCCTAAATTTAGCGCCAACCCTAACCCTAAATTTAGCCCTAACCCTACCCCCACCCCTAACCGTAGCCCTAACACTAACCCTACCCCTAACCCTACCCCTAACCCTAGCCCTACCCCTACCCCTAGCCCTAACCCTACCCCTAGCCCTACCCCTACCCCTAGCCCTAACCCTACCCCTAGCCCTAACCCTACCCCTAACCCTAACCCTACCCCTAACCATAACCCTACTTTTAGCCCCAACTGCTCTTCTCCTGCCGGCTGGCAGATGGAGACAGATGGCGGGCGCACTGCACATGCGCCCGCCATTTTCTTTTGCCCAGAAGATGCCGGCGGCCAGGAGAAGCAGCAGGAGGATCCAGGGACACAGGTGAGTATGATAGGGTCCCCGAATCCCCCTATTTCTCTGTCCTCTGATGTGCGATCACATCAGAGGACAGAGAATTACACTGTTTTTGTTTTTTTTGCGGTAAAACAGGGGTCGCTAAAACTGACCCCCGATCATGCTCTTTGGGGTCTCGGCTACCCCCCGCAGCCGAGACCCCAAAGATTCTCGCGGGGCCGGCCGGCGGGCGCACTGCGCATGCGCCCGCCATTTTCAAGATGGCGGCGCCCACCGGGAGCCACGAGGAGCATCGGGGGAGATAGGTAAGTATTGGGGGGCTACCTGGGACCCCTTTTCTCTATCCTCCGATGTGCGATCACATCGGAGGATAGAGAAATTATAAAGAGATCGCGTTTTTTTTTTTTTGCGATCGCCGGTAAACGGTTAATTACCGGCGATCGCAAATGCGGGGTGGGTTAAAAAACCCCCAAATCATGTTCTCTGGGGTCTCGGCTACCCCCGGCAGCCGAGACCCCGGAGAAAATCCGACTCTGGGGGGCGCTATTTACTTTTTCCACAGCGCCGTTAATTAACGGCGCTGTGGTTTAAGTACCCTTAGCGGCCGCCATTAAAAGGCGTATCGGCGGTCGCTAAGGGGTTAAGACCTTCGTTCCTTTCTGGTCATCGGGGGTTAATGCAGTTTCTTCCCCCAGGTGGCCGCTGATGTTACTGCATTGCTGCTGGCTCAGCTGATGCTTGTGATGACCACTCCTTCCATCCTTTAAGAGGTCACCTGGTTCATCAGCTGACTGTCGGTGTTAGTTCATTCTTCAGCGACCAAGCCAGGAGTAGGAGCTAGCTGGGAACTGCTGTTCTACAGCTGTTTCCGTTGTATCTGGTGTTTCTTTCTGCTGTGCTGTGCCTTGCAGAATTAAGCTAAGTTTGGTTTTCCTTTACATTGTCTGTTTTCCTGTTTATTGTTTAGTTATTCACTGGTGCAGTCCACCTCCCTTGGGGGGAGTGGGGGTCACTATAGGGCCTGCATAGGAGACAGGGATACGCTGGCGGCTCGGGCCTCCTAACCTTCATAGGTACCCCCGAGATAAGGGAAAGCCAGGGCCCCTTATAGTGGCAGGGACAGGTGCGGGTTCCAAATACGCCGTCCTGCCCCTTTATCGCCGTAATCGGCGTGACATTAACACCGACCTTCACATTTTTTCTGGTGAGCTTTGGCTAAAATGCAGGCCTTTGCCCAACTGCTTCAGACCCTCACCGACGAGTTTAAGGTGCTGCGTGATGAGGTGGTGCAGCAGCTGCAGCAGTTGGTGGGGTTTTGGGCTTCGGCCCAGGTAAATGCTCAACCTGAGCCCAAGTTATCTCTTCCTGACAGGTTCTCTGGTGGGAGAGATAAATGTTTGGTTTTTAAGGAGGCCTGTAAGTTATACTTCAGGCTCCGCCCTCGTTCATCAGGGAGTGAGGAACAACGGGTGGGAATCATCGTTTCCCTTCTTAAGGGTGATCTCCAATCCTGGGCCTTCTCCCTGCCAATCGGTTCTCCATCTTTATGGTCAGTGGACGAGTTTTTTGCGGCTCTGGCGCTGGTACATGGTGACCAGGACGGCGTGTCCTTGGCAGAATCCCGACTCCGTAAGATCAAGCAGGGGGCTCGGCCGGCGGAGGAGTACTGTTCAGAGTTCAGGAGGTGGGCCACTGACACACAGTGGAATGACCTGGCCCTTAAGAGTCATTTTGTGCAGGGTCTGTCCACTAGGTTGCAAGATACTCTGGTATAGTACGCCGCTCCCAAGTCATTGGAGGCCGCCATGTCCCTTGCCATTCGGGTGGATAGACGTTTAAGGGGGAGGCATACACCAAATGTGCCCCCGGTAGTCCTTGCTAGGGAGGAGGACACACCTGACCAGGTGGACGAACCCATGCAGGTGGGAGGAGTTGCTTCCCAAACGGGCTTGTCTGGGGTTCGCCGTGGTGTGGGGGCATGTTTTTACTGTGGGCAGACTGGACATTTTATCAATGTCTGCCCAGCTCGCGCCAAGATACCTGTTCCATCTAAAAAGCCACGTCCCCCTGGTTGTGTGGAAGGAAGTGACCAGGGAGTGTATATTTCCTCCATTTTCTCATCTCAGTGTACCTTATCTGCTGAGGTGGTTGTAGGTGGGGTAACTGAGAATATTCCGGTGCTTGTGGACAGTGGAGTAGAAGTCAATTTGGTGGATGCTCATTTTGTCCAGAACCATGGCCTGATGAGTAGGTCGCTAGCTAGACCCCTAAGCGTTCAGGCCATTGACTCTGTCCAGCTCAGCCAGGGGAGCATTACCCAAGTCGTTGACAAGATACATTTGTGTATAGGGGCTTGTCATGAAGAGTTCCTGTCATGCTACGTCTTGGAGAACATACCAACTCCCATTGTCTTAGGTCTCCCTTGGTTGAGTAAACACAACCCAGTCATAGACTGGCGGTCCAGAGAAGTAGTCAGCTGGGGTCAGTCATGTAATGACTGCTGTCCAGGAGCTACGATCTCTGCCGTCCTTCTACCCCTGTGGGGGCAGTAGAGGTGTTTGAAGGGAGTAGGGGCAAGACTCTACCCTCATTACATTCTAACCCTGTGCTGTGCCTTGCAGAATTAAGCTAAGTTTGGTTTTCCTTTACATTGTCTGTTTTCCTGTTTATTGTTTAGTTATTCACTGGTGCAGTCCACCTCCCTTGGGGGGAGTAGGGGTCACTATAGGGCCTGCATAGGAGACAGGGATACGCTGGCGGCTCGGGCCTCCTAACCTTCATAGGTACCCCCGAGATAAGGGAAAGCCAGGTGCGGGTTACAAATACTCCGTCCTGCCCCTTTATCGCCGTAATCGGCGTGACACTTATAACATGGAATATTTCACCAATTGAATTGAGAGATGTAAAAATATCTTTCTACTTTAATATTATCTACACCTACAGTTGACACAAATACAGTGCCGCCTTTCGAAAGCATTCGGCTCTCTGGAACTTTTCAACCTTTTCCCACATATCATGCTTCAAGCATATAGATACCAAATGTAAATTTTTGGTGAAGAATCAACAACAAGTGGAACACAATTGTGAAGTTGAACGAAATGTATTGGTTATTTTACATTTTTGTGGAAATTCAAACACTAAAAAGTAGGGCATGCAATATTATTCGGTCCCTTTATTTTCAGTGCAGCAAACTCACTCCAGAAGTTCATTTTGGATCTCTGAATGATCCAATGTTATCCTAAATGCCTAATGATGATAAATATAATCCACCTGTGTGTAATCAAGTCTCCGTATAAATGCACCTGCTCTGTGATAGTCTCTGGGTTCTGTTTGAAGCACAGAGAGCATCATAAAGACCAAGGAACACAATATGCAGGTCCATGATCCTGTTGTGGAGAAGTTTAAAGCCGGATTTGGATACAAAATGATTTCCAAAACTTTAAACATCCCAAGGAGCACTGCGAATATTGCAATGGAAGGAGCATCATACCACTGCAAATCTACGAAGACCCAGCCGTCCCTCTAAACTTTCATCTCAAACAAGGAGAAGACTGATCAGAGATGTAGCCAAGAGGCCCATGATCACTCTGGATGAACTGCAGAGATCTACAGCTGAGGTGGGAAAGTCTGTCCATAGGGCAACAATCATACACTGCACAAATCTGGCTTTTATGGAAGAGTGGCAAGAAGAAAGCCATTTCTCAAAGATATCCATAAAAAGTGTGTTTTAAAGTTTGCAACAAGCCACCTGGGAGACACACCAAACATGTGGAAGAAGGTGCTCTGGTCAGATGAAACCAAAAACGAACTTTTTGGCAGCAATGCCAAACGATATGTTTGGTGTAAAGGCAACACAGCTCATCACCCTGAACACACCATCCCCACTGTCAAACATGGTGGTGGCAGCATCATGGTTTGGGCCTGCTTTTCTTCAGCAGGGACAGGGAAGATGATTAAAATTGATGTGAAGATGGATGGAGCCAAAGACAGGACCATTCTTGAAGAAAACCTGTTGGAGTCTGCAAAAGACCTGTGACTGGGATGGAAATTTGTCTTCCAACAAGACAATGATCTCAAACATAAAGCAACATCTACAATGGAATGGTTCACAAATAAATGTATCCAATGGCCAAGTCAAAGTCCAGACCTCAATCCAATCGAGAATCTGTGGAAAGAGCTGAAAACTGCTGTTAATAATAATAATGATAATCTTTATTTTTATATAGCGCTAACATTCTGCAGCGCTTTACAGTTTATCATCACTGTCCCCGATGGGGCTTACAATCTAGAATCCCTATCATACAGTATGTCTTTGGAATGTGGGAGGAAACCGGAGTGCCCGGAGGAAACCCACGCAAACACGGAGAGAACATACAAACTCTTTGGAGATGTTGTCCTGGGTGGGATTAGAACCCAGGACCCCAGCGCTGCAAGGCTGCAGTGCTAACCACTGCGCCACCGTGCTGCTGTTCACAAACGATCTCCATCAAACCTCACTGAGCTCGAGCTGTTTGCCAAGGAAGAATGGGCAAGAATTTCAGTCTCTCAATGTACAAAACTGATAGAGACATACCCCAAGCGACTTGCAGCTGTAATCACAGCAAAAGGTGGCGCAACAAAGTATTAAGTTAAAGGGGCCGAATAATATTGCATGCCCCACTTTTCAGCTTTTGATTTTCCACAAAAATTTAAAATAACCACTTCTTGTTGATTCTTCACCAAAAATTTACATTTGGTATCTTTATGCTTGAAGCATGATATGTGGGAAAAGGTTGAAAAGTTCCAAGGAGCCGAATACTTTTGGAAGGCACTGTAAGTCTAACCCTTTGGAGATTGACACTGAAACTTAGAAAAACATCTCCAGGTTATTTTTTAGCCTGGAGAATAACATGAAAGGTGAAATTAAACACCAGCTGGATGAAGACTTTTTGAATATCTGCCTAGAGCAGAAAATTATCCCAAATGGTCAGAGGATACATTTTAATAGTACATTTATTGAAGATAAGGAATTTACAGAAAAATTGTACGATATATTAGATGAATGTTCTTACAACCTAATGAAACTTTTAATAGAAAAACGTGACAAGCTAACAAAACATTTTGCAACATTATGTGAAAATGATCTAGAAGAATTAGTAGAGTATAGTTATTTACCTCCGTACGAAGCACTTAATAGGGATACGAATAGAAATCTACAAATTTTTTAAAACCATTTAATTGAGATGAAGACCAAAAAGGTCCGCAGAGATTTTGTTGATCTAAAAAAACAGGCAAAAAAACATCTAGAGAAGCCATAGCTTAGAGTGACTAAATACAATGAAGTTCCCACAGAACCAAAAACCCCTGGTCAGGTCAACTCCACAGGAACGCATCAGGGAGAGACAATAATAGGTTTTTGAAAAAACAAAATGAAATAGTAAATGGTTTGCATACCTTTTACAATTTTAAGACGATTTCTGCCCTTATAGAGGGCTCATTCAAACCCCAAAGAACTTTTACGGCTTTGGAAGCAGGGGCCATTCCTAAAATGAACATTAAAAATCGCATGAATAAAAATAAAAATGGGGAACCAGTGAAGCAGATCACTAGAGTCATATCTTCCACTCCCGGTGCAATTCCTCTACCAATACATAAGAAAGGAACTTATGGGGTAGCTAGTGAAGAGACTAGTCCACATAATTCTGGGGGGGATGTGTCAAGCAGGGAGGAAGAGAAATGTAACAATTCACTCTTTTCCTTTCTTTCCCCCAATTCAGTAAAGTCGTATACAAAATTACAGGAAACAATAGGACCTCAGAATCACATCTGAACTTTGCCCTAATTATAGTATTTTTACAATACATGACACTACTGAATCATCTAATCTTTACACAACAGTAGTACAAGCACCATCTCCTTCTCCAGCAAATTCTAATATATCTTTTTTAGAGATTGTACAAAGAATAACACTACCACCCACAGAGGTAATTTTACCCAGTCTGGAGACAGACTCATTCATAGCGCCTCCAATATATGCACAAAAGAAGAATTTGATCACAAAGTATTTTCCTCCAACACCGTTGCAATCCTCAAAAAGAAAAAGAGGACCAGAGGCTTTAGAGGAGGGAAGAAAGAAAAAACTCTGGTATCTCTAAAAGAAGGAGGATTTTAAAAAAGAATATTGAACGGAACATAGAGAATAGTACGATTAAATTATTCAATTTATCAAAACACCAACTCTCTAAGGCTGAAGAAACAATGTCTAAAGGTCTGGGCTTCTGTCCCACACAAAGAGCCAGGCCTGTTGATTTATTTCTAGATCTAAATAAATATGTCCGTAAATTAACACTTATTAGACATTTTGCTATAATGGATAGAACAGCAGGGTGTAAATGGATCACCCCCAGACACAGGGCCACGCGTTTTGGTACCGGGCCTCTATGGTTCAGTTCTGAGGCTGTCACGGTGGCTAGACCCGGTCCGCGACCCTGCTAAGGGGCGTCCAATAAAGGTGGTATAGTCTGTCAGGGGTTCGTGACGCCACCTGTGGTGTTCGGTCAGGGTGACCGACGCTGCTGTGGGGTCCACTGGGGTGATGGAATGGCAGCTGGATGGTATACCTTCCCACAGGTGAAGTATGTCCCCAGGGCATCCCAGTAAGGTAGATGGTGATGGTGTGAGGTGCAGGCAGTAACGAGGACACAAGGTTGCAGTCTCTTTACCTCTTTACTGAAGACTTCAGGATTCTCAATCCAGAGCACGTTTAACAAGGCTTTCAGAGACAGGCCGGCCTGATGGGCACTTCCAGAGTTTCCCTCGCAGATGGAAATCATTGCCCACCACTAGCGCCTGTGTGTTGTAGTCCTACCCTGCTGAGCATTCGGAATAGTCCTCACAACTGCTGTTCTCATTCGTTCGTTCTCTACAGCTCTCTCTTTAGTTCCAGATGTTGCTAGTTTCTCGTCCCCCAGTATGTTTTGGCTAGGACGCACCCATATGACGGGAAGGCCTGGAGGTCTTCCAGGACCCTAGAGACGCCCCTCTCCCACTGTTGCCCCCTATGTCTTGTTAGGAAATTTAAGGTAGACAGCCAACCTATAATTAACTGTCCTGCGGAGTTTGAAGTAAGGCCTGAAGTCAGTTACTCCCGCGGTGTTCCGGCCACCGGCTACGCGCCTCAGTAGGATGTTGCCTCGGTCTCACGGCACGACTCCTACTGGTACTCCTTTGTGCTTGATCTCGTTTACACTGTTCCACAATATCCTTCCTTTCTTGTCTCTTTCTTAGGATACCGCCGCAAGGTAGTGCAGGCGCGGTTCCGTAACGTTCTGTTCTGTTCGCTAGGCACCTGCTAGGTTCCCCCGCCTGACAGGAACCCCCCTGTGTCTTCTCCCTGCAACACCCCCTGCCACGGGATGTTGCCTGAATCCAACCCAGTCAGCTTCTGACTAACTTTCTATCCAACCCCTAGTTTTACCAGTGTGAGGAGTGGCCCAATAAATAAAGCCTTTTGCTCACCCTAGTGGCCGGAGTATGAAGT
Organism: Ranitomeya imitator; assembly: GCF_032444005.1. Lineage (NCBI taxonomy): Eukaryota > Metazoa > Chordata > Amphibia > Anura > Dendrobatidae > Ranitomeya > Ranitomeya imitator. The sequence goes on along the minus strand of NC_091282.1, from coordinate 821,129,539 downwards.
GTAATGTGTGCTGGTGATACCTGGTCAGGAGAATTCCTTCACTGCCATCAGACGTACCATCACTCCCCTTAGTGGCAGAGTGTCATACTGCAACGACCAGGTCTCTGGGGCGCTGCATAAAGACAAGGATGAAGTAAAAACTATTGAAAAAGCAGTTACCATACTATCCAGTAAAAGTATACATAAAAATGTACCACCATCGAGGCAGTCATTTGGACACTTTTTATACTCTAGTATCTGAGGAATTTCAGGGATTAAATAAGACTGGAAAAACTATGCAAAAAGAGAAAATAGAAAATACAAGTTCTGTAGGTAGAAACAGACTAAGTAATAAAAGACCCATTCAAAAATGAATATTTCAAAGGAAGAAAAAGAAGCTTTAAAAGAACTAAAGAACAATGAAAAAATTGTGATTAGAGGGGCAGATAAAGGAGGGGGTATTGTCATTCAGGACCGAGAGGACTATTTGGAGGATGTAAAATACTAGACACTGCCTTTAATCAAAACATCCTAAATAAAAAGGGAAAAACGGTTCCTGACCAACAAAAAATCCAAATACAGCCCTATTTTATCATCTGCCAAAGGTGCATAAAAATCCTGTGAAATCTGATGGATAACCGATCATTTCGGGTATAGGGTCACTAACTAGTCAGCTGTCTCATTACATTGATCTGTACCCTGCAGGATCTAGTTAGAAAGTTACCTTCTTTTCTCCTAGACTCCAGCCAATTAATAAAAGAATGTGAAAATTTTGTTTGGGAAGAAGATTACATGTTCTTAACTTTAGACGTACACGCTCTTTATTCCAATATTGACCATAGATAGGGAATAAATTCAGTTTCACATTATTTGAATGAGGTAGTTGATATGCCAGAACATCAGAGGCAATTCTTAATATTGGAACACAACCTTTTTACTTTCAGGGGCAATTGTATATACAGCGGCATGGCACCGCGATGGGGACTCTGGTAGCCCCAAGTTTTGCAAATCTTTTCATGGGGTGCTTTGAGTCATCATCCTCCTTATGTCAGGTATCTTACTGTAACAATATATTATATTACTGTCGCTTCATTGACTATTTAATTATATTCTGGAAAGGCACTGAAGTTGAAGCTTAAGGATTTATTGTGGCATTAAACAGGAATGACTGGGGTATCACTTTTTCCGCAGAGGTAAATAAAGAAAAAAAAATTTTTCTTGATCTAGAAATATCTCATAAAAAAAAAAATTAGAACTAAAACGTACTTCAAGAAAACTGACGCCAATGGTTTCCTCGACTATTGGAGCACACACCATCAAAAATGGAAGCAAAACATTCCTTATAGCCAGTTCCGTCGAATCAGGAGAAATAAAACAAATAAGAAAGATTATGCGAAACAATCAAAAATTTTGATCGATCGGTTTACTGATAAGAAATATCCAAAGCGATTAATTATGGCAGCATATAGAACCAATCTAGAAAGAACTCAGCAGGAGTGCTTATCCAGAGAGAATAATAAAAATAAGGAAGTGGAAGAGGGGATAACTAAGGAAGGAGGAGAAAAACCTGAGCAGATAACTAATAAAAACAAAAATAAGAAAAAGGATAGAAAAAAAGATGGGTGGCAGTATAATTTTATCACCGCTTTTAATCGTAGTAATACAGAGATAAGAAATATTTGAAATAAATATTGGTACTTCTTGAAAAAAATACATTTTTGAAAAAACTTTTACCAGATAAACCCAATATCACTTTTCGTAGGGCCAAACAGTGAAGGTAATCTCAGAATGACCAAAGATGGGGGAACGGGAATGTATAAAGAGAAAAGAAAAAATTAGGATAAACAAAACAGATGCTTCCAAACCGGTATTTATCGATGTGGTTCCCGAAAATGCTGTACCTGCAAAATCGCCCCCCATATGACTCATTACATCACGTCGTATAGTACGGGTGAAACCATAGCGATCACACAAAAACTAACGTGTGATAGTGATTTTGTGATATATGTTATTACCTGTGCCTGAGGGTCGGACTATTCAGTCCTTACAATCCTGTATGAATGGCCACAGACACAATACTAAAAATGGCTTTTTAAAAAACAGAGCTTATCCCGGCATTTATGTTTGAAGCATAATAAAACGTTCAATATTTCCGTAGCCCCGCTGGAGCAAATACCTGAGAATTGTACTAATAGGGTACAAAAGTTAAACCGGAAAGAATCATATTGGCTCTTCCGTCTGGGTACATTATAACCAGATGGATTAAATGATGCTATAGAGGGTATATGATGTAGAAAACAAATAAATTGACAGGTACAAGATTGCATTTTTTTTTTTTTGCTTTAGTTTTGACATGAATAAAATATCGAAAAATTCTATTTGGCATTTGGAAATAGTCACAATGTAAAAAAAAGGAATTCTTTTTTTATTGTTGTTATAATGTATATGTTTGTAGGATTTTACATTTTAGTATGAAACCACACTTTAGTATGTTTAATAACATATTAAAAGAAATTTTATATGTAGTTTAATTACCCGTATTTTCCGGGGTATAAGACGACTGGGCATAAAAGACGACCCCCAACTTTTCCAGTTAAAATATAAAATCTTCTCAAAAGTCGGGGGTTGTCTTATATGCCGGGTGTCGTCTTATAGGGTGGGTGCGGAGCAATCTGCGGTCGATGTATATGGAGGGGGGCAGGGAGTGGTCCCGAGGACGAGGTGAGGGAGCGCCTCACCGGGAAGGTGTAAGTGAAGCAAACTGTCAGCGTCTGGGATGCCAGGGGTATGCAAAAAAGAGAGAGTGTGGTGCTGTGCCTAGAAAAACACTCCTCTTTCACTCATCTGGCTCGCCCTTGTATCCTATTATCTCCTTCTCTGCCTCTGCTTCACTTACCCCTTCCCAGGGAGGTGCCCCCTCACCTCGTCATTGGGGTCGCTCCCCCCACAATATGCGACGACCGCAGATTACTCCGCACCTGCCCTATAAGACGACACCTGGCGTATAAGACGACACCCGACTTTTGAGAAGATTTTCAGGGGTTAAAAAGTAGTCTTATACGCCAGAAAATACTGTATATATATAGTGCTTTTAGAAAAGAAAAAATTATTTTAGTGAAAACTTTGTGTGTAAAAAATGCTTTTTGTGTGAAAGTTTTGAACAATTTCTTTTTCCTTGTGTGAAAAAACTTGCATATAAAATTTGTTTGGTATATGAATTTTGTTAGATTCCTCAGAGTGCAAAATCCTGCATATCTGAGTATCTGGGTTTGTCTGACAAACAGATCTTTCAGCCCCCACCCAAATAGACATGCAGGGATATCTGCTATAAAATGTGTTCAGATCTATCTATTTATATGCATGACATTATACCTGAGGAAGACTCCAAGAAGGCAAAACCGGTTGAATTTTAGTTTGAAATAAAAATTATCCTTGAATTAGAATATGGCGCTCCATCATTAGTTTGAAATAAAAATTATCCTTGAATCAGAATATCGAGCTCGATCATCATCCTTCAGGAGCGCATTTTGCGGGGAAAAGCATTTACAAAGTGTTATCTTTTTTTCTTAACAAAGAAAATCCCTGCTGCAACCGGAGAAGAGGAAAGTCTGATATAACTCTTAGCCAGACGTTCTGTGATCTAGTCCTTCATGGCCTGCCTCTCCATACCTGAAATATTATACAACCTGCTTTTAGGCATTTTGGCCCCAGGAAATAAATTAATGGCGCAATCATATGGACGATGAGCGGGAAGTTCTTGACACCCCTATTCTGAGAACACATACTTAAAATCAGACAAGTATTCTGGTAGAGACCGGGTATCAACCCTGGCTAAACAAATGACCAAGCTCTGTCTGACGGTACTTGAAGTACAATATGTTACAAGAAAACAATCTCAGAATCAGTGGGATCCATTGAAGCTTTCCAGAATTATTAATTCATAAAGCAACAGTGGTCAGAATTGAAAAAAATGGCCTGGTCAGGAAGGTGAAAACAGGCTTCCAGGTGAAGGTGTTAAAGTTAAAGGGGGTTTTGCTAAGTAAAATGCATGCATTGTCAGGTTGATCATGTTAAACTGAGTAAAATGATACCTGGGGTGAAGAAATCCATCTTCTGAATCTTATAAAATCAGTCTTAGAAGTTTTCAGTTAATGATATGCTCATGCTCCAGAGCGGGACTGTAGGCAGAATCTTAACTTCCTGCTCAAAGCCAGAGAAACCAAGGAAAGAACTGCCCACAGACTGCCCTGAAGCACAAACATGTTCCTCATCATAGAAACAGACTGTTTGTGCTTCGGGGCAGCCTGAGGGCAGATATCTTCTTGGTTTCTCTGGCATCGAGCAGGATAGAGCGGAAGATAAGACTATGCCTACAGTCCCGCACTGGATTATGGGCATATCATTACCTGAAACTTCTAACACTCATTACACAAGAACCACAAGATGGATTTCTTCACCCCATTTTAATCAGTTTAACACTGCCAACCTGACAGTGTATGTAGGTTACTTAGCAAAATCCTGCTGACAAGTTTGCTTTAAATTCATATTATCCATGTTATTTAAATGTTCTCATGCACACTTTTAAATTTTCTGCACATGCAACCAACATAATATTGGTCTTCGTGTCCATGTGATTATGTATACTATATTCTCACTTTTGCGGTTAATAAACTGTTTAATGGAATATGCATTGGATCCAGATGAATTCAAAAGGGGGTCGCTTAAGAGCATGTTTTGTAGTGAGTGGCTCTACATTTATAAAAAATGCTAGATGGAGGTCCAATGCTATTGCATCGGGAGGGCGGTAATGTCACGATGGGGGCAGTTTTTGCAGCGTTGAGAATTAGCTCCTTTCCTTTCATTGTCATTGGTGTACTTTTTAGGAGGAGCCATGTTGGCGTTGATATTTGCTTTTTAAAAGGGTTTTCTCACGAACGAAAGTTCATTTTAAAAATTGTCTGTGTCTGACCGTGTACAGAACATACCATAGCTCCTGGGCAGGGGAGGAAGCAAAAGACAATACACAGCTTCACATGTTGCAGACACTACACATGTCAGTCCTCCTCTGACTAGTCTCTTTACTCACACAGCCGTATACAGCCCAGGATATCTTCCGGATAGTAACCGGGCACCATATCCACCTGTTTGCAGTCGTTACACATGCCAGTCGTCTTTCGGGCACAGGACATCCACCTCCGGGCACAGGACTGTCCACGTCCTACTCTTTTGGGCACAGGACATCCACCTCTGGGCACAGGACTGTCCACATCCGAGACCAGTTACCATGAATGACTTGCATTGCTGTGTACACTGCGAGTACCAGACTATTCAGCTGCCATAGCTGCTGGCTCTGCTGGCCTGTGCTGCTTCACACACACACAGCCAGTGCTCTGCAGGCCTCTGCTCTGCCCAACAGGACAAACCAGACACCGACGTTGCACCTGACACACCCATACCCCTTACTGCAGGTTTTTTATCAAACAAACCTGTGGCTTTCAGCCACATGGAAAACCCGGACTGGAAATCCATGACTGCCATGCACACCTATGGACTTCTCCATGCACAACCTGGGGAGAACACACAGCGACCCCTACCTGTGACACGAGTCACTGCCTCACAGTGTGTGGTGCGATGGTGTTCCGCTGGTGGTACCATGTAAGAGGCTGGTACCACCAGCAGTTTCGATACTGAGACACCCATCACTAGGGTGTCCCAATATGGCCGTCTTTGAACTTCCGCCGCTTGGAATTCTTGGATCCGGACACATTTGGATGGAACAGGATGTGAAGACATTACAAGGTAAGTATATATTAAGATTATTTTGCAACCTATTTTATTATCTCTTTTGGAATTAGAACAAAAAAGACCAGGTAAGGCTACTTTCACACTGGCGTTTTTTGCCAGACATGCGTCGTTTATGGCAAAAAACGCATCCTGCAAAGTTGTTTGCAGGATGCGTTTTTGCCCCATAGATTAACATTAGCGACGCATTGCGACGCTTTGCCACACGTCGCAACCGTCGTGCGACGGTTGCGCCGTGTTGTGGCGGACCGCCGGGAGCAAAAAACGTTACATGTAACGTTTTTTGCTCCTGACAGACTGCTTTTTCCGACCGCGCATGCGCGGCCGGAACTCCACCCCCACCTCCCCGCACCTCACAGTGGGGCAGCGGATGCGCTGGAGAAATGCATCCGCTGCACCCGTTGTGCAGTGCGTCAAACGCTAGCGTCGGAATCTCTTCCCGACGCATTGCGACGGGGAGATTCCGATGCTAGTGTGAAAGTAGCCTAAGAGAATGTTGTAAAGCTAAAGTAAGTGTAGGGTCATTCTGATTTTGTTTTGCCACAGAACAGTGCTTATCAATTAATTGATGTCGCAAGAACTGGTAAGGTTTTGTGCACAGGGGGCATAACTTCTGTTCTCAAACCTTTGTCTGGTTTTTAAATTCATGTTTTAATTGTAAAGTGTCAATGGAGTTTCTTTTTGAGCTAAATTTTGTTTGTCATTGTGCATGTGTCTATCACAAACGTAATTACTTATTTTTTGTATTGCATTTCCCATCCTTGTAAATAAGATGAAATTTTGTGTGGGTAGAGTTGGTCTATTTTCTTCTATTCACATGCAAACCTATGCTGATTGACATAAAGCCGCGGGTGAATACTTTAAACAGTTGCCTTGCGTCTTTTCAACCAAACTGAAAAGAGATGATGGGAAACTGGTCGACAAAATGAAATACTGATTTACCTTTATCATTTAGAAAATCTTGCAGCTCTTGGGTCTGTTGGATAGTGGGTGTTTTGCTGGATGGCGTCGCTGCATCATCCTGAGCAGTTACACTATGAGCAAAAGACTGCAATGGAACATAAAAAATTAAGTTATTATCAGAATGCTGTTTGGTAAAGATTTGTTAATTTAAAGGTTAAATAACGCACTTTCCGAAAACCTGGCCACCTACAGACTGCATTGAATGTCTGTATTAATGGGAATCTTTTACTAGAGTCAACAACCCCTTTCATCTACTATATAATTGTTTAAGGGTCACTTCCGTCTTTCTGTCTGTCCTTCTGTCACAGATATTCATTGGTCGCGGCATCTGTCTGTCATGGAATCCAAGTCACCGATTGGTGGTGGCAAAACGCCCACGACCATTGCCACGACCAATCAGCGACGACCACAGTCCGGCGGCAATATGAACGCTCTTTCCTCCCCGCAGTCAGTGCTCGCTCCAAACTCCCCTCCAGTCATCCAGTCAGCCCTCACACAGGGTTAATGCCAGCGTTACCGGAGCGCGGTGTAACGCACTCCGGTTACGCAGCTATTAACCCTGTGTGACCAACTTTTTACTATTGATGCTGCGTGTGCAGCATAAATAGTAAAAAGATCTACTGTTACAAATAATAATAATATAAAAACCCGTTATTCTCACCCTCCAACGTGTCGTCCTTTCCTCGGCAGTGCAAGCGGCAGGTTCCGGTGCTAAGGATGCTGTGCGAGAAGGACCTGCCATGACGTCACGGTCATGTGACCGTGACGTCATCACAGGTCCTGCGCTCATACCAACCCTGGGACCGGAAGCTGCCGCGTGCACTGCACACAGGCGACAGGACTACAAGGGCCCTTCAGAAAGTGAGTATGTTTATTTTTTAACCTGTTACATACATGGTTGGGCAATATACTACGTAGCTGGGCAATATACTACATGACTGGGCAATATACTGCGTGGCTGGGCAATATACTATGTGGCTGGGCAATATACTATGTGGCTGGGCAATATACTACGTGGCTGGGCAACATACTACGTGGCTGGGCAACATACTACGTGGCTGGGCAACATACTACATGACTGGGCAATATACTACGTGGCTGGGCAATATACTGCGTGGCTGGGCAATATATTATGTGGCTGGGCAATATACTATGTGGCTGGGCAATATACTACGTGGCTGGGCAACATACTACGTGGCTGGGCAATATACTACGTGGCTGGGCAATATACTACGTGGCTGGGCAATATACTACATGGACATGCATATTCTAGAATACCCGATGCATTAGAATGGGCCACCATCTAGTCTATAATAATCTCTGGATGCAGATTCTCATACAGACCAGTGTCCATGGTGCTGAACAGCTCATTTACATATAATAAACACATGAATTTCTCTGGAGTAAGACATCAGATCACAGATATCAAGGTATCATGTTATTCAGCTACCTATGACCATACAGACTGCTTAGGAGAGTTCATCCTACTGACAGATTTCTTTAAGTTCTGCTGTACCTTTCCGCTATTTAGTTTAGATTATGTAAGATAGCGCTTACCGCATGTGTTGGGGGACACTCACTTAGCAATGGGATTCAGTCACACAGGCACGATTTTCTGCCTTAAACAGTCCATTAGATCAAACCAACAAGTCCTCAATCAGTAAGAATGCCCATAAACGAGGGCCAACACTTCCTACTAGTTTAACAATACAACCTTATTCTTCATGCACCATATTCAAACACAAGAGGCAAGAAAAAAATCTCTGGAAGATGACTTTTTTTTATTTTTTTTTAAACTACAATAGTTTATTAATTTATTCAATACATGATAAAAAATATCCAGGAGTATAATAAATACTGGAAAAACAGAGGTTGAAAGAAGGATCACTAATAGCATATATGGCAAACAATTTCAAATATCAAAGCATAACACCAAATGGCAACCAATTAATAAATGGTAATTTATATTAATTAAATATTAAATACTCACATCAAAATATTAAAGTGCATAGTGCCAATAAATTGTTTGTAGTATAATTATTACATTAATGCCATTAATATCACAATTGGCCACTAGGTGGTGCTGTGAAGAAGCAGGGCAGCAAAATGTGCACGTTGGGGCGAGAGGTTTAGGTCCTAATACCAACACACTCAGCGGACTTTGATTGTTGCAGGTAATTAGTTGCGGTGTTTGAAAACTCCATTCATTAATCATATCAGCCACTTGTATTTCCTACTTTGCAGGACACAATCTAGTTTGATTTATAAACAGCAACATGTATTTGTTTGGACTGGACACTGCACCTTATAATATGTGCATAGTTTAAACATTCAGATATAGATTTATACTGCGTGGGCTGTGTAATGTACTGCATGGGCTGTGCAATGTACTGCGTGGGCTGTGCAATGTACTGCGTGGGCTGTGCAATGTACTGTGTGGGCTGTGCAATGTACTGCGTGGGCTGTGCAATGTACTGCGTGGGCTGTGCAATGTACTGCGTGGGCTGTGCTATATACTGCGTGGGCTGTGCAATGTACTACGTGGGCTGTGCCGCGAACAGTCAGAAAGCTAGGCGGTGAAACGCGCGTCAAGGGGCTGCTGAGTGCCTTGGGGAGCCATCCGTCTACACTATGGGTAAGCTCATGGTAATGACGGTTTGATTATTCATTTGGAAGCACTGATGGAGTGTTAAACTCCTGTATACTGGCATTTGTATTTTACAATTACTCATGGTTCCCATGCATTTCCCTTTGGATGTATTAGCTTCCCTGTAGGCTACTCAGCTTACCGGTAGGTTTCCTTCTTGATCTCCTTCTGTATTTGCTATGACAGCAGTTTACTGGATTTATGCTTTATGTGTTTTGTCGATATGATTTTTTGTAAAAATAAAGTATTATTCTATTTTATTATGCTTTGTGGGACTGGTTTACTCCTTTCTCTTGTTTTATATGCTTGTTGGAGTTGTCCTTATAACCCTAGACATTTGGGTAATATTAGCAGGGGGGCGACACGAGTGTCTTCTCGACCCCAGTTTTTTTTATGTGATTATTGTTTGGATTTCTGGCTTACAGAGCAGAGGATCTCCTCTATGACACATAACAGGCCATTCACAATGACGCCGGTCACTGCCTCATTATCACCATTGTGCCTCCATGCATATCCTGAGGAGCAGATAAAGCACCCCCTAGCTGTAACATGGGTCACTGCCTGACATATCCCCCCCCCCCCCCACTATTCAATCCTGTGGGGTTAAACACTCACCATAAACCAGGGCCTCGAGACCAGGCACCCATATCACCTTGCCTTACCATTTGATAGGGCTGTCACTGCCTCACAATTCCTTTTAACCCACATCCCTCCAGTCTTCTTGAAGGCAATGTGTCACGACCCACAAGGTTCGGTTCAGCGGACGGCACAACAAACACCATAACGGGGATGGAAAAAGGGAGAGGAAGGCCCTAACAATAAGGAACAAGGGATGAGACACCAAACACAGCCTGTTCCTTCCTTAAGCTCCCCTAATACCCTATGTGGTCCTTCCTACCGCTGCTGTCACGTGCCTAGTACCTAGCTGTCACCTCAGTATACCCTGGCTAGTGCACTGTCCAGCAAGGATGCTAACCTCACCACTGCAGATGGTGTAGACACAGGGGTTAGTGATAAGCACAAGACAAAGACAGGGAACAAGAAAACTTTGCTTTCAAGCTTCTTCTGCAAGCTCCACACAGTAGATACAGAATCAGGACCTCAAGTAGGTGATACACGCTGGCACCAGAGAGCTATCAACTCCTCGGCTGGTCTCCAGAGAAAAACTTTATAACCAACTGTCAGCTAATGTGTCAGGTGACTATTTAAAGGATGGTGGGAGTGGTCACCTCCCACATCAGCTGACCAGCAAACACAGCAGCTGCCAACAAAGAAACTGACATTAACCCTTGCTGGCCCCAAAGGAAAAAAACACGTTTAAATTATAGCAGAACCAGTGCTGTCACGACTTCCACAAAAATAAGTCATGACAGTACCCTCCTTTCAATGAGTGGCCTCCGGACCCTTAACCCCAGAATGCACCGGAAATAACTTCTGGTGACGATGCCTTAACTGTTGTGAATTCTGTTGTCGGGCTCCCTCCTGTGGTCATGAATGGTACTTCGGCTGGTTCTGTCCATGGACTTCCTCTGGTGGGTGTTTCTGAGTTTCCTTCCACAGGTGACGAGGTTAATTCGTTAGCTGGCTGCTCTATTTAACTCCACTTAGATCTTTGCTCCATGCCACCTGTCAATGTTCCAGTATTGGTCTAGTTCACTCCTGGATCGTTCTTGTGACCTGTCTTCTCAGCAGAAGCTAAGTTCCTGCTTGTATTTCTTTGGTTTGCTATTTTTCTGTCCAGCTTGCTATTTTTATTGTTGTCTTGCTTGCTGGAAGCTCTGGGACGCAGAGGGAGCGCCTCCGCACCGACTCACGGTCTTTTTGCGCCCTCTGCGTGGTCTTTTTGTAGGTTTTTGTGCTGACCGCAAAGCAACCTTTCCTATCCTCGGTCTGTTCAGTAAGTCGGACCTCACTTTGCTAAATCTATTTCATCTCTGTGTTTGTATTTTCATCTTTACTCACAGTCATTATATGTGGGGGGCTGCCTTTTCCTTTGGGGAATTTCTCTGAGGCAAGGTAGGCTTTATTTTTCTATCTTCAGGGCTAGCTAGTTTCTTAGGCTGTGCCGAGTTGCGTAGGGAGCATTAGGAGCAATCCACGGCTATTTCTAGTGTGTGTGATAGGATTAGGGATTGCGGTCAGCAGAGTTCCCACGTCCCAGAGCTCGTCCTTTATTATCAGTAACTATCAGGTCATTCCGTGTGCTCTTAACCACCAGGTCCATTATTGTCCTGACCACCAGGTCATAACACTTAACCCACTAGGATTCACCTCCGCCATCACCTGATCCTCAGATTTATGGCAAATGTAGCCCGATGGTGACAGAAATAACGTAGGTTCCAGAGGCACAACAAATCTCCAGTGCGACGACCTATGGAATACGATTTGTACCTGCATTACTGGTGATAACTCCGACTGGAAGGTCCGAGGGCTGAGAATAGCCCACACCTGATATAGCCTGAGCACTCTAGAACTCCTGGTCCCAGATGCGTACTTCCACTTGTTGTATTTAGTGGACACCCACATGTACTCATTTACACACAGGTCCAGACCTGAACATTTATTTCCATGCGTGCGTTTGCCAACAGTCGGTAATCTCCCTGAGGAACAGACAACAGAGACATCTCCCCGTGTTACGAAACTCATACCCTCACGATATTCAGGGGGAACCACCACCCTCTCCTGATCCCTCCTCCTAAGAGGACACAGACTCAGGGTTTACCTGTGGTGAGGGTTGAATCTTGCCCCTATTCCCTGGTAGCACCTTAGCTGCCTCCACTGGAGAAGAAGGGGTAGATTCGAGAAGGATGGCCAAGACCTTAGCTCATAGGCAACAGTCGTTACAAGACTGGTCCCAACTAGCTACTTCCCTAGACCAATCTATGACTGGATTGTGTCTATTCAGCCAAGGAAAGCCTAAGATGATGGGAGTTGGCATACCCTCCAAGCCATGGCACGACAGGGACTCTTTAGGAAGAGTTCCTATATGCAGGTTAATATTGTCTATGACTTGGGTGAGACTCCTCTAGCAGAGTCAATTGCATGAAAGGAAATGGGTCTCGCCAGTGTCCTACCAATCAGACCATGAGTCTGAACAAAGTGAGAATCCACCCGATTAACCCCAGCTCCACTATCCACAATACCCGGTACCGTCTCAGTCTCCCCAAAACCACCACTTCAGCAGAAATGGAAAACCAAGACGTGAAGATGAAGGAAATGTAGACACCCTGGTCGCCTCCCTCCATATGACCAGGGGAATGCAGCTTTGGTGATGAAGTACCAACTTTGGAGCAAGATGGGCAGATATTACTGTAATGATCCATAAGACCACAGTAGAAACATACCCCCATCCCATGGCATACCGCAGGTGACCCAGTTTGAGAAAAGACTCCTCCCACTTGCATGGGTTCATCCATCTGCACCAGGGTATCCTCCTTCCTAGACAGATCAACAGGGGGTAGTTTCAGTGTATGTCTCTCCCTGAGGCTTCTATCCACCCGGATAGCAAGGGCCATGGCGGCCTACAATGACCCAGGAGTAGCATACTGTACCAGAGTATCCTGAAGCCTAGCTGACAAACCCTGACAAAAATGGCTGCTAAGAGTAGGTCATTCCACTGAGCATCGGTGGCCCACCACCGAAACTCAGAGCAGTACTCTTCAGCCGGTGGCCCCCCTGCTTGATCTTACAGAGTTGAGACTCAGCCAGGCAGATGTCATCAGGATCCCCATACACCAGAGCCAATGCCGCAAAAAAACTCTTCCACCAACCGCAAAGATGGCGAATAGGTCAGCAGGCAGACTGTCCAGGATTGCAAGCTCCACATAGCAGAGGATACAGAACCAGGACCTCAAGCAGCTGATACACGCTGTCACCAGAGCACTCCCAACTCCTCGGCTGGTCTCCAGAAAAAAACTCTTTCACCAACAGTCAGCGGATGTGTCAGGTAACCATTTAAAGGTTTGTGGGAGTGGTCACCACTCATCAGCTGACCAGCAAACACAACAGCTGCTAGCAAGGAAACTGACATTAACCCTTGCTGGCACAAAAGGAAAAAACACATTTAAATTATAGCAGAACCAAAGCTGTCATGACTTCCACAAAATGAGTCCTGACACAATGTGCAACAGATTTCCTTTTTAATTATTTTTGTCATTTATATTCTGGGCTCTACAAACCTTCCATTGCCTCTTTCTGTGTCCATGCCTTGCTGATTCACTTCAGTAAAACCTACCACTAAGAGCAAACCATTGGCTGATCGCAATTACATGTTCTTCAGACCATGCTACCCTGCAAAGTCGAGCAGCTCCTCCTCTAAGGATGGGATGAACCCTGAATTTATTTCAGGACTCCCCACAATCCCACGCTAGATCAAACAACCTAACTGGCTCAATTCCAGACCATTCTATTTTCAGAACAGTCCAAAATGCCAGATAAACTAACCAATATCCTCTTTATTATTTTATTATTATTACTAGATGGCAGCCCGATTCTAAAGAATCGGGAGTCTAGAATCCATATATACTTTATTTATTCAAATGTAAGAATAATACAATTAATAAATAATAGTAAGAAAGAACAAAAATAATAGGCAGTATATGGAGAAAACACCAAACAAAAGTTCAAAATTGGTGTGAAAATGTCACTGAACCACTTCACAACTAAATATATATAGTTTTGGTAAATGGTATTATCATTTTTTTGACGAAATTCGGCAGGAGCTTGAAGAGCAACGTCACTGGGCCCGCCTCCACGCAGTAGAAACTTGCTGTGAGGTAAAAATTCAAAAATCACACCAAAATGGCGGGCGGAGTGTGTCACAGTACGGCACGTTTCTGATTGGTCGCTCGCAGCAGGCGGCAACCAATCAGACACTGGACACTGTTGACGTCAGTTATCTCCGGACATTAGCTCCGGACATTAGCTCCGGACATTAGCTCCGGACAAAGCCACGGAAGTTGGCACAAATTGCAGGAAGTAGTATTCTAGGCAATTATATATTAGATTATACATTTTTATAGCGCCATTTATTCCATGGTACTTTACATGTGAATACGGGACAAATATAGACAAGTACATTAAACATGAGCAAATAAGGCACATGGGTACATAAGTAGGGAGGACCCTGCCCGCGAGGGCTCACAGTCTGCACTCTTTAAAGGAATAACAGCTGGGAAAATCGCCCCACTATTCTCGAGGACAAATGAATAAAACTATTTTTGCTCTCATTTCTCTTGAAAAAGAGATGTTGATGATTCAAGGGAAAATTCACGCTCTTAATAACAAGTTGGAAGATTTTAAAAGCTGTGCCAGCAAAGGCAACATCCATCAGAGGTTTTCCAGAAACAATGATAGGTTTGCAATCAACCAGGACAGCCCTTTTTCAAGAATTTCCACTGTGATTAACCAATAAACGTCTGGAGAAGATCTGCATTAATTGGGCCCTAAGCAAATGTAAGCCTGATGTCCCACTACGAGACATCATACTCAAATTACACTTTTATCAGACCAAAGAACAGGTCGACAGTGGCATCAAATTTTATATCAGTCATATTTTTATTTTAACTTTGTTACAACAATAAACATACCTTACTAAAGGGAATATGGGTAAGGAACAAGAATGAAAGGATGTATGATTGTACTCAAAGAGTGGTAATAAATGGTTGCACATCCAATTGGTAAAGTGTTTCAAGTGGGGTACCACAAGGCTCTGTCCTGGCCTCAGTGTTCAACATTTTTATAAATGATCTAGATAAGGGCACTGACGGTAAACTAATCAAATTTGCAGACGATGCAAAGCTAGGAGGGATAGCTAACACTAAAGAAGACAGATGAATGATTCAGAAGGATCTAGATAAGGCTACGTTCACATTAGCGTTTTGCGGGGCTGCGTTGGGCGCAGCCGCGGCGATGCATGCGTCATGCGCCCCTATATTTAACATGGGGGGCGCATGGACATGCGTTGTGCTGCGTTTTGCGACGCATGCGTTTTTTTTTTTGCCGCAAGCGTAGGGCGCAGAGGACGCAGCAAGTTCAATTTTTTTTTAGTCCAAAATTCGGCAAAAAAGGACGCATGCATCGCAAAACGCTGCGTTTTAGCATGTGTTTTGTTGCATTTTTGTTTGCGTTGTGCGTTGCGTCTCCGACGCAACATCGCACAACGCAAATGTGAACGTAGCCTAAGCTTGAACAATGGGCAGCGACTAATAGACTGGTATTTGACAGGGAGAAATGCAAGATTCTACGTCTGGGCAAGAAAAACGAAAATTACATCTATAAAATAGGAGGAATAGCAGTAAGCAACAGCAAGTGTGAAAAAGACTTGGGTATACTGATAGATCACAGACTGTACAAGTCAACAATGTGATGCAGCAGCAAAAAAGGCAAACACTTCTAGGATGCACTAAGAAAAGTATAAAGTCTAGATCACGTGAAGTAATTACCCCCCTCTTCTACTCCTTGATCAAGCCATATCTGGAAAATACTGTGTCGACTTCTGGGCACCACATTTTAAAAGTGACATTGAAAAACTGGAGCAAGTTCAGAGAAGAGTGGCCAGAATGTTAGCGGAGTGCAAAGTATGTCCTACGAGGAGGCTAAGAGGAGACTCAATAGCGGTCTACAAATATCTGTTGGGATTTCACAGTGTAGAGGGATCATCCTTATTCTCATTTGCACATGGAAACAGGAGAAGAAATGGAATGAAACAAAGTGAGAAGATACAGATAAGATATTAGAAAAAACTTGTTGACAGTAATGGTGATCAATGAGTGGAACAGGCTGGCAGGAGAGGTGGTGAGTTCTTCAATGGAAGTCTTCAAACAGAGGCTGGACAGACCTCCGAGATGGTTTAGTGAATCCTCCATTGAGTAGGGGGTTGGACACAACAATTATATGATTCTATATAATTGAGGAAGGAATGAATAAGAGATATTAGGAGATACTGTAAGAGGGAAATGACTAAAGTCCTGCTGAGAAGTATAATATTACACTCTAATACATGAAGTCCTGATTTAAAACAAAAAAATAATGTTACAGCTATATACCGTATTTTTCAGACTATAAGATGCACCAGACCATAAGACACACCCCAAATTTTCCTTCTGAAAATAGGGGAAAGAAAAAAATTGTGTGTCAAATGGGGGTCCGTTTTACAGTCTGAATTCAGCTTACCGGGAAGGATCGGCAGCGATGGTGGAGCATGGTCACAGGTGGTGTTCGGTGGTCCGGCGATATGACTCCCATTCCAGATTAGTGCTCGTGGTGCAGGGGCTCCACCGACATTTTCTGAAAGCCTGGAACCCCCGCACATCCATTGTTGCGATGCGGTGGCCTCCGGAAAATCCCATCCCAGGCTGGTGCGACAGGTTCTGGGGTGCTCTGTGGTGCGGGGGGCTCCGCCGGCATTTTCTGAAAGCCCACAGCCCCCAGCACATCGATTGCTGAAACATGGTGGCCTCATTGCAGGGATCTCAATCTGAGCATGCACCACCCCCGGTGGCCATTTTCCCAGAGGCCACTGCATCGCAGTAATAAATGTGCGGGGGGCTCGGGGCTTTCACAAAATGCCTGTGAAGCCCCTCGCACCACAGAGCACCGCCAAACCAGCCATACAAGCCTGGGAAGGGAGTGTGATCATCGCCCTGCAGCGTAGGACCGCCGCAGAATCACCCGACTCCTGCTGCCGCCACACCACTTGTAAGTATATTCCAACTATAACATGCACCCCTATTTTCCCTCAAATTTTTTGGGGAAAAGTACATCTTACAGTCGAAAAATACAGTATATCCAGATCAATGATTTAAGGAATTCCTTTTGTTTTAGAGCTTTAACTTGACTTAGCCCAGATCACCAAGGCTTAAGACAAGACTAAAGGTACTGTCACATTTAGCGACGCTGCAGCGATCCGGACAACTATCCCGATCGCTGCAGCGTCGCTGTTATGGTCGCTGGAGAGCTGTCACACAGACAGCTCTCCAGCGACCAACGATGCCGGTCCCCTGGTAACCAGGGTAAACATCGGGTTACTAAGCGCAGGGCCGCGCTTAGTAACCCGCTGTTTATCCTGGTTACCAGCATAAACGTAAAAAAAAACACTACATACTTACCTTCCGGTGTCTGTCCCCCGGCGCTGTGCTTCTCCGGACTGACTGTGAGCACCAGCCGGAAAGCACAGCGGTGACATCACCGCTGTGCTCTGCTTTCCGGCTGGCCGGCGCTCACAGTGCAGAGAAGCACAGCGCCGGAGGACAGACAGCGGAAGGTAAGTATGTAGTGTTTTTTTTTTACGTTTACGCTGGTAACCAGGATAAACATTGGGTTACTAAGCGCGGCCCTGCGCTTAGTAACCCGATGTTTACCCTGGTTACCAGTGAAGACATCGCTGAATCGGCGTCACACACGCCGATTCAGCGATGTGTGCGGGAGTCCAGCGACGAAATAAAGTTCTGGACTTTCTGCTCCGACCAACGATGGCACAGCAGGATCCTGATCGCTGCTGCCTGTCAAACTGAACGATATCGCTAGCCAGGACGCTGCTACGTCACGGATCGCTAGCGATATCGTTCAGTGTGACGGTACCTTAAGGGGGAAAGATCAATCCAATATTGACATCTCTTGGTATAATTATGAAAGACATTATCTCCTAAAGCTTAATGCTATGTGCACACATTCAGGAATTCATGCAGAAAATTCCTGTGAAAATCCGGACATTTCTGCCAGATTTCCGCATAAAATTCGCATGCGTTTTTTTGCGCGGTTTTTCCCGGACATTTCCCAATGCATTAGACAGTGGGAAATCCGCGAAAAAAACGCAAAATTAATGAGCAGGTTCATTATTTTTCCGCAATGCGTTTGTCATGCGGAAAAACGCACATCATGTGCACAGAAATTGCGGATTCCATTATAAATGATGGGATGCTTAATGTATGCAGATTATTTGCGGTTTTATAGCGTTTTTATAGCGCAAAAACGCTTAGAAACTGCAAATAATCTGCAACGTGTGCACATAGCCTAAGAGTTCAAAAATTCTGTGTTTGTAAACTCTCTATGATGTTTGAAAACAAAAAGATCTACTAAAAATTTCACTCTGAAGCCATTTATAATTTAGTAACTAAGGCCCTCTTCACATGTGCTCGTTTCCATCATATGTGGCATCCATTTTTTCTCCCCGACACCACACATACTCATTTTAACCTATATTGATCTTCACATTTATGTTCTTTTACACGGACCGTATGTCCATGTGACCCACACAGGAAACATGTCTAAATTTTTTTTCGGCAACATGGATGACAAGGACCAACACAAGTCTATGGGTCCATGAAAAACAGATAAAGCATATGGATGGCATCATTGTGCCATACGTGTTTAACATTGCAAAGTATAGGAGAAGCTTTGTAAAGTTCATTCTTTCTTTAATACCGGAAATACACAGATGGTACATGTACAGTTTTTTTCACATTCATTTTTTTGTACGGATATGTGAAGGGGGCCTAAAAGAGTATTAAAAAAATGATAAATCTAAATTTGGCAATAACAATGTATACCAAGAGATAGCAGAGCAATTTGTGCTGTAAATTTGACATTAGTCTTAGTAATTTTTGAGACGTGTTAACTTTTTTCTTTCCACATGATTTTAATTAAAGGACACCCCAAAAAAGTGAAATAAATGACCATTTTGATTGCATTCTCTCCATTTTGACTGCAAAATTTTGATTGGGAGGGAAAGGTTTTGGGTAATTTTGTGGGTGTATAATACCACCTTGACACCAATTTGAAGTATAATTCATGAATCAAAGCACAAGTAGTCAAAGAATGAGTTATATTAAATGCTTTAATCCAGCATTCTCCATCAAATAGTTTATTTGGGTTAATTTTGCCAATTTAGTATATGAACATTTTTCAAAAATTCAAGAATTTCATTAAAAATTACATAAAGTTCTCTAGTCTTCCACTTATTTTTTAGTAGGGGAGATACTCAAAAGAAAAAACTAGTAATAGTAAAAGAGGGAATTTGAAATTCTTACAAGGTTTTCATAGCTTTAAGAAATTGAAAAATTCTGCGCCAGAGATGTTAAACTTCTCTTTAAACCTGTCACAAGAAAACAAACACTATTAACCTGTAGATATCGGGTTAATCTGGAGGTTAATAGCTTTATTACCATGACCAGCACCCACATTTAGACGAAATGCTGCCGAGAGGAAATAAACTTTATTTAGTCTCTGGGCAGCACCGGTGTGGGTTCAGAAACTGCTGTGAATATACACAGCGGCAGCTGTAACCACGGACCCCAGGACTAGCTGTCAGACACTGCGGTGGAACACTGTTACAGCCGCCACTCTGTATATTCACAGCAGTGCCTGAATCTGTGCCTGTGCCACCCCCATGACTGAAACCGGAATGCTGCAGGGGAAAATAAAGTTCATTTTGTCAGCAGCGACTATTTAACCCCTTTACCCCCAAGGGTGGTTTGCACGTTAATGACCGGGCCAATTTTTACAATTCTGACCACTGTCCCTTTATGAGGTTATAACTCTGGAACGCTTCAATGGATCCTGGTGATTCTGACATTGTTTTCTCGTGACATATTGTACTTCATGACAATGGTAAAAATTATTTGATAGTACCTGCGTTTATTTGTGAAAAAAACGGAAATTTGGCGAAAATTATGAAAATTTCGCAATTTTCCAACTTTGAATTTTTATGCAATTAAATCACAGAGATATGTCACACAAAATACTTAATAAGTAACATTTCCCACATGTCTACTTTACATCAGCACAATTTTGGAACCAAAATTTTTTTTTGTTAGGGAGTTATAAGGGTTAAAAGTTGACCAGCAATTTCTCATTTCTACAACACCATTTTATTTTAGGGACCACATCTCATTTGAAGTCATTTTTAGGGGTCTATATGATAGAAAATACCCAAGTGTGACACCATTCTAAAAACTACACCCCTCAAGGTGCTCAAAACCATATTCAAGAAGTTTATTAACCCTTCTGGTGCTTCACAGGAATTTTTTGAATGTTTAAATAAAAATGAACATTTAACTTTTTTTCACAAAAAAATGTAATTCAGCTCCAATTTGTTTTATTTTACCAAGGGTAACAGGAGAAAATGGACCCCAAACATTGTTGTACAATTTGTCCTGAGTATGCAAATACCCCACATGTGGGGGTAAACCACTGTTTGGGCGCATGGCAGAGCTCGGAAGCGAAGGAGTGCCATTTGACTTTTCAATGCAAAATTGACTGGAATTGAGATGGGACGCCATGTTTCGTTTGGAGAGCCCCTGATGTGGCTAAACATTGAAACCCCCCACAAGTGACACCATTTTGGAAAGTAGACCCCCTAAGGAACTTATCTAGAGGTGTGGTGAGCACTTTGACCCACCAAGTGCTTCACAGAAGTTTATAATGTAGAACCGTAAAAATAAAAAATCATATTTTTTCACAAAAATTATCTTTTCGCCCCCAATTTTTTATTTTCCCAAGGGTAAGAGAAGAAATTGGACCCCAAAAGTTGTTGTACAATTTGTCCTGAGTACGCTGATAGCCCATATGTGGGCGTAAACCACTGTTTGGGCGGATGGGAGAGCTCGGAAGGGAAGGAGCGCCGTTTGACTTTTCAATGCAAAATTGACAGGAATTGAGATGGGACGTCATGTTGCGTTTGAAGAGCCACTGATGTGCCTAAACATTGAAACCCCCCACAAGTGACACCATTTTGGAAAGTAGACCCCCTAAGGAACTTATCTAGAGGTGTGGTGAGCACTTTGACCCACCAAGTGCTTCACAGAAGTTTATAATGTAGAACCGTAAAAATAAAAAATCATATTTTTTCACAAAAATTATCTTTTTGCCCCCAATTTTTTATTTTCCCAAGGGTAAGAGAAGAAATTGGACCCCAAAAGTTGTTGTACAATTTGTCCTGAGTACGCGGATACCCCATATGTGGGGGTAAACCACTGTTTGGGTGGATGGGAGAGCTCGGAAGGGAAGGAGCGCCGTTTGACTTTTCAAAGCAAAATTGACAGGAATTGAGATGGGACGCCATGTTGCGTTTGAAGAGCCACTGATGTGCCTAAACATTGAAACCCCCCACAAATGACACCATTTTGGAAAGTAGACCCCCTAAGGAACTTATCTAGAGGTGTGGTGAGCACTTTGACCCACCAAGTGCTTCACAGAAGTTTATAATGCAGAGCCGTAAAAATAAAACAAAATTTTTTTCCCACAAAAATTATTTTTTTAGCCCCCAGTTTTGTATTTTCCTGAGGGTAACAGGAGAAATTGGACCCCAAAATTTGTTGCCCAATTTGTCCTGAGTGCGATGATACACCATATGTGGGGGGAACCACTGTTTGGGCACATGGGAGGGCTCAGAAGGGAAGGAGTGCCATTTGAATGCAGACTTAGATGGAATGGTCTGCAGGTGTCACATTGCGTTTGCAGAGCCCCTAATGTACCTAATCAGTAGAAACCTCCCACAAGTGACACCATTTTGGAAAGTAGACCCCCTTAGGAACTTATCTAGATGTGTGCTGAGCGCTTTGACCCACCAAGGGCTTCACAGAAGTTTATAATGGAGAGCCGTAAAAATAAAACAAAAATTTTTTCCCACAAAAATTATTTTTTAGCCCCCAGTTTTGTATTTTCCCGAGGGTAAAAGGAGAAATTCGACCCCACAATTTGTTGTCCAATTTGTCCTGAGTGCGCTGATACCCCATATGTGGGGGGGAACCACTGTTTGGGCGCATGGGAGGGCTCGGAAGGGAAGGAGCTCCATTTGGAATGAGGACTTAGATGGAATGGTCTGCAGGTGTCACATTGCATTTGCAGAGCCCCTAATGTACCTAAACAGTAGAAACCTCCCACAAGTGACACCATTTTGGAAACTAGACCCCCTAAGGAACTCATCTAGATGTGTTGTGATAGCTTTGAACCCCCAAGTGTTTCACTACAGTTTGTAACGCAGAGCCGTGAAAATTAAAAAAAAAAATCTTTCCCCCCAAAATTATTTTTTAGCCCCCAGTTTTGTATTTTCCCGAGGGTAAGAGGAGAAATTCGACCCCAAAAGTTGTTGTCCAATTTGTCCTGAGTACGCTGATACCCCGTATGTTGGGGGAAACCAACGTTTGAGCGCATGGCAGAGCTCGGAAGGGAAGGAGCGCCATTTGGAATGCAGACTTAGATGGAATGGTCTGCAGACGTCACATTGCGTTTGCAGAACCCCTAATGTACCTAAACAGTAGAAACCCCCCACAAGTGACCCCATATTGGAAACTAGACCCCCCAGGGAACTAATCTAGATGTGTTGTGAGAACTTTGAACCCCCAAGTGTTTCACTACAGTTTATAACGCAGAGCCGTGAAAATAAAAAATCTTTTTTTTTCCCACAAAAAATATGTTTTAGCCCCGAGTTTTGTATTTTCCCAAGGGTAGCAGGAGAAATTGGACCCCAAAAGTTGTTGTCCTATTTGTCCTGAGTACGCTGATACCCCATATGTTGGGGTAAACCCCTGTTTGGGCACACGGGAGAGCTCGGAAGGGAAGAAGCACTGTTTTACTTTTTCAACGCAGAATTGGCTGGAATTGAGATCGGACGCCATGTCGCGTTTGGAGAGCCCCTGATGTGCCTAAACAGTGGAAACCCCCCAATTATAACTGAAACCCTAATCCAAACACATCCCTAACCCTAATCCCAACAGTAACCCTAACCACACCTCTAACCCTGACACACCCCTAACCCTAATCCCAACCCTATTCCCAACCGTAAATGTAATCTAAACCCTAACTGTAACTTTAGCCCCAACCCAAACTGTAGCCCTAGCCCTAACCCTAGCCCTAACCCTAATCCTAACCCTAGCCCTAACCCTAGCCCTAACCCTAGCCCTAGCCCTAACCCTAGCCCTAACCCTAGCCCTAACCCTAGCCCTAACCCTAGCCCTAATGGGAAAATGGAAATAAATACATTTTTTTAATTTTTCCCTAACTAAGGGGGTGATGAAGGGGGGTTTGATTTACTTTTATAGCGGGTTTTTTAGCGGATTTTTATGATTGGCAGCCGTCACACACTGAAAGACGCTTTTTATTGCAAAAAATATTTTTTGCGTTACCACATTTTGAGAGCTATAATTTTTCTATATTCTGGTCCACAGAGTCATGTGAGGTCTTGGTTTTTGCAGGGCGAGTTGATGTTTTTATTGGTAACATTTTCGGGCACGTGACATTTTTTGATCGCTTTTTATTCCGATTTTTGTGAGGCAGAATGACCAAAAACCAGCTATTCATGAATTTCTTTTGGGGGAGGCGTTTATACCGTTCCGCGTTTGGTAAAATTGATGAAGCAGTTTTATTCTTCGGGTCAGTACGATTACAGCGACACCTCATTTATATCATTTTTTTATGTTTTGGCGCTTTTATACGATAAAAACTATTTTATAGAAAAAATAATTATTTTTGCATCGCTTTATTCTCAGGACTATAACTTTTTTATTTTTTTGCTGATGATGCTGTATCGCGGCTCGTTTTTTGCGGGACAAGATGCCGTTTTCAGCGGTACCATGGTTAGTTATATCTGTCTTTTTGATCGCGTGTTATTCCACTTTTTGTTCGGCGGTATGATAATAAAGCGTTGTTTTTTGCCTCGTTTTTTTTTTTTTTTTCTTACGGTGTTTACTGAAGGGGTTAACTAGTGGGCCAGTTTTATAGGTTGGGCCGTTACGGACGCGGCGATACTAAATATGTGTACTTTTATTGTTTTTTTTTTTTTATTTAGATAAAGAAATGTATTTATGGGAATAATATTTTTATTTTTTTTTTCATTATTTTGGAATATTTTTTTTTATTTTTTTTTTACACATTTGAAATTTTTTTTTTTAACTTTTTTACTTTGTCCCAGGGGGGGACATCACAGATCAGTGATCTGACAGTTTGCACAGCACTCTGTCAGATCACTGATCTGATAGGAGTTCAGGCTGCTTCACAGTGCCTGCTCTAAGCAGGCTCTGTGAAGTCACCTCCCTCCCTGCAGGACCCGGATCCGCGGCCATCTTGGATCCGGGGCTGGAGGGAGCAGGGAGGGAGGTGAGACCCTCGCAGCAACGCGATCACATCGCGTTGCTGCGGGGGGCTCAGGGAAGCCCGCAGGGAGCCCCCTCCCTGCGCGGTGCTTCCCTGTACCGCCGGCACATCGCGATCATCTTTGATCGCGGTGTGCCGGGGGTTAATGTGCCGGGGGCGGTCCGTGACCGCTCCTGGCACATAGTGCCGGATGTCAGCTGCGATAAACAGCTGACACCCGGCCGCGATCGGCGGCGCTCCCCCCGTGAGCGCTGCCGATCGCATATGACGTACTATTGCGTCCTTGGGAAGTAAAGCCCACCCCACATGGACGCAATAGTACGTCTAATGGCAGAAAGGGGTTAAGTAGGCACAAAAGCGGGATCGTTGCTCTGATTACAGTGTAATCGCTGTTCACCATCTTTGTGCAATCTTCAGTCTTGGAGAACCGCATAAATGTCAGTCATCCATGCTCACTCTTCACCTGTTATGTGCAGGGCCGAGCAGAGTACTGACGGGCGTGTTGGAGCTGGCATTCAACAACTGTCCTCAGCTGCTCACAACGCCTTGTGTCACGCAACGTGTAGGAAAGGCTATGTACAACACAAAGGGATAAGGTAAAGGGAGCCAAACACTTGGGAAGGGGGGAATGGAGACCTCTATGCAGATCTAATGTCATCCTGTCTGCCCTACTGTCCTTATATAGGTTCTGCACCTATTGCTGAGCGGATACCTAATCGCTGTCTGACCCTGGCGATAAGCCCTGCATAGGGAAGGACAGGATGAGCTCAAGTAGCTTCAGTAGACTCTGAGAGAAAGACAGATGTCCTCCAGCAACATCAAGGAGGAAGATAGCTGACTGCTATAGCTCCAAGCCTCAATAGGGAAATGTTAATAGAAATATCAATTGCCCCTTTCCAGCAGCAAGCTGAATGTTATTAAACACCCTGGTCCAGGTGTGTCTAGAGCCAGGGGAAAGTTGCCACTGTGTCCTAGAGTCTACAAGTCTGCAAAGCAAACCGCTGAGACCTTCTGCAGTCAGATGCAAAGCGACAGTCTGCAGCCTCTGACACACCCGTGACACCTTGCCAGCATGTGCAGTGTAAAGATCCAGAGCGCAGTCAAGTTGAACACCAGTCAGTGAGCCGGCACTTGCATACGCTGCTGCAACACTGCCAGAGCGGCGGCAGCTGTAGCAGACTTGCAGAAATGTGCGGTGATCTGGAGTACCTAAACCAGACGCTCTGCAAATCTGGGTAGGTTTTCCGAATCCGTTGAACTATCAAGTTAAACATGTACAGCACAGACCAAAAGTTTGGACACACCTTCTCATTGAAAGATTTTTTTCTGTATTTTCATGACTATGAAAATTGTACATTCACACTGAAGGCATCAAAAACTATGAATTAACACATGTGGAATTATATACTTAACAAAAAAGTGTGAAACAACAGAAATTATGTCTTATATTCTAGGTTCTTCAAAGTAGCCACCTTTTGCTTTGATGACTGCTTTGCACACTCTTGGCATTCTCTTGATGAGCTTCAAGAGGTAGTCACCAGGAATGGTTTTCACTTCACAGGTGTGCCCTGTCAGGTTTAATAAGTAGGATTTATTGCCTTATAAATGGGGTTGGGACCATCAGTTGTGTTGTGCAGAAGTCTGGTGGATACACAGCCGATAGTCCCTTGAATAGACTGTTAGCTGCTTTTTTCTTGCCATAATACAAATTCTAAGTAAAGAAAAAAAAAAGAGTAAGTCCGAAAAATTGGGAAAACTTTGAAAGTGTCCCCAAGTTCAGGGGCAAAAACCATCAAGCGCTACAAAGAAACTAGCTCACATGAGGACCGCCCCAGGAAAGGAAGACCAAGAGTCACCTCTGCTTCTGAGGATAAGTTTATCCGAGTCACCAGCCTCAGAAATCGCAGGTTAACAGCAGCTCATATTAGGGACAGATCAATGCCACACACAGTTCTAGCAGCAGACACATCTCTACAACAACTGTTAAGATGAGACTTTGTGCAGCAGGCCTTCATGGTAAAATAGCTGCCAGGAAACCACTGCTAAGGGCAGGCAACAAGCAGAAGAGACTTGTTTGGGCTAAAGATAAGGATGAATGACCTCGGGGAGATCAAAACATCCAACACCGCGGAGAACCAGAACACTGCTCCCATCCCTTATGGGAAATATGCAAATGCATGTAGAAAAGCCGCGGAGACACCATCACGTGTTTCTCAACGCAGTGATCCAGAACACTGCTCCCATCCCTTATGGGAAAACCACCTATGCCAAAACATGGTATAAGGGATGGAGCAGTGTTCTGGATCACTGCGTAGAGAAACCCGTGATGGTGTCTCCGCGGTGTTGGATGTTTTGATCTCCCCGAGGTCATTCATCCTTATGTTTAGAGTCCTTTTACTAGGTACTGCTCCTAATAGCCAGTTTCCTACTCCACACTGATGAGGGGAAAATACCCCGAAACAGCTGTCCGTGGATGGATACCATGTTTTGGCATAGGTGGTTTTCCGTTTTGGATGCTGCCCTTCCCGTGGTTGTTCCTTCCCGGTGAAAGACCTGGCTATTTATTGCTTGTGTTGAGAAACACGTGATGGTGTCTCCGCGGCTTTTCTACATGCATTTGTTTGGGCTAAAAAACAAGGAATGGACAAGGAATGGACAGTGGACCAGTGGAAATCTGTGCTTTGGTCTGATGAGTCCAAATTTGAGATCTTTGGTTCCAACTACCGTGTCTTTGTGCGATGCAGAAAAGGTGAACGGATGGACTCTACATGCCCGATTCCCACTGTGAAGCATGGAGGAGGAGGTGTGTGGGTGCTTTGCTGGTGACACCGTTGGGGATTTATTCAAAATTGAAGGCATACTGAATCAGCATGGCTACCACAGCATCTTGCAGCGGCATGCTATTCCATCCGGTTTGTGTTTAGTTGGACCATCATTTATTTTTCAACAGGACAATGACCCCAAACACACCTCCAGGCTGTGTAAGGGCTATTTGACCATGAAGGAGAGTGATGGGGTGCTACGCCAGATGACCTGGCCTCCACAGTCAACAGACCTGAACCCAATCAAGATGGTTTGGGGTGAGCTGGACCGCAGAGTGAAGGCAAAAGGGCCAACAAGTGCTAAGCATCTCTGGGAACTCCTTCAAGACTGTTGGAAGACCATTCCCAGTGACTACCTCTTGAAGTTCATCAAGAGAATGCCTAGAGTTGGCAAAGCAGTCATCAAAGCAAAAGGTGGCTACTTTGAAGAACCTAGAATATAAGATATAATTTCAGTTGTTTCACACTTTTTTGATAAGTATATAATTAGACGTGTTAATTCATAGTTTAAATGCCTTCAGTGTGAATATACAATTTTAATAGTCATGAAAATACAGAAAAATCTTTAAATAAGAAGGTGTGTCCAAACTTTGGTCTATACTGTATGTAAAGCATGGTATGTGGGTGAGCTTGCCAAGCTTCACAGCCACCACTAGTTTACAGCCATTATCACACAGGACCATGCCTGGTTGTATGTTCAGCGGCAAAAGCCAAAGATCTGTCTGGTCTGTTATTCCTTTCAATAGCTCTGCTTAGGTTTATTGTTTGCCTCCTTAACAAATTAGCTTCTGCAGAGCCTGTTGCTGTCACCTTGGGCAGTGTTGCAGTGCTTCCAGCTTCTGGACAATTTGGACGACCTGCTCTGAAATAACAAATCGGAGATGGAGAAGGAGGAGCAGGAGGGGGTGCAGGAACTGTTGTAAAAGGAGGAAACCCTGATAGAAGTAGGGCTCGCAATCCTCTGTGCTGCTAGCAGATGTGCCGTGCCAGTTGCGACCGGGGGCAGAGTACCAAGGGACAGATGCAGCAATGAGTGGATGGAATTCCTCTGTGTCTACAAAACCTAAATGGCAAAATTTCCAATGCAAGCAGTCTCAAAATGTGCCCGTTTGGAGTTTTGGCTTCTTGGTGAGTGGCTAGGTACTTTCTCTTTTGTTCCCAGGCCTGGGGTAGGAACAGCTGAATCCTGTGTTGGAACAAGAATTTGTGAATGCTTGATGATGGTGCCTCAGAATATGCAAGGACAGGTGCAGGGTGGGAATGAGGAATCTGAACCAGTGTTTTGGACAGAGGATTGGCGGGCACCTAGCACAGGGGAAGAGGCAGTGGTGTCAACTGCTGGAACCAATCATGGACCCAGGTATTCGGCCCACTGAGTCGGGTGCTTAGATGTGCCTGATCAGGCTGGTGGTGTTTAGATTCTTAGTGCTCAAGCCCCTGCTGATCTTCGAGTGGCATAGGTTGCAAATATCCTTTTTTTTTGTCTCAGAACTCTCTATAAAAAAGTCCAAGACAGGGGAACTCCTAATTCTTTGATTGAGAAATTCACAAGTGTCAGTGCTCTGAAGAATAGTTACCACCCTTTCCATCTGGTCACTGCATTGCTTCTTCCTGCTTGTTTTGGTGTAGCTGATACCGCCCCCTTGCTCTGCATAACATCTTCCCAGGTTGGATCAGTGACTGTCATCCACCAACTCATCTTGCACCTCAGCACCCTGGTCCTCCTGGCTTCTCGACTTAACAAAAACCTGACTTATCAGCAACTGTGTGTCATCATCATTTTCCTCCTTAGACAAAATTTGCTGTCTTCTTGTGACCATGATTGGTCTAAGTTTTGTGCATCACTAAACATCATGCCCTCTTATTCCTCTTGGAACATGCAGGGTGAGAGGCCACAATCAAGAAATTATGATGTAAATAGCTCCTCGGAGTACCTAGTGTGGGATCACTAGTCTCCTGGGACTCAAAATAATGGGAGGAAGGAGGAGCAGGGTGAGGATTAAGTGACCGAGACTCTTGGCTGGTGAGATTGGACCATGTGGAATACTGAGTGGTGGCGGCAAGCATTCTGGAAGCATTATCTGCTATCCGACTGACAACCTGTTTGCACTGGTTCGGCTTCAGAAGTGGTCTAGAGTTCCTCCCTACAAAGTGGGACAGGAAGCTATGTGTCGGGGATGGGCGTGATGCTTGAACTCTAGCAACAGGCGCAATTGCACCTGCACCAAGTCTTTGCCATCTGCGTGCACCAATGACAGCACTTCCACTTCCCCGTTCTTTATCACACACCTTATGCATTTTCTTATTGCTAGGTCTCTGGAAACCATTTTTCTTTAATTAATTGAAACTACATTTTTAAATTAAAAAATGTGGTCAACTGTAGCAGGTTAAGCTTTTTTTTTACATTTCAAACTACTGTAATTACACACAAAGCAGGTTAAATGTATGGATCGCAATAGTCAATTTTTGGACAAAAAATATGGTCACCTGCAGCAGCTACATATATAGAAACAGATTGCAAAGACCTAAGCCCTGCCTAGAGACTGTATTCAGCCACTCTTTTGCTCCATCAGCTGTCCCTATGCTAAATGTAGAAGGCTGGAGTCACATTTAGTGTATGAAAAATCGGTTCGATTCTCTTGCCCGAGAATCGCACAAATGTTCTCCGTATGGTGATCCATATGTAATCAGTTTGCAATGCAATGATGCGATTTCCTCACATCTAAGTATCCGTAGGACATCTGTATGATATACATATGGATTAACATTTCTCACTGCTTTTCCCCATTGAACTTATCGGCTCAAGCTGAAATGAGAAAAATGTGTGCGTATTTCTTGCAAGTCACACGGATGTCCGTACAGTGTGCGATTGGTTTTTTGCACCCATAGACTTGCATTGGTGAGACTCAGCCGATATACGTGTAAAATCACAGCATGCTGCGATTTCACTAGCATGCTGAATACGCCCGAGAAAAAAAAAAAAACGGTGATCCGAGTTTCCCCATAGATGAATACTGGTCTGTGTGCTATGCGATTTTTTTATCGAATAGCACTCATTCATATTCTACGGTAGTGTGACTCCGGCCTAATAAAACAGCAAGACTAGCCATTAGGCCGGAGTCACACTTAAAAAAAAAAAAATTGTCCGATTTTGACGGCTGAGAATCGCACAAATGTTCTCCGTATGGTCATCTGTGCGTAATGCGTTTGCAATGCAACAATGCTTAGGTTGTCCGTATTCTTGCCTCTTCTTAGCTTGGTTTGGCAGATGCTACAAATTACAGTTGTTTTATCTGAAGGAATTTCAGAAAAAAAATTGCCATACAGACAAACAACGCAACAGTGGCCTGTAATGGTGCTACAAATCCATCCTTCTCTGCACTGCTGTGCTCGCTAGGCGAGCCACTGTGCCAGGTTGGATCAGTGGCCTCATTATCGACCACGTCGTCTCCCAATTCATCAATCTGATCCTCCTTCTGAGTTGCAATTTTAGGCTGACCTGATGGAAACTGTGAAGCATCAATATCCTCCACCTC
Organism: Ranitomeya imitator; assembly: GCF_032444005.1. NCBI lineage: Eukaryota > Metazoa > Chordata > Amphibia > Anura > Dendrobatidae > Ranitomeya > Ranitomeya imitator. The sequence goes on along the minus strand of NC_091282.1, from coordinate 821,098,700 downwards.
GTCAGACATGAACTGCCCTTCCCCAACATGGATGCTCAAATGTTTGGGCATCACTGCACTCCACCTCCTCATGACCCTCTTTAATGGTGCACTTTGAGGGCCTTAAAAATTGCAAGGGAACAAACAGTTCCCCAGAGTGGCCAGTGTTGGGGTCATATGTTTCCTGGGGCTCTTGATGCTGGGAGGAAGAAGGACCAAATTGAGGACTCAGAGGCCCAGCCTCTTAGCGACTGAGACTGGACCATGTGGAAGACTTTGTGGGGCTGCTTGTCAACACACTGATGCCTTTGTCTGCCATCCAACCCACACCCACAACATCATCGCACTTGTCTAGGTTCGTTAGTGGTGTAGCGTGCTGACCAAATTTTGACAGGAAGCTAGAATGAGATACAGTTACCTTCTGATCTGTCACACGACCTTGGCAGGCACCACTAAATCCATGAACCTTAACTTCACCCTTTTTCATACTGAATGCATTATGCTTATGAAAAAAAAATCCTGGCTTTATTTTTCACAAGTACCCTCACAGAGTTGTTACATACAAATTCCCTGTACCTAGCAATGTGTGACAATTTTTTTCCCGATATCAACTTTATTATACACGGCAACAAAAGAGTCATGAAAAATACAGGTAAATAATAACGTTTGTATATCTCAGCAGGGTTTGCGTCAGGTGCACAACTGCTAAATAAAGATACACTATTTATTAAAACAATAGAAAATAAGTATTTTTGTATATTGCCTTGCTGACACACAGCAAAAGCGTACTAATAAAAATTATTGCCACTGGTAAATTGTTAAGTTTGATTAGCTCTGCCCAGATTGTGCAAGTCGCACAACTGCTAGATAAAGATACCCTATTTATTAAGCCAACAGAAAATTATGAATTTTTTTATATCGCCTTGCTGACACACTGCAACAGTGGACTAATGAAAATTATTGCCACTGGTAAATTTTGATGTATGCGTATCTGTGCACGGTTTGCGCCAGTCGCACAACTGCTAGATAAAAATACGCTATTTATTTAACCAATAAAAAATTTTGGGGATTTTTTTAGATCACTTTTATGAGACACGCAAACAGCAGACTCATGGAAATTACTGGTAAATAGTGACATTTCCATAGCACAGCAGGTTTTGTGCCGGTCGCACAACTGCTAGATAAATATTAGCTATTTAAACAAATAGGCGAGGAATACTATTTAGCAATTCGCTTTTAAAAAGGATGTGACAATATGCTAGCAGTGAGGAATATTATTTAGCTGTAAAAAAAAATTATATGCTGCTATGCTGGAATATTATATGGCTCCAAAACAATTGGTTTTGTATATTGCTGTTACTAATATTATTTGTCTCTAAAAATAGCCGATTTGTATATTATGGTAGTGGATGAAAGCCTGCTATCTCACCCTAATCCCACAGCCTGCTCCTAATCCTAATCTATACAACACAATGGAAAATAGCAGAGATTTCTAGCATGTACTTGCAATGATGATGTGATAACACCCAGGTGCCTGCCTTTAACTCTCCCTATGCCCTCATGAGCTCTTAAAAGAGCTTTTTGGAATTGCAAACTCTCCCTATACGCTCCTTTCATTCTACCTATGTGCACACTACACTCTTCCTATGCTGTTTCCAGCTGCAATGTGCGCAAGATGGCACTGGTAGGGATTAAATATCCCCTATGACACTGTAAGGTCAGCCAGTCACAGTAATGACACATCAAAGATGGCGCTGGCATTAATGTGATTGGCAAGCCAGCCGAGTATGATCATTGGCTGCAGATAAAGAGCCAAACATGCTGGGGGGGGGTCACTCGAATATACCAAGGCGAATACCAAATTGTTCGCTGAAGAACAAATAGCGCACTATTCATGCGAGTAACGAATAGTGCCGAATATATTCGCTCATCACTAGTAATGGAAATTACCAAAACATACAAATATACACTTACATATAACAGAGGTATGCACTGGGGAGTGAAGGATGGGGGTTGAACAAAAGTAGGAGAAGCTACAGTCACAAATAAATCCATCAAACGCCTTCTCTAGTAACAACCAACAAAAATCCTCCAAGCCAGGGGTCCCCAACCTGTAGCTTGGGAGCCACATGTGGCTCATGGTCCCATGAATTGTGGCTCGCGGCTGTCTGTCAGCTTGGTGCATTAGCTCCAGTTCTAGCAGACCGGTATGAAGAGCACATCTGACAATGGTGAATTTTAATGAGCAGCCCTGCACAGAAGAGCAGATCTGGATGCACATATACTGGTCTTAGGGGTTTAGAGGTGATTTAAGTATGGTACGCTGGAGACAAGATGACACCACCTGTCAGAGGAGATGTTTGAAGCTGGATATGACAGTGTCTTGGGAGTGCTTTAAAAGGAGAATACTGAATGGGGGGGGGGGGGGGAGTATTGTAGTAACCCCTGGATCTTTGTATACTGCTTTGGGGTGATTGATTTTTGTGGAAAAGCTTTGGTTACCATTATCAGCGTACTCAGGACAAATTGCAGAACAACTTTTGGGGTCCAATTTCTTCTCTTACCCTTGAGAAAATAAAAAATTGGGGGTGAAAAAAAAAAGCATTTTTGTGAAAAAATAAGATTTTTTATTTTTACGGCTCTGCATTATAAACTTCTGTGAAGCATTTGGTTGGTCAAAGTGCTCACCACACATCTAAATAAGTTCCTTAGGGGGTCTACTTTCCAAAATGGTGTCACTTGTGAGAAGTTTCAGTGTTTAGGCACATCAGGGGCTCTCCAAACGCAACATGGCGTTCCATCTCAATTCCAGTCAATTTTGCATTGAAAAGTCAAATGGCGCATCTTCCTTTCCGAGCTCTGCCACGCGCCCAAATTTCCGTTTTTTTCACAAATAAATGCAGGTAATATCAAAGAAATTTTACCACTACCATGAAGCCCAATATTTCACGAGAAAACAGTGTGAGAATCACCAGGATCCGTTGAAGCGTTCCAGAGTTATAACCTCATAAAGGGACCGTGGTCAGAATTAGAGTTGAGCGACCTTGACCTTTTTAGAGTGGAGCCGGGTTTCGCGAAACCCGACTATCTCAAAAGTCGAGTCGAGTGGAATCGGCCGATTATCGCGAAAAGTCGGGGATCGACCGAAACACGAAACCCAATGCAAGTCAATGGGGGAGCATAGTCGGCAGTGAGTAGAGGCCAGGAAAACATGTACAGAGCCCATTGTATTGGCAAAAACATCCATTCTTGCTACTGAAGCTTGTCAATCGTAATTTAGCCTATAATAATTGTAAGGCATTTGAAATTGGGGGTCATTTGGCTAAAGTTGTGGGGGGTAGGGCTGGTTCAAGCAATAAGTGGGCCAAGGACATCTGGACCACGTCACGGCAGTGGAGCAGGGAGAGGTAAGTATTTCAACTTTGCAAGTGCTGTGATCCTGAGCAAGCAGGGGCGGCCCACTCGTTGGCATTGGCACTGGCACAGGGCCCCTCAAAGTACAGCGGTGTGTTTGCACGGCGGGGGTGCCTCCCACCGGCAGCAACACTTTTGTGTACTATGAGAGGCCCTGTGCCAGTGACGTCGCCAACGAGTATTCCTCCCCCCACCTGATGAAGGAACCTGCACCTTCATCTGCACCTTCCTCTTTGTCCCCGTGTAATGTGGTATGGTATGCGGGAAGGGGGACCTGACTTTCAGCAGGGTCACAATCTTGCAGTGTAGCGTGCACGGGGAATGTTGCGTTATGGGTCAATGTACCAGCAGACTCATCTATCACTGGCTGGGCAATGGGCAGGATGAGGGGGAAACAGATATGGGCCCAAAAAATAAAGTGGGCTAAATGCAGTTCAAAATTAGTAACAGGACTAACCAGGGGGCATTGCTTTGTTCAGTGGAGGACAACTGGAATGAGAGGCTGACACAGAGAGTAGGCCCAAATCAGTAAGTATTCTAAATGCAGTTCAAAATTGGCAACAGTAGTAAACCGGCGGCACAGCTTTGTTCACTGTAGGAGAACAGCAAGGAGCGGCAGACACAGATAGAAGGCCCCAACCTAACTAGTAGGCCTAATGCAGTGTTGTTTTCAACAACTACTTAAGAAGAGCCAGAAGATCGAAGCAATGGAGACGAAACCTGGGGAACACCTTGGAGTGGAACACACCGTCTCTACACCCCATACCCAATTTGTAGGCCTAATGCAGTGTAGTTTTCAACAACTACTAAACGAGAGTCAGAAGATCGAAGCAATGGAGAGGAAACCTGGGGAACACCTTGGAGTGGAACACACCGTCTCTACACCCCATACCCAATTTGTAGGCTGTTGTGAATCCTGTTGTCGGGCTCCCTCCTGTGGTCATGAATGGTACTTCGGCTGGTTCTGTCCATGGACTTTCTCTGGTGGCTGTGGGTGTTTCTGAGTTTCCTTCCACAGGTGACGAGGTTAATTCGTTAGCTGGCTCCTCTATTTAACTCCACTTAGATCTTTGCTCCATCCCACCTGTCAATGTTCCAGTATTGGTCTAGTTCACTCCTGGATCGTTCTTGTCACCTGTCTTCCCAGCAGAAGCTAAGTGACTGCTTGTTTTTCTCTGGTTTGCTATTTTTCTGTCCAGCTTGCTATTTGATTGTTGTCTTGCTTGCTGGAAGCTCTGGGACGCAGAGGGAGCGCCTCCGCACCGTGAGTCGGTGCAGAGGGTCTATTTGCGCCCTCTGCGTGGTCTTTTTGTAGGTTTTTGTGCTGACCGCAAAGCTACCTTTCCTATCCTCAGTCTGTTCAGTAAGTCGGGCCTCACTTTGCTTAATCTATTTCATCTCTGTGTTTGTATTTTCACCTTTACTCACAGTCATATGTGGGGGGCTGCCTTTTCCTTTGGGGAATTTCTCTGAGGCAAGTGTTGTGAATTCTGTGGCTGAATTCACTCCTGTGGTCACAAGTGGTACTGCAGCTTCTGAGCTTCCTCCCTCAGGTGTTCTGGTGAGCTCGTTGGCTGCTTTGTTATTTAACTCCACCTGATTCTGTCTTCCTTGCTCCTTGTCAATGTTCCAGTGTTGGACCTGAGCTTCTGGATCTTTCCTGTGGCCTGCTGCTCTGCTTAGATAAGTGCTTTTTGCTTTTGTTGCTACTTTTTCTGTCCAGCTTGTCTATTCGTTTTTGCTGGAAGCTCTGAGACGCAAAGGGTGCACCGCCGTGCCGTTAGTTCGGCACGGTGGGTCTTTTTGCCCCCTTTGCGTGGTTTTTTGCTTTAGGGTTTTTTGTAGACTGCAAAGTTCTCTTTGCTATCCTCGCTCTATCTAGAATATCGGGCCTCACTTTGCTGAATCTATTTCATCCCTACGTTTGTCTTTTCATCTTGCTAACAGTCATTATATGTGGGGGGCTGCCTTTTCCTTTGGGGTATTTCTCTGAGGCAAGTCAGGCTTGTTTTTCTATCTTCAGGCTAGTCAGCTCCTCAGGCTGTGCCGAATTGCATAGGTAGTGACAGGCGCAATCCACAGCTGCCTTTAGTTGTGTTTAGGATAGGTTCAGGTATTGCGGTCTACAGAGATTCCACGTCTCAGAGCTCGTTCTATTGTTTTTGGGTTATTGTCAGATCACTGTATGTGCTCTGACTGCTGGCACACTGTGTCACTGGATTGCCTACATAACAGGCAAGGTAGGCTTTATTTTTCTATCTTTAGGGCTAGCTAGTTCCTTAGGCTGTGCCGAGTTGCATAGGGAGCGTTAGGAGCAATCCACGGCTATTTCTAGTGTGTGTGATAGGATTAGGGATTGCGGTCAGCAGAGTTCCCACGTCCCAGAGCTCGTCCTATATTATCAGTAACTATCAGGTCATTCCGTGTGCTCTTAACCACCAGGTCCATTATTGTCCTGACCACCAGGTCATAACAGTAGGCCTAATGCAGTGTAGTTTTCAACAACTACTAAACGAGAGTCAGAAGATCGAAGCAATGGAGAGGAAACCTGGGGAACACCTTGGAGTGGAACACACCGTCTCTACACCCCATACCCAATTTGTAGGCCTAATGCAGTGTAGTTTTCAACAACTACTAAACGAGAGTCAGAAGATCGAAGCAATGGAGAGGAAACCTGGGGAACACCTTGGAGTGGAACACACTGTCTACACCCCATACCCAATTTGTAGGCCTAATGCAGTGTAGTTTTCAACAACTACTAAACGAGAGCCAGAAGATCGAAGCAATGGCAAGGAAACCTGGGGAACACCTTGGAGCGGCAGACACCGTTAGTAGGCCCTACCGAAGTAGTAGCCCCAATGCAGTTTTCAAATTCCTAGAGGCAGAAAACCAGACTATTGATGCTCAGCTTTTTTCAAAGGAGGACAGCTGTATTGAGTGGCGCAGACAGACACAGGTAGTAGGCCTTAAACCAAAAATGTGGCTCAATGCAGTTTAAAAAAGGTTACAGGGGTACACAGGCAGCATTGGTCTGGTCAGTGGAGGACAATTTCAATTATGGACCGCAGACAGACTTTGTACGCCTACTATTAAAAAAAGGATGCTCTATGCAATTAAAAATAGGTTGCAGGGGTCCACGGGCAGCAGTGGTGTGGTCAGTGGAGGAGTATTGGAAGGAGGGACCGCAGACAGACGTAGTAGGCCTAACATAACAAAATTAGGCTGTAGGCACTTTAAAATTGGTTCCAGGGGTACATGGGCAGCAGTGGTGTGGTCAGCGGAGGACAACTTGAATTAGGGACTGCAGACAGACTTTGTAGGCTGTCCCCTGTGGACCATGCATCCAACACATTAACCCAGTGCGCCGTAATGGACACGTAACTTTTTGTGGACATGCCTACTGGTCCATGCGTCTCTTGTCAGGTGCACCTTTCTACTGTTTGATTGCCTGAGTGCTATGACAATGCAGACTTTTTCATGCCGGTGGAGGGCTGGGATGGCTTTTCTCGCAGAAGTAGTGTCGACTGGGTAGCTTGAACCGTGGTACAGCGTAGTTCATCTGGGCTTTATAAATATAAAACAAAGAAAAAAGGAGGCTCCATGCACTTTCAGCTGGGTTCCAGGGGTACACGGCCAGCATTGGTCTGGTCAGTGAAGAACTATTGGAAGGAGGGACCGCAGACAGGCTTAGAAGGCCTAACATAATAAAATTGGGCTGTAGGCACTTTATAATTGGTTCCAGGGGTACACGGGCAGCAGTGGTCTGGTCAGTGGAGGCCTAGTGGAAGGAGGGACCGCAGACAGGCGTAGTAGGCCTAACATAATAAAATATGGCTGTAGGCAATTTAAAATTGGTTCCAGGGGCACACGGGCAGCAGTGGTCTGGTCAGTGGAGGACAAGTGGAGGACAAGTGTAAGGAGGGACCGCAGACAGGCGTAGTAGGCCTAACATAATAAATTATGGCTGTAGGCACTTTAAAATTGGTTCCAGGGGTACACGGGCAGCAGTGATCTGGTCAGTGGAGGCCTAGTGGAAGGAGGGACCGCAGACAGGCATAGTAGGCCTAACATAAAAAAATTTGGCTGTAGACACTTGGAATTCTCTTGCAGGGGTACACAGGCAGCATTGGTGTTGTCAGCGGAGGCCGATTGTAATGAGTGTCTGACAGTCAGTAGTCCCAAACAATAAATACATGTTAATGTCTCGCATTACAGCAAAACGAAAACACAAAAGGGTGCAATCATTAGGTACAGGGGTGGGCTCCTCTGCGTAGTTTCAGTAATTTGGCGCAAAGTATTTACTTGGGTAAATATAGGACACTGCCCCTGACTATGTTAAGTACCATCATACATGTCAACACAATGGTATTGTCAGTGGCAGGAATTTAAGGATGTCAGCGCATAGACTAAACATTGGTGGAACTGTGAGAGATAATTGTGCAAGTGGTAGAGCAATGTTTGAGCTGGGGGTGGGGGAACTCTCTTGTGGCCGGCGGTACAGGCCCAGGGCCCCTCATGTTACAACAGTGTGTCTGACGTTGGGTGCACACCACCACCACCAGAGACACTTTATTGTACTATGAGGGACCCAGTGGCAGTGCCGTCGACCAAAAGCAGGCACACCCACCTCGTCAGACAAACAGCACTCTCACGGGTGCTTGCGCCAAGTGGCGATACCACGGCCCCGTGTGGGGAGTTTGGCCATTTAGGGAGGTGTAAACATGTCGTATGCTGGACAATCAGCTGCTGCAAATTACGAGATTGGTAAAGTCATTCAGAGTAGTCCACAGGCAAGACCTTTTCATAGGAAAGCTAGGTGTCGGCCGGGCAAGGTGGGGCAAAAGAACTCGAAATCCAGTTGTGGTTCATTTTAATGAAGGTTAGATCATCAACATTTTGGGTAGCCAGACGAGTCCTTTTTTCGGTTAATATTGAACCTGCAGCACTGAATACTCTTTCTGATAGGACACTAGCTGCCGGGCAAGCAAGCTCCTGCAATGCATATTCTGCCAATTCTGGCCAGGTGTCTAATTTGGATGCCCAGTAATCAAATGGGAATGACGGTTGAGGGAGAACATTGATAAGGGATGAAAAATAGTTAGTAACCATACTGGACAAATGTTGTCTCCTGTCACTTTGAATTGATGCAGCAGTACCTGTCCTGTCTGCGGTCATAGCAAAATCACTCCACAACCTGGTCAGAAAACCCCTCTGTCCAACGCCACTTCTGATTTCTGCACCTCTAACACCTCTGGTCTGCTGCCCCCTGCAGCTCGTGTGAGAACGATCACGGGTGCTGTGTGCTGGGAATGCCTGAAGCAAACGGTCAACAAGAGTTGATTGGTTGCTAATATTAGTTCCAAGTTCTCATGTGGCATAATATTTTGCAATTTGCCTTTATAGCGAGGATCAAGGAGGCAGGCCAACCAGTAATCGTCATCGTTCATCATTTTAGTTATGCGTGTGTCCCTTTTGAGGATACATAAGGCATAATCCGCCATGTGGGCCAAAGTTCCAGTTGTCAAATCTGCAGTTGTGCTTGGTTGAGGGGCAGTTTCAGGCAAATCTACGTCACTTGTGTCCCTCAAAAAAACAGAACCCGGCCTTGCCACGCCACCAATTTCCAGTGGCCCCGGAAAAGCTTCCTCATTAAAAATATACTCATCCCCATCATCCTCCTAGTCCTCCACCTCGTCCTGTACACTGCCCTGACCAGACAATGGCTGACTGTCATCAAGGCTTTCCTCTTCCTCTGCTGCAGACGCCTGATCCTTTATGTGCGTCAAACTTTGCATCAGCAGACGCATTAGGGGGATGCTCATGCTTATTATGGCGTTGTCTGCACTAACCAGCTGTGTGCATTCCTCAAAACACTGAAGGAGTTGACACGTCTTGTATCTTCGACCACTGCACACCTGACAACTCCATGTCTGCCATCCTACTGCCTGCCCGTGTATGTGTATCCTCCCACAAAAACATAACAGCCCGCCTCTGTTCGCACAGTCTCCGAAGCATGTGCAGTGTTGAGTTCCACCTTGTTGCAACGTCTATGATTAGGCGATGCTGGGGAAGGTTCAAAGACCACTGATAGGTCTGCATACGGCTGGAGTGTACGGGCGAACGGCGGATATGTGAGCAAAGTCCGCGCACTTTGAGGAGCAGGTCGGAAAACCCCGGATAACTTTTCAGGAAGCACTGTACCACCAGGTTTAAGGTGTGAGCCAGGCAAGGAATGTGTTTCAGTTGGGAAAGGGAGATGGCAGCCATGAAATTTCTTCCGTTATCACTCACTACCTTGCCTGCCTCAAGATCTACTGTGCCCAGCCACGACTGCGTTTCTTTCTGCAAGAACTCGGACAGAACTTCCGCGGTGTGTCTGTTGTCGCCCAAACACTTCATAGCCAATACAGCCTGCTGACGCTTGCCAGTAGCTGCCCCATAATGGGACAACTGGTGTGCAACAGTGGCAGCTGCGGATGGAGTGGTTGGGCGACTGCGGTCTGTGGACGAGCTCTCGCTTCTGCAGGAGGACGAGGAGGAGGGGGTGCGAACGCCTACAGCAAACTGTTTCCTAGACCGTGGGCTAGGCAGAACTGTCCCGAAATTGATGCCCCCTGTGGACCCTGCATCCACCACATTCACCCAGTGTGCTGTGATGGACACGTAACGTCCCTGGCCATGCCTACTGGTCCATGCATCTGTTGTCAGGTGCACCTTTGTACTCACAGATTGCCTGAGTGCATGGACGATGCGCTTTTTAACATGCTGGTGGAGGGCTGGGATGGCTTTTCTCGAAAAGAAGTGTCGACTGGGTAGCTCGTAGCATGGTTCAGCGTAGTCCATCAGGGCTTTGAAAGCTTCGCTTTCAACTAACCGGTAGGGCATCATCTCTAACGAGATTAGTCTACCTCTGTGGGCGTTCAAACCCTGTGTACGCGGATGCGAGGATAAGTACTTCTTTTTTCTAACCATAGTCTCATGTAGGGTGAGCTGGACTGGAGAGCTGGAGATCGTGGAACTAGCGGGTGTGCCGGTGGACATGGCAGACTGAGAGACGGTTGGAGACGGTATTGTTTCCGTCGGTGCCCTAGATGCAGTGTTTCCTACTACGAAACTGGTGATTCCCTGACCCTGACTGCTTTGGCCTGGCAAAGAAACCTGCGCAGATACTGCAGGTGGTGCGGAAAATGGTGGCCTTACAGTGACGGAAGGGATGTAGCGTTGCTGACTAGCTTCATTGGCCGAGGGTGCTACAACCTTAAGGGACGTTTGGTAGTTAGTCCAGGCTTGAAAATGCATGGTGGTTAAATGTCTATGCATGCAACTTGTATTGAGACTTTTCAGATTCTGACCTCTGCTTAAGGTAGTTGAACATTTTTGACAGATGACTTTGCGCTGATCAATTGTATGTTGTTTAAAAAAATGCCAGACTGCACTCTTTCGAGCATCAGATCCCTTTTCAGGCATTGCAGACTGAGCTTTAACCAGATGGCCACGCTGTCCTCCAACAGGTTTTGGCTTTGCCACGCGTTTTGTGCCATCTACGGGCCCGGCAGATGGAACCTGTTGCGATGTTGATGCCTGCTGCGGCCCCTCCTCCTCCGCTTCAGAACTACTGCCGCCTGCACCCTGTTCCCCCAATGGCTGCCAATCGGGGTCAACAACTGGGTCATCTATAACCTCCTCTTCTAGCTCGTGTGCAACTTCGTCTGTGTCACCGTGTAAGTCGGTGGTATAGCGTTCGTGACGGGGCAACATAGTCTCATCAGGGTCTGATTCTGGATCAGTACCCTGCGAAGGCAATGTTGTGGTCTGAGTCAAAGGACTAGCATAGTAGTCTGGCTGTGGCTGTGCATCAGTGCACTCCATGTCAGATTCAACTTGTAATGGGCATGGCCTGTTAACTGCTTCACTTTCTAAGCCAGGGACGGTATGTGTAAAGAGCTCCATGGAGTAACCCGTTGTGTCGCCTGCTGCATCCTTCTCTGTTGTTTTTGCTGAAGAGGACAAGGAAGCGACTTGTCCCTGACCGTGAACATCCACTAACGACTCGCTGCTTTTACATTTACCAGTTTCAAAAGAGGAGGCAAAAGAGCTAGAGGCTGAGTCAGCAAGGTAAGCCAAAACTTGCTCTTGCTGCTCCGGCTTTAAAAGCGGTTTTCCTACTCCCAGAAAAGGGAGCGTTCGAGGCCTTGTGTAGCCAGACGACGAACCTGGCTCCACAGCTCCAGACTTAGGTGCTATATTTTTTTCCCACGACCACCTGATGCTCCACTACCACTACCATCATTACCAGCTGACAATGAACGCCCACGGCCACGACCTCTTCCACCAGACTTCCTCATTGTTTTAAAAACGTAACCAAAGTAACGGTATTTGTTGCTGTCAAACAACTTACACAGTGAGCTATAACTTCAGTATGATTTAGATATCCCTTTACAGGTGGGTGAGACCGCAAGGAAAATCAGGCACAATGTTATACACTCTGTTTTCTGTGGCACCAAATGAGAGAGATGCCACACACGCAGGACTGTCACTCAAGCACAAATGTCAATATTAATCTCCCACTGTTTTTTTTATTTTTTCAGGGAGAATTTAGAAACCAAATAAAAAATAAATAAATAGGCTTTCTATGGCCCACTATTTGAGAGAGAGATGGCACACTCAGGAGTCAGGACTGGCACACAAGCAGAAAGGCCAATATTAATCTCCCACTGTTTTTTTTTTTATTTTTTCAGGGAGAATTTAGAAACCAAATACAAAAAAAATAAATAGGCTTTCTATGGCCCACTATTTGAGAGAGAGATGGCACACTCAGGAGTCAGGACTGGCACACAAGCAGAAAGGCCAATATTAATCTCCCACGGTTTTTTGTTATTTTTTCAGGGAGAATTTAGAAACCAAATTAAAAAAAAATAAATAAATAGGCTTTCTATGGCCCACTATTTGAGAGAGAGATGGCACACTCAGGACTGGCACACAAGCCCAAAGGCCAATATTAATCTCCCACTGTTTTTTTTTTTCAGGGAGAATTTATAAACCCAAAAAAAAAAAGAAAAAGAAAAAGGCTTTCTATGGCCCACTATGTGAGAGAAATGGCACACACAGGGATGGCACTCGAGCAGAAATGCCAATCTTAATCTCCCACAACTTATTTTTTTAGGGAGAATTGAAAAAAAAAAAAAAGGGACTGTCCTACAATTACTATCTCCCTGCAGTAATCTCAGCCAAGTATGGCAGGCAGCAATAAGGAGTGGACTGAGGCAAAAATTAAATAAAAAGTGTGGACAAACAACTAATGCACCTCGGAGGGGGCTTGCTGATGGAGGGCTTTGTCTGAAGCGGTGACCGCTACACCCCCATACTCCCCTGAACACTACCATGGGCAATTAATAGCAGCAGACATTTATGGGTAAAGCTAGGAAGACTTCTGGGCAATCCGCAAGCTTACACAAGGAACCTCCTACGGAGGACATGGAACGATTCTTAAACCAGCCACCTCAAACAAGGAACACCAGATCAGCAATGTCGCAAACACCGCACAAACATAGTTCCTCCTCAAAGGAGCCACAAACCTCGCATATCTCTCCTAAAAAAACAACAGACAACAGTGGGGGAGATGGAGACATGCCAGAGGACATGAATATAGCTGAATTGAGCAAATACATTAAAGCTCTTCCAACTAAAACGGATCTGGAAAGTTTTGCGTGCAGGCTTGAGAACTCGTACAAAAAAGAGATACATAATTTACAGACAGAATTCACATCGCGTATAGAAGATGTAGAAAAGACGCAAGAGGATATCTCGCAAGAACTCCAGGCACACAGAGAAATTTTAATGGACCACACCATGAAACTGGAGGAAATATCATCTGGCCTTGAGGATCTGGAGAATCGCAATAGGCGTAACAATATCCGTATACGTGGCCTACCAGAATCTGTCAGTCCTCAGGACCTAGATCGTACAGTTCAGAGAGTATTTCTGGACATTCTCGGCGACCATGGAGACAACACCATCGAGTTCGACAGGATTCATAGATCCCTTGGTCCTAAACCCACGTCTGAGGCGCGCCCTAGAGACGTCATCTGCAGGGTGCATTATTTCAGAATTAAGGAGGCCATCATGATGGCATCTAGGAAAAAGGGACCGCTCCAGTTTGAAGGTCATCCAATCTTACTCCTATCAGACTAATCCAGGCGCACTCTATTCCTGCGCAAAGCCCTGAAGCCCTTGCTGGAAGCTCTCAAGGAAAGAGATATCCCCTACAGGTGGGGGTTCCCATTTCAACTAACAGCATTCAAAGGTGGCAAAAGCGCATACTTCCGCCGGATTCGGGACCTGGCTAACTTTCTAGGGACATTTGAACTTCCACTAATAGATCTTCCAGATTGGCTTCTGGCTCCGACACTTCCAGATGCTCCTCCAAGGTGGCTCAAGGTTCCACGTTCCAAGAATCGTCATACCAACGAAGGCTCCTCAGATCCCCCATGAAGCTTTTCCCTCTTCATTTGTTCCATCTTCTTCTTAGTTTCAACCAGTTTCTATTCATTGTTGCAATATGCTCAGATACTCTGCTGCAGCTGTGTGGTCCCATGAACACTTATTGTTAGTAGGCCGAGTCTCCTGGCGGGACGGTTTGTCCCACAGCGGGCTCGCCTTAGAGGTTTGATCCTATTCTTTGAGCGCCTGGGCGCGTGGTGTCTTGCCTGTCATCGGTGAATTTATCCCCCTCCCCCCCCCCCTTTTTTTTTTTCTCTCTCTCCCCTCTGTGTTCTCTGATGGCATGCGGGACATCTCGCTGGTGCAAAGACAATTATCCTGTTTAACTAGACGTTACATGTTTGCAAATTCTCGTTTATGGGACTTACCAAGTTCGTGGGGGTTGGGGGGGATCGGTATCTCCCTTGGCTTCCCTTATCCACTTAAGGTGCTCGGGTGAAGGGAGGGGAGGAGACTTCTCCTTCTCCATTCTTTTGCCCTAAATATACAGATGCATAATCTGACCTGGTGCGTCAATCCTAACGCACCTTCTTTTATGTTTTCCATGCTCTATCATTTCTTCTTTACCCCGCCTTTTTCCCTTCCCTCCTACTGTTTCTTCCCTACTACCCCTGGCTGTCGCGTGTTCTGGCGGATGGGGCGCATGGTACTGCGGAATGGCATAAAGATATTTGATAATGGATGAAATTAAATTTTGCTCCTTCAACGTTAAGGGGCTAAATATACCTGAAAAAAGACAGCAGGTCCTGCTTGATAGCCACAAACAGAGGGTCTCTGTGCTACTGCTCCAAGAGACACATTTCAAATCTGGTGTGGTGCCACATTGTACCACAAAAAATTACCCTAAATGGTACCATAGCCCAAATCCATTTTCAAAATCAAAAGGTGTCTCAATAGCCTTTCACAAATCTTTTGTGCCTGAGATCTTAGACTCACAAATTGACAAAAATGGCAGATATATCTTCCTACTCATCACATGGGCAGCACATAAACTTGTAATTGCTAACGTATATTTCCCAAACCAAGGGCAACAGAAGTTTGGAGCCGACTGCAGAAGACGTCTCGAGGAGTTTGCTGGTTCCTCTCCTGTGATACTTGGGGGCGACTTTAATATTCCTATGAACCCTGCGGTGGATGTCTCTTCGGGTAAGTCTTCATATCCGTCATCTTCTATTAAAAAAATAAGATCCCAGCTGCGCAGCTTGAGACTGGTAGATGTCTGGAGGGTTCTTAATCCAACAACTAAGGACTATAGCTTCTTTTCAAAAATACACAACACCTACAGTAGAATAGATTATTTTTTCATATCACATAAGTTGCTTGACATGCAGGTAAAGGCGGACGTGGGGTCGATATTGTGGTCAGATCACGCTCCTATTTACCTAACAATTTCACTTCATTCTGCCTCGAGACCAGGTTTCTCCTGGCGTCTGAATGAAAACTTACTACAGGATCCCATATGTAAATCCAAGATTGATCAAACAATCACAGATTTCCTGACTGACCACGAGGAAGACACCACGTCCCCTACTATAAAATGGGAAGCCTTGAAAAGTGTAATAAGAGGCGTCCTCATCTCCCATGGCGCGAGGTTAAAAAAAGAAAGAGCGGCGGAAATACTTAGCTTAACAGATCAAATCCACCAATTAGAAAACAAACACAAACGAGACCTTGAGGCCAGCACATTTGCTAGGCTCTCCTCGGCCAGACAAAAATTGTTATCCATAATAGACCAAAAATCTAAATGCCTCAGAGAAAGACTCAAGAGCCGCTTTTACCAGCTAGGCAATAAAAGTGGTAGACTCTTGGCCAGAGCCCTTAATCAACGTAATCCCAATACCTACATTCCTTTTATTAAAAACAAAGAGGGGAAGAAAGTGTTTAATACCAGAGATATTCTTTCCAACTTCAGTGAATATTACAAATCTCTATACAACATAACGGGACACTATAAAGAGGCTCCACTACATTTTCTTCGTAATAAAATCAAATCATATTTACAGGAACATAAACTACCCACTCTGCCTGAAGGGGATCTACTTGATCTTGAAAAGGAATTCTCAGTGGAGGAGGTGTCTGAAACCATTAGCGCTTTGAAACAGGGCAAGAGCCCGGGCCCTGATGGGTTCTCGACAGGCTTCTACAAGTCGTTCAACATATTGCTTAGTCCAATACTTCTGAAGGCCTGTAATTTTGTCTCTCTTGGGGGTTCATTCCCTACACAGGCACTCATCGCTCACATAACAGTTCTCCCTAAGCCTGGCAAGGACCCTTCTACGTGTGATAATTACCGCCCGATCTCTTTAATAAATCTGGATATTAAAATATATGCAAAAATGTTAGCCAATAGACTATGCCCCCTTTTACCAAAACTAATAAACCAGGACCAGGTGGGCTTTGTTCCAGGGCGAGAGGCGAGTGACAACACAATCCGAACTCTCTCTCTAATTGACAGAGCGGGCAGAGAGGGGGACCCCCTGTGTATCATGTCAATAGATGCTGAAAAGGCCTTTGACCGGGTCCATTGGGAATTTATTTCCCAGACTTTAGAGGAAATTGGCCTAAAAGAGAACATGCTGCGTAGGATCTCCGCCCTGTATTCTTCTCCTACTGCTCAGGTCAAGGTAAACGGTTCACTATCGGAAATGTTCCCGATCAGAAATGGTACAAGGCAGGGGTGCCCTCTCTCTCCCCTCTTATATATCCTAACAATGGAGCATCTAGCCGTGGCCCTGAGAAATAACCCATCAATTAATGGTATAAAATTACGTTCTGAAGAACATAAGCTAGCACTTTTTGCAGATGACATCCTGCTATATATTACGTCCCCCTCTACGAGCCTACCAAACATTATTTCAGAGCTACATAAATTTGGCCACCTAAGTAACTTCAAAATGAATTCCCATAAATCCGAAATCCTAAACATATCACTCCAACTTCCCCTGGTGGATCAATTAAGGAGGGCTTTCCCATTTAAATGGAGCTTTGATTCCCTTACATATTTAGGTATCAAAATTACAAACAAAACGTCTAAACTGTTTGAAACCAACCTTGCGCCAATCCTACAGAAAACAAACTCAGACTTGGAGAAGTGGCACAGGCTACAATTGTCCTGGCTGGGTAGGATCAATGCAGTGAAGATGGACCTCCTGCCTCGCCTCTTATATTTTTTTCAAACAATTCCCCTATACCTACCAGCTTCCTTCTTTTCCCGCCTCAAACAAATAATTACTCGTTTTATTTGGTCTCATAGTCGAGCACGAATTTCATATACAACATTGAGTAGATCTAAATCGACAGGTGGACTGGGTCTCCCGGACCTCGCGATTTATAGTTATGCATCAATGGGAACTTGTATCCTAGACCTTTATCATAGTAAAAACAACAAAAAGTGGGTTAACTTAGAAAATGATCTTAATGGACGCGACTCCCAAATTGTACTTTGGAAAGGAGGCAAGGGGTTAGGGCCGGACATCTACATGCCCTTCCTTACGAGAAACTTGTTGCTTCTTATCAAAAATCGAAATAAAGACTTTCAGATCACAACCCTCCCGGGCCCCTTAATTCCAATTTACGATAATTCTGCTTTTCCGGCAGGGCAGAATAGAGAGACATTTCTAAATAAGAGAAAAGAGTCAAAACCCATCATCCACGACTATTTAAATGAGACAGGGATGAAGTCCCTCAGGGAACTATTCCCAGAGGAGGAATCATGCTCTGTTGACTGGTTCTTCTATGAACAACTTAAAAGTTATATCCACTCAATCTCTAAACAAGCCAACATCAACAGGCCGCTAACTCCCTTTGAGAAGCTTTGCATATCAGCAAACCCCCCAGATCATACTGTCTCGCTGCTTTATAAAATCTTCCAAGAAGGGAGGGCTCCGCTGCAGGGTTGGCCATTATTTTTCTCAAAATGGGAGGGCGATCTGGGAAGACCCTTGTCATCTGAAGATAGGGAAAAAATTCTTCTCTTCCAGATCGTCATTATGCACAGTATCACAGGAGAGGAGCTATAAGATTCTAGCAAGATGGTATAGATGCCCCTCCATGGTGCATGCGGTGTTCCCCACGACTCCTGATGTCTGTTGGAGATGTTTAAAGGAAATAGGCTCCTACATGCATATCTGGTGGGACTGCCCCCCCATAAGGGATTTGTGGCTGGCCGTCTTTGAACTTCATAATAAGTTGTCTATCACACAGATCCAACCTTCAGCAGGTTTAGCTTTGCTGTCTCTATGCAACTTGTCAATATCTAGGTTCAAGAGGGGCATCCTAAGACACTTTCTTACCGCAGTCAGAAATTTGATCCCTCGGTTTTGGAAACAAGAAAAATTTCCTTCCCGTACAGATTTTGTGGCAGAACTTAATAACATCTATAGAATGGAGCAGTTGATAAATCAGTCACCAGGTAACACAGAGAAAACTTACAACATATGGGCCCCTTGGATCGCTTTTAGGGAAACTCCTGAACTAGATCTCTGGGTTTCCAGAACCCGACACACTACATAGCCTATTCTCGTATGCTTCCGAGCCGTTCCTCGGCATGCGTTCTGTCCGCTGGGATATGGGGGCAGCCACACTCCTTCCCTGAACCCCCCACACCCTCATCCATCCTTCTTTTCTTCTTCCCACCCTCTTTTCTTTCCCCTTCCCTACTTTATATGTTTGCCCTCCTCATAACTAGTTCAATTATACATATCGTATTTTGAATATTCACAAAGAAATCTAACAATTGGTACCAATTATCCCGGCTGTTTTTATTGTTATCAGCTCATGATTTCGTGATAGCCAGGAGCATTGTTGATCAGAAAAGTTAAATCATAAGACATAAATGCTGTAACTATGCTCCCCTTGTTCGACTTAAAATTACTGCCTATCATTGCACAGATTTACCAGTTTGTAACGTTTGCCTTTGTTCTTTATTGCTGTGACCAATAAAAATGATTTATACAAAAAAAGTGTGGACAAACAAAAAAGATAGCTGTGCAGAAAGGAAGGAACAACAGGATTTGTGCTTTGAAAAAAGCAGTTCGTTTGCACAGCGGCGTACACACAGCAATGCAGCTATCAGGGAGCCTTCTAGGGCAGCCCAATGAGCTACAGCGCTGAGGGAAAAAAAAAATGTAGCTTCCACTGTCCCTGCAAACAAAAGGTGGTGTTGGACAGTGGAAATCGCTACAGCACAAGCGGTTTGGTGGTTAATGGACCCTGCCTAACGCTATCCCTGCTTCTGACGAAGCGGCAGCAACATCTCCCTATGCTCAGATCAGCAGCAGTAAGATGGCGGTCACGCCTCTTTATAGCCCCTGTGACGCCGCAGACAGCAAGCCAATCACTGCAATGCCCTTCTCTAAGATGGTGGGGACCAGGACCTATGTCATCACGCTGCCCACACTCTGCGTCCACCTTCATTGGCTGAGAAATGGCGCTTTTCGCGTCATTGATACGCGACTTTGGCGCGAAAGTCGCGTACCGCATGGCCGACCCCACACAAGGGTCGGGTTTCATGAAACCCGACTTTGCCAAAAGTCGGCGACTTTTGAAAATGAACGATCCGTTTCGCTCAACCCTAGTCAGAATTGTAAAAATTGGCCCGGTCATTAACGTGCAAACCACCCTTGGGGCTTAAGGGGATAATTTACAACAGTTCTGATGAAAATTTGTGCCAAGGTTTTAGTGTTAGGTAAAGCGGGTAGTGCAATAAAATTAGACATTTTACTCAATCTGTACACCTCAATCAAAACGACATTATTTCCCACCGACACGGGTAGATCAGTGATAAAATCAACTGATAAAGGAGTCTAAGACCTATTGTGAATTGCGAATGGTTAGAGATTCCCTCGATGGATGAGTAAGAGGTTTAAGAAAGCACACAGACACTGTAGGCAGCTCCAAACTCATGCAAAGTAAGAAGATGAGTGTGGCTTTATTACCAGGATGTCCGGCCAAGACTGAATCATGATGCTCACTTAGGACTCTAGATGGAGATTTCAAGGCACAAACAGTTTACCTAACTGAAAAGCAGCAGGGGCATCCTCCTGAGTGTCAACAATTTCGTTTGCAAGTTTGGAGCATATAGATGCAATAACCACCCCTTTTTGTAGTATAGGACCTGGTTCACAATTACAGTGGGAGGAAGTATTTGATCACTTGCTGATTTTGTAAGTTTGCCCACTGACAAAGACAGGAACAGTTCCCTTCTTTTAGGTGTCTGCCACTCTTTGAGAACCCCAATATGGGAGATGCTAAGTCCCCTTGCTTCCTCAAGAAGCTCTCGACCACCTAGTACCTTTTGATCAGACCCACCAATTCATTGGCATTTCATGGATCTCCCTGGGCAACCCAGGATTGCATCGGTCTCGGAATGGAATGGATGAACTTGTCTATGACGACCCTCGACACCATCTGTGCTGGGGAGGAATATTCCTGTTGTAACCATTTTTAGACCAGGTGTAGGAGGTCAAACATTTGGGACCGGGGAGGTTTGTCACTGTAATAAGCCCAGTGGAGCACCCTTCTTGCGACACCCATCAGACCGGACTGCCCCCCGGGTGAGTATAATAAAACTTATTTCTCTTATCTTTGAGGTCGGATCCGGGGCTTATCTACAGCATTATAGAATGCTGTAGATAAGCCCTGAAAGGTGGTGACAGGTTAGATTCAAGTGCTATAAATAATGCATAGTAAAAAAATTAGCAATTCGTTTCTGGGTAATCCACATGCAAAAACAGTCAATTTATAGCACAAGACTAGTACCTGCAGCATAAAGTCAAGGTTTGGTTGTGCTGGTGTGAACACTGAAAGGTTTAAATGTAAGCACATAAACAAAACAAAACTAAATGTAAATGTTCACTAATATTATATAGCAGAAAAGGATGTAAAATACAGTATTAAAGGATATATAAATCTAAAGGTAAGTTTATCACTGATCCCTTTAACCCGCTTTTCACCAATTGGCTTCTTCAGATGGGTTATGGGTGATCAGATCCACTGCACAAATTATATCAGTCAGCTAAAGGGTACCTTGTTCTAATTTCACACATGTGAGCTGAAGTATGTACATGTGTAGGATTAGAACAAGGTACCCTTTAGATTGCAGAGTGATATAGCTCATTAAGTAATCAGTCATGCCCATACCACATGACCTCATTTACATATGAATGGAAACCCTAATTACTCAGAAATGCAGCCAGTTAAATATATAGGTGTCTGTTATGATCTGGTGGCCTTAGAGCAGCATGAGACGTACTCTGGAGAAGGTGGTCCCTGTACTGACCGCAAACCCTGAACCTAGCAGCGCAACTAAAAGTAGCTGTGGGGGGTACCTAACACTCCATAGACCCCTCGGCACAGCCTAAGATCTAACTACCCCTAAAGACAGAAACAGGAAACCTATCTTGCCTCAGAGAAAATCCCCAAAGGATAGATAGCCCCCCACAAATATTGACTGTGAGAGGAGAGGGAAATAACATACGCAGATATGAAATCAGATTTTAGCATAGGAGGCCATACTAGCTAAAAAGGAAGGATAGAACAGAGTACTATGCGGTCAGTATAAAAACACTAGAAAATATCCACCGCAGAAAACACGGATCACCACATCTGACTAAAGACATGGGGGGGTATATCTGCATCTCCAGAGAAATAGCTAGGCTGCAAAAAATCCTTCACAGACCAAGCTGGACAAAACAAAAACATGAAAATGCACAGAACTATAAGGTCCACTGCAGGTGGACAGCAAAAACAAAGCCAGGACTTATCTTTGTAGAAAAACACAGCAAACTGGAGAGACCAGCAGGGAAGTGAATCCTTCAAGAACAATGGACAACTGGCACTGACTAAAGGATCCTGCAAAGCTATATACCCCAGTCAGTCCTGCAATTAGTAGATACACATGTCCACTCCTGCAATCCAGGCACAACTGCATTACCCTCTACAACCACCGGAGGGAGCCCAAAAGCTGAATTCACAACAGGTGTCACTACAATTGCATTTCAAAAACCTGCATGCCCATATATACAGTTTGGATGTAGGGTTAATCTTACCTGCAGATTCCCTTTAAAAAGGGTATTGTAAGAAATTTTTATTCCATTATTTCATAATGAAAAAAAAAAAAAATTAATCCAAAAACTGACCAACACAGGTCCAGCATTGCATGGCTGCTACTAACTTCGGTATTCCTTGAACAATTGCAGTGGTAATGTCATGATTACAGCTGAAGTGACCATTGAAGCAAATATCTGCTATCAGACCATTTCTGCAGCACTGCTGAAGCACAGTGATTGACTGCAGCGGTCATGTGTGCTCCAGCCATGATGTTATCACTGCCGCATAGCCGAAAACAGAGCACGTCTGGGGAGGCATCTTTGGACTTGCAGACGTGAGTACAGCGGAGTTTGTAGTTTGATTTTTAATTTTCAAGACTGGGGAATAAATATCTGGGAAAACCAGGCTAAGTGGGTGCAATAATCACTTCACCTACTGATATAGTGACACCGACGCAGCTGAGCTCTTAAATCCTCACCCTCAGCTGTTCTCTATTTGGAGACGGTGTGGTCTGGACGTTACTACTTTCTGCTCCTTTCCTTGAAGAATTAGGTTTGTTTGAAGGTCGAGCTGGAAGTTTGTGTGACCTTAGAATCATTTCCAGGATTCATCCAGATTTCAAGATGGAAAGAGCTGAAATGCCTCAGCCGAACCTTTATGTTAGAAAAAATTACATTAAGTAAATGAAACGTGAATGGTCTTGGCTTTAAAACATTAAAACATTGATGCCACAGAGAAAGGTGGAACGCAGTTTTTGCCACTGCGGAATTTTAACATGGAGGGGTGCAGAAACGCTGCAGATCCGCACAAAAGAAGTGACATGCACTTCTTTGAAATCCGCAGCAATTCCGCACTGATTTTTCGGTACCATCTGCACAGCTATTTTTTTTACCCCATTGGTTTACATTGTACTGTACATCAATCACCGTGTGGATCTGCAGCGTTTCTGCGTGGAAAAATCTGCTGCGGATCCGCAGGAAATCTGCATCGTGTGCACATAGCCTAAAAATCTCTACCATGGACAGACTTAGCGCAAGACTGAGGGGTTGCACTAGTCTTTAGGGATCTGGACTTACACAGGGGCCCCTTGGATGGTGCCATACAGTCAGCTGTTGGTTGATAGTGCAGACTGGCACCAATGATCAGGTAGCAGGTGAGAACCAAGATGGCAGTCGGGGGGCTTGATATGCCCTAGAAGGGGAGCTGACGTGCTTCTATTGAGCTCCTGACAAATCTTGGATTAACCCCTTAACGACCGCCGATACGCCTTTTAACGGCGGCCGCTAAGGGTACTTAAACCACAGCGCCGTTAATTAACGGCACTGTGGAAAAAGTAAATAGTGCCCCCCAGAGTCGGATTTTCTCCGGGGTCTCGGCTGCCGGGGGTAGCCGAGACCCCAGAGAACATGATTCGGGGTTTTTTTTTCACCGACCCCGCATTTGCGATCGCCGCTAATTAACCGTTTACCGGCGATCGCAAAAAAAAAACAACGCAATTTCTTTTTAATTTCTCTGTCCTCCAATGTGATTGCACATCAGAGGACAGAGAAATGGGGTCCCAGGTAGCCCCCAATACTTACCTGTCTCCCCCGGTGCTCCTCGTGGCTCCCGATGGGTGCTGCCATCTTCAAAATGGCGGGCGCATGCGCAGTGCGCCCGCCGGCCGGCACCGGGAGAATCTTTGGGGTCTCGGCTGCCGGGGGTAGCCGAGACCCCAAAGAACATGATCGGGGTCGGTTTTACCGACCCCTGTTTTGCGATCGCCGGTAATTAACTGTTTACCGGCGACCGCAAAAAAAAAATAATTCTCTTTCCTCTGATGTGATCGCACATCAGAGGACAGAGAAATAGGGGGATTCGGGGACCCTATTATACTCACCAGTGTCCCTGGGTCCTCCTGCTGCTCCTCCTGGCCGCCGGCATCTTCTTGGCAAAAGAAAATGACAGGCGCATACACAGTGTGCCCGCCATCTGTTGCCATCTGCCGGCCGGCAGGAGAAGAGCAGTTGGGGCTAAAATTAGGGTTAGGGTTAGGGCTATGGCTATGGTTAGGGCTAGGGCTAGGGTTAGGGCTAGGGCTAGGGTTAGGGTTGGGGCTAAATTTAGGGTTAGGGTTGGGGCTAAATTTAAAGTTGGGGCTAAATTTAGGGTTGGGCTTCTTTCACACTTATGTCGGTACGGGGCCGTCGCAATGTGTCGGCCCGACATACCGACGCATGTTGTGAAAATTGTGCACAACGTGGGCAGCGGATGTAGTTTTTCAACGCATCCGCTGCTCAATCTATGTCCTGGGGAGGAGGGGGCGGAGTTATGGCCACGCATGCGCGGTCAGAAATGGCGGACGCGACGTACAAAAAACGTTACATTGAACGTTTTTTGTGCCGACGGTCCGCCAAAACACAACTGATCCAATGCACGACGGACGCGACGTGTGGCCATCCGTTACGATCCGTCGGCAATACAAGTCTATGGGCAAAAAACGCATCCTGCGGGCACATTTGCAGGATCCGTTTCTTGTCCAAAACGACGGATTGCGACGGATGCCAAACGACGCAAGTGTGAAAGTAGCCTAAGGGCTAGGGTTAGGGTTGAGGCGAAAGTTAGGGCTAGGGTTGGGGCTAAAGTTAGGGTTAGAGTTGGGATTAGGGTTAGGGTTTGGATTAGGGTTGGTATTAGGGTTAGGGTTGGCATTAGGGTTACGCTTGGGATTAGGGTTATGCTTGGGATTAGGGTTAGGTTTGGGATTAGGGTTAAGGTTAGGGTTGTGATTAGGGGTGTATTGGGATTAGGGTTAGGTTTGAGGTTAGGGTTGAGATTAGGATTAGGGGTGTGTTGGATTTAGGGTTTTGATTAGGGTTATGGTTAGGGTTGACATTAGGGTTGTTTTGGGGTAAGGGTTGTGATTATTGTTAGGGTTAGTGATTAGGATTATGGATCGGGTTGGGATTAGGGTTAGGGGTGTGTTGGGGTTAGGGATGGAGCTAGAATTGGGGGGTTTCCACTGTTTAGGTACATCAGGGGGTCTCCAAACACGACAGCCAATTTTGCGCTCAAAAAGTCAAATGATGCTCCCTCCCTTCTGTGCTCTGCCGTGCGCCCAAACAGTGGGTTACCCCCACATATGGGGGCATCAACGTACTCGGGATAAATTGGACAACAACTTTTGGGGTCCAATTTCTCTTGTTACCCTTGTGAAAATAAAAACTTGGGGGCTAAAAAATCTTTTTTGTGGAATTTCTTATTTTTTTATTTTCACGACTCTGCATTCTAAACTTCTGTGAAGCACTTGGGCATTCAAAGTTCTAACCACACATCTAGATAAGTTCCAAAATGGGGTCACTTGTGGGGGGTTTCTACTGTTTGGGCACATCAGGGGCTCTCCAAACGCGACATGGCGTCCGATCTCAATTCCAGACAATTCTACATTGAAAAAGTAAAATGGCACTCCTTCTCTTCCAAGCCCTGCCGTGCACCCAAACAGTGGCTTACCCCCACATATGGGGTATTGGCGTATTCAGGAGAAATCGCACAACAATTTTGTGGTCTAATTTCTCCTGTTACCCTTGTGAAAATAAGAATTTGTGGGCGAAAAGATCATTTTTGTGTAAACAAATGCGATTTTTTATTTTCACGGCTCTACGTTATAAACTTCTGTGAAGCTCTTGGGGGTTCAAAATGCTCACCACACATCTAGATAAGTTCCTTAAGGTTTCCACTGTTTAGGCACATCAGGGGCTCTCTAAACATGACATGGCTGTTATGATCTGGTGGCCTAGGAGCAGCATGTGACGTACTCTGGAGAAGGTGGTACCTGTACTGACCGCAGACCCTGAACTTAGCATCGCAACTAGAAGTAGCCGTGGGATGTACCTAACACTCCCTAGACACCTCGACACAGACTAACTTCCCCTAAAGATAGAAACGGGAAAACTATCTTGCCTCAGAGAAAATCCCCAAAGGATAGACAGCCCCCCACAAATATTGACTGTGAGAGGAGAGGGAAATGACATACGCAGACTGAAATCAGGATTTAGCAAAGGAGGCCATTCTAGCTAAAAAGAAAGAATAGGACAGAGTACTATGCGGTCAGTAGTAAAACACTAGAAAATATCCACCACAGAAAATACAAAATCTCCACATCTGACTAAAGACATGGAGGGTATGCATCTTGCATCTCCAGAGATACAGCTTGGCTGCAAAAAATCCTAACAAAGACAAAGCTGGACAAGACAAAACATGAAAATGCACAGAACTATAAGGCCCACAGCATGTGGACAGCAAAAACAAAGCCAGAACTTATCTTTGTTGAAAAGAACAGCAAACAGGAGAGACCAGTCAGGGATGTGAATCCTCCAAAAACAATGGACAACTGGCACTGACTAAAAGATCAAGCAAGACTACATAGCCCAGTCCAAATTGCAATTAGTCCAAGTGGACACACCTGATAAATGCTGTGATCCAAAGACAGCAGCACTACCACTCATAACCACCGGAGGGAGCCCAAGAGCAGAATTCACAACACATGGCGTCCGATCTCAATTCCAGCCAATTCTGTATTGAAAAAGTCAAACGGCGCTCCTTCACTTCCAAGTTCTGCGGTGCACCCAAACAGTGGTTTACCCCCATATATGGGGTATTGGCGTATTCAGGAGAAATTGCATAACAAAATTTATGGTTACATTTCTGTTTTTACACTTGTGAAAATAAAAAAAAAATGGTTCTGAATGAAAATGTTTGCAAAAAAAAGTTAAATGTTCATATTTTCCTTCCACATTGTTTCAGTTCCTGTGAAGCACGTAAAGGGTTAATAAACTTCTTGAATGTGGTTTTGAGAACCTTGAGGGGTGTAGTTTTTAGAATGGTGTCACACTTCATTATTTTCTATCATATAGACCCCTCAAAATGACTTCAAATGTGATGTGGTCCCTAAAAAAAAAATGGTGTTGTAAAAATGAGAAATTGCTGGTCAACTTTTAACCCTTATAACTCCCTAACAAAAAAAAAAATTTGTTTCCAAAATTGTGCTGATGTAAAGTAGACATGTGGGAAATGTTATTTATTAACTGCAAAGGAGTAAAAATAAAAGTTAGGCCACCGCGCTACCTATCTCCTAGATAATAAATATAATGAACTAAAAAGTACCCACAAAAGGGTTAAAATAAAGCACTTACTGAGTGGTTGAAGTGCCAGGACTTGAACTGCGGAAGCTTGGTGGAGCGCTGGAGAGATGAAGACAGCCGCTCCTCCGTGAGTCCGAAGTGAGTCCGAGGTAAGGAGGTCCGGACGGCAGCGTGAAGCGACAGGCCCGAGGGGAGCGTCCTCCCTATTGGCGCCTGGCTGCCACGCGCACGCCGAGAATGTAGACAAGCGGCGTCCTGGCCAGGGGCGCCGCTACACTGCGACGGGGAATAGAGGGGCGTGGTCTGGGTGACGTCACCCGGAGCTACAAGAAAATGGAGCAGAAGACGGGTGCCGAACAGGGCCTCTATTGCCTACGCGTTTCGAAGGTCACCGGACCTCCTTCGTCAGGGCTAGAGGTCCCTGGCTGTCTGCTGCTCTATATAGGATATAAAGGCGCCGCCCACTATACAAAAGAAATACTGAATGCATATATGTGCATGAGAGTGTCGCTAGGCTACAGGAAGAGGCTGTAAACTTATAAGCCCATGGACCTAATAGCATACCTCAGAATAATAGGTAATCTATGTTACTATGTACTAATGTTAAAAAAAAAAAAAAAAATTTTTATTTAATAAAAACATTAAAAAATACATTAAAAAATCTATATTTGAGAGAGACAGTTGTTATAAAAAAGGGGGGGAAAAAGAGAAAGAACAAGAATACTGATAAAAAGTCATACATAAATAGATAACTATTTAAAAGCATAAAGCTCCAATTCATGATTAAGACCCTTAGGGGCCAGGCTATCCAGCATAAAAATCCACCTTGATTCGGTGCGTGACAAATATATATCCCAAAATCTAAATAACTCTGAACGAAAGGCACTACTGGACCTTCAAGTAAACCATGATATTATTATACGTCCAGCGGATAAAGGGGGTGGGATTGTTATCCTCAACAAAACCACATATCAGGAGGAATCTGATAGACTCCTGAATGATGAAACTACCTATAGGAAATTAAATAGTGACCCCACTGAACGTTATACCTAACGTTATACGTTATTCATCATGAATAAAACCCCCAGTGTGGCAGTGTTCTACTACCTCCCTAAAGTCCACAAAGATGCAATGCGCCCACCTGGGAGGCCTATTATTTCGGGTATCAATTGCTAATCTGTCACGCTACATAGACACACACCTCCAAAAATGCATGCCTATTATCCCCGCATATCTTAAAGACACTAGTCAAGTGCTCCAAATATTGGAAAAAATCGAATGGGAAAGTGGCTTCATACTGGGGACATTAGACATCAAATCACTGTATACAGTAATAGACCATTCAAAAGGATGTGAAGCGGCGGAACACTACCTTAATAAACTGGCCACCCACAAGAAACCACAGATCCAGTTCATTGTGGAAAGTATTTTATTTATTTTGGAACATAATTATTTCACCCATGATGGCCAATTTTACCTCCAAACACGGGGCACAGCTATGGGCACTTGTTTCGCTCCCAGCTACGCAAACATCTATGTAGCCAAGTGGGAGGAACTATATATTCCGCTCACAAAAAGCCCCAATACTGGCTTGATTATGTGGAGGCGTTTTATAGATGATATACTATTCATCTGGAACGGCCCCCAAAGAGAATTAGATGTATTTATTGCCAATCTCAATTCTAATGACTTTGGGTTGGAATTTACGGCCACTACCAGCAAATCGGAAATACATTTTTTAGACCTAAACATCTTTATTGAAAATAATCGGATATTAACTAAATGCCACCATAAACCAGTAGACTCTAATGGATTTATTGACATTAATAGCTGTCATCTACCGATTTGGTTGACTAATATCCCCAAAAGCCAATTTACCCGGGTAAGACGTAATTGCACTAAAAAACGAGACTATATAACAGAAGCAGAACAACTTACCAAGAAATTTCTGGAAAAAGGATACCCCAAAGACCTGCTAGATGTGGCTAAACAGGAGGTCTATGAAACATCGAGGGATACCCTAGTACAGAGAACAACTAGGGATAAATTTACTCCAACTGATATCCCTAAACAAATTCATCAGTTACCTATTATTACGCAGTTCCATCATGGATACAAACAGTTTACTAAAATCATTTATAAACACTGGTCAATCCTCCAGACGGACAAAGTAATAGGGGAACTGCTACCAAAACGTCCCAAATTTGTTTTTAGAAAATCACAAACAATAGGTAACATTATAGCTCCAACTACCAACAAGGGTCCTGTCAAGAGTATATCCTCAAAAAATCCAGGCTTTGTACCTTGCGGCACTTGTTCCTGCTGTGTGCGTACAAATTTTAAAAAAATAAAACAGCTTAAATTTTTTAACTCTAACGCCACTCAGGAATTTACTATTAAAGACCAAATTTCATGCTGGTCGTCAGGAGTTATCTACTTGATAAAATGCCCCTGTGGTAAAATTTACGTGGGTCGCACTAAACGTAAACGGAGGGACCGTTTGAAAGAACATTTCAATAATATAGAAAAAGGCTTCATTGGCCACCCCCTTTCCAGGCATTTCAGGGAATACCACGGTAGATCCACTAAGGGATTAATATTTTGTGGCATCCAAGTAGTTAAAAAAAACTGGAGGGGAGGTGACTACATAAAACTAATGTCACGCACCGAATCAAGGTGGATTTTTATGCTGGATAGCCTGGCCCCTAAGGGTCTTAATCATGAATTGGAGCTTTATGCTTTTAAATAGTTATCTATTTATGTATGACTTTTTATCAGTATTCTTGTTCTCTCTCTTTCCCCCCCCCTTTTTTTATAACAATTGTCTCTCTCAAATATAGATTTTTTAATGTATTTATTAAATAAATTTTTTTTTTTTTTTTTTACCATTAGTACATAGTAACATAGATTACCTATTATTCTGAGGTATGCTATTAGGTCCATGGGCTTATAAGTTTACAGCCTCTTCCTGTAGCCTAGCGACACTCTCATGCACATATATGCATTCAGTTTTTCTTTTGTATAGTGGGCGGCGCCTTTATATCCTATATAGAGCAGTAGACAGCCAGGGACCTCTAGCCCTGACGAAGGAGGTCCGGTGACCTTCGAAACGCGTAGGCAATAGAGGCCCTGTTCGGCACCCGTCTTCTGCTCCATTTTCTTGTAGCTCCGGGTGACGTCACCCAGACCACGCCCCCCTATTCCCCGTCGCAGTGTAGCGGCGCCCCTGGCCAGGACGCCGCTTGTCTACATTCTCGGCGTGCGCGTGGCAGCCAGGCGCCAATAGGGAGGTCGCTCCCCTTGGGCCTGTCGCTTCACGCTGCCGTCCGGACCTCCTTACCTCGGACTCACGGAGGAGCGGCTGTCTTCATCTCTCCAGCGCTCCACCAAGCTTCCGCAGTTCAAGTCCTGGCACTTCAACCACTCAGTAAGTGCTTTATTTTAACCCTTTTGTGGGTACTTTTTAGTTCATTATGGTTTTAGGAAGTTTCGCCCCCAGCATTTCGCCCCCCGCACATTTCGCCCCCAGCAGTTCGCTCCCGGATGTTTCGCCCCCAGCAGTTCGCCCCCGGATGTTTCGCCCTGTTATGTTTGCTAATGACAGGTGTTATGAAGGCAATCCAGAAACACAGTGTGCTTAGCGATCAGAGCGCACACAGTGATCTGACAAATACCCAAAAATACGAGAACGAGCTCTGAGACGTGGAAACTCTGTAGACTGCACACCTGATCCTATCCTAAACACAACTAAAAGCGGCTGTGGATTGCGCCTAACAACTACCTAGGCAACTCGGCACAGCCTAAGAAACTAGCTAGCCTGAAGATAGAAAAATAGGCCTGACTTGCCCCAGAGAAATTCCCCAAAGGAAAAGGCAGCCCCCCACATATAATGACTGTGAGTAAGATGAAAAGACAAAACGTAGGGATGAAATAGATTCAGCAAAGTGGGGCCCGATATTCTAGGACAGAGCGAGGACAGTAAAGTGAACTTTGCAGTCTACAAAAAAACCCTAAAGCAAAACCACGCAAAGGGGGCAAAAAAAACCCACCGTGCCGAACTAACGGCACGGCGGTACACCCTTTGCGTCTCAGAGCTTCCAGCAAAACAAAAGACAAGCTGGACAGAAAAAAAAAGCAACAAAAAAGCAAAAAGCACTTAGCTATACAGAGCAGCAGGTCACAGGAACAATCAGGAGAAGCTCAGATCCAACACTGAAACATTGACAAGGAGCAAGGATAGCAGCATCAGGCGGAGTTAAGTAATGAAGCAGTTAACGAGCTCACCAGAACACCTGAGGGAGGAAGCTAAGAAGCTGCAGTACCACTTGTGACCACAGGAGTGAATTCAGCCACAAAATTCACAACATCGCCCCCAGCAGTTTGCCCCCGCACATTTCGCCCCCAGCAGTTCGCCCCCGGATGATTCGCCCCGGATGTTTCGCCCCCAGCAGTTCGCCCCCGGATGTTTCGCCCCCAGCAGTTCGCCCCCGGATGTTTCACCCCCAGCAGTTCGCCCCCGGATGTTTCACCCCCAGCAGTTCGCCCCCGGATGTTTCGCCCCCAGCAGTTCGGCCCCGGATGTTTCGCCCCTGGATGTTTCACCCCCAGCAGTTTGCCCCCGGATGTTTCACCCCCAGCTTTTTGCCCCCCAGATGTTTTGGCCCCAAATTAGGCAGGGAATTTTGGCCTTGTGTTTTAGCCCTAAGACCTCTTTCACAGTAGCCACTTTCCCAAGTGCTAAGCACTGGAAAATCGCTAAGAAGATTGCCAATTTTGAATATACTAGATGGTGGCCCGATTCTAACGTATTGGGTATTCTAGAAGGCGCAGCCACGTGGTATGTTGCACAGGCCATGTAGTATATTGGACAGCCGAAGTAGTATTTTGGACAGCGCATGTAAATTGCACAGTCCACGTAATAAATTGCACAGCACATGTAGTATATTGGCCAGCCGACATAGTATATTGCACTTGTCACATAGTATATTGCACTGCCCACGTAGTCTAGGAATGTGGGCACTATATTCGTGTTAAAAAAAATAATAATAAAGATATACTCACCTCAGCCACGGGCCCTGAAGTCCTCGCGCCTCTCTGCAGTGCTGGCAGTGGCTTCCGGTCTGAGCATAGGACCTGCGATGATGTTGCGGTCACATGACCGTGACATCATCGCAGGTCCTGGACGCATAGCATCGTTCGGACTGGAAGGCACGGCGTGCACTGGAGGACAGCGTGACATCGGAGGGGGTGAGAATAACTTTTTTTTTTTACATTTTATTTTTAACATTACATCTTTTCACTATTGATGCTGCATAGGCACGATCAATAGTGAAAAGTTGGTCACACAGGGTTAATAGCAGCATTAACGGAATGCGGTACACCGCGATCCATTAACGCTGGCATTAACCCTGTGTGAGCGGTCAGCGGTGAGTGCAGGGCAGTGAAGCAGCGGCCATTTTTCTGGCAGTCTGTGACCGTCGCTGATTGGTCGTGGCAATGGTCTTGGGCGTTTTGCCATGACCAATCAGCGACTTGACAGA